>NC_135819.1:40518350-40818350 GCF_964213995.1 Mustelus asterias | reverse complement strand
TTGTAGCTTTGCACAGGATTCTGCATTATGAATGCAATTTCTCTTTAAGGGGAAGGGGGAGGCACAGGATGCCTTTAAAATGTGCAGGCTGGGTGGGACACATGCTAGCCACACACACTGTGTGGCTACCCTTGTTGAGTGTGTAGCCAGCAACACGTTTGATGTTGGGCTGCACATTACAATCATTCAAATGGGGGTGGCAGAGTAAGGTTTGTGACATACCTCAATGGGAGTTGGCATGGCCACATCGTAAATTCTGAAACAACTCATACCTGAAAAAAGGAGCAATCAATTTGTAATAGATCGAGGGCGACTCTATGCTGCTTTATTAATAAAAGGCTTTATTGCCAAAAGAATAAAGATATATTATATACGCAACAAGGTCAGACTAGATTACAAATGTGACTGCTCCACTTGACTCCCGGGCTCCAATTAAAGTTTAAAAGTTAAAAAGTTACTGTGAAAATCCCCTAGTCGCCACACTCCAGCGCTTGTTCGGAGGGAGTCTCTGAATGTTACGCCTGAGCTGTGATTGCGAGACATTGCTGATGGTGAGTCACGGAGGTGCGGCGCATTGAGTAGTGTGAGGAGCTAATGATGCATTAGATCGGTGATGACTTTTGAAGATGCATTTGCCAATCTTTTTCACCCAGGTGAGGTTGTTGTACTTCTTACAGCGATGTTGACAGGGCTTTGAGGTCAGAGACCCGGGATTGCCCTCACTGGCAATCTGTTCCCATTCCTTTCTTAAGGTTTGCCGTGAAGACCTCTTGAACCCTGTGGAAGCAGTGATTGGTTCTCTGCTCCAGGGAGAACTTAGCACAGCAATGCATCTAAGTAGCACGTCTTTTGGACTATGGGAGGAAACCGGAGCACCTGGAGGAAACCCCCACAGACTCGGGGAAAACGTGCAGACTCTGCATAGACAGTGACCCAAGCCGGGAATCGAACCTGGGTCAATGGCACTGTGAGGCAGCAGCGCTAACCACTGTGCTGCTAAGGTTTGTGCAGAAATGTGCTAAAGTAGTATTACATGCTATTACATGGCTCACATTCTATGAGTAGTGCAGGCGGTAACACAGGTAAGTATAGATAGAGGTGAGAAAAAGATACAATGGCCAAAAAAATTGTCCATCCTTGCTCGCAGCTGGCATTTTTAGGTGCTGCTGCAAGTAAGAGAATTCTCCATTCTCGTTCGCAACGGGTCCCACCACGGACAAGACTGGAGAATCCAGCCCAATGGGTGGAATTATTCACTGTTGGGATTCTATGGTCCCACCAAAGTCAATGGACTTTTGGACAGTTCACTGCGTTTTACAGCCCCACCCCCGCCACTGTGATAATTTCTGAGCAGATGAGGCATTTTCAGAGGCATTTTCAAGATATTAGGTAATTTTCTGACCACAGGTTTACCATGCATGGGGATAACTGGAAGTGCGTGGCATCATTAGCTGATTGCGAATTAAAATCCTGCTCCAACACATGCTTAAATGTCTGGTATGTCACTTTATTAGGCAGGGCTCCTCACCACATCATTCAATTTGAAAGCTCCTCCTGCTTAATAGGAAGAATAGAGACTTTGATCAGGCAAGTTGTTCAAAGTTCTGTGAAGAAACAAGCCTGATGCATTGAAAGGCAATTTTTGATTACGTATTGGTGTTTGTAATTGAAAGTGGCTCAGCACCGTGGGTAGGAATGATAAGTTGAGCTGTAAAATATCATAGAATCCCTGCAGTGCAGAAGGAGCCTGTAGTGACAACAATCCCACCTTGGCCCTATCCCCAGATATTGACAGTCCTAGTCCCCTTGACACTAAGGGTCAAGTTACCCTGGCCAATCAACCTAACCCACACACCTTTGGACCTTTGGGAGGAAACCGGAGCACCTGGAGGAAACCTACACAGACACTGGGAGAATGTGCAAACTCCACACTATCATCCAAGGCCGGAATTGAACCCGGGTCCCTGGCGCCGTGAGGCAACAGTGCCACCATGCCGCCCCCTGAGGAAAGAATGATCAGCAGTGGGACTTTCTGTTAAACGATGTGGGGAGAAAAGTTCCATCAGCAATGTCTTTCTTTAATGTTTATATTTCTGTTGTGAAAGCCGGAAACAGATTTAGGTGTTTTTAGGTGTCCAGATCACCAACAACCTGTCCTGGTCCCCCCATGCCGACGATATAGTTAAGAAAGCCCAGCAACGCCCCTACTTTCTCAGAAAACTAAAAAAATTTGGCATGTCAGCTACGACTCTCACCAACTTTTACAGATGCACCATAGAAAGCATTCTTTCTGGTTGTATCACAGCTTGGTATGGCTCCTGCTCTGCCCAAGACCGCAAGAAACTACAAAATGTCATGAATGTAGTCCAATCCATCATGCAAACCAGCCTCCCATCCATTGACTCTGTCTACAGTGCCCACTGCCTCGGCAGTCAGCAAAATCAAGGACTTCACACACCCCGGACATTCTTTTTTCCACCTTCTTCCGTCGGGTAAAAGATACAAAACATCTGAGGTCATGTACCAACCAGCTCAAGAACAGCTTCTTCCCTGCTGCCGTCAGGCTTTGAATGGACCTACTTTGCATTGAGTTGATCTTTCTCTGCACCCTAGCTATGACTGTAACACTTCATTCTGCACTCTCTCCTTTCCTTCTCTATGAACGGTATGCTTTGTCTGTATAGTGTACAAGAAACAATACTTTTCACTGTATACTAATACACGTGAGAATAATAAATCAAATCAAATCAAAGGTGCTAGAATTTGAGTATGTCAGAAGGTTATGACAGGATATTTTGACATGGTAAATTAATTTAAATTGTAAGCAGCTGTTTGCCAAATTTGTTTAAATGCAGGGAAAGGAAATTCTGATTAGAATTTCAAAACTAATGTTTCAAACACTGTCAATCATTAAGTCAATTTGCTGTGCAACATGCAATTGGGGCAGCACAGTGGCACAGTAGTTAGCACCACTGGCCTCACAGCGCTAGGGACCCAGGTTCGATTCCCGACTCAGGCCACTGTGTGGAGTTTGCACGTTCTCCCCCTGTCTGCGTGGGGTTTCTCTGGGTGTCCCGATTTCCTCCCACAGTCCGAAGATGTGCTGATTAGGTGAATTGGCCATGTTAAATTCTCCCTCAGTGTAACTGAACAGGTGCCGGAGTGTGGCAACCAGGGGATCTTCACAGTGACTTCATTGCAGTGTTAATGTAAGACTACTTGTGACTAATAAATAAACTTTAAACTTAAATAAGTCTTTGGAGAACATTGGAAAATCTCAGTTAATTCTAAACTGTGCCAATTTCTTTGTCCATTGCAAAAGTACAATGGCCGATAATTCCAGCTTTCAGATGGATCTTCACTATTGCTCGTTGTGGAATTATGGAATGGAGGTGTGGCTGGATCCCACCCATTCCTTACCTGAATATAGACAACCGACTGGAGGTTGATCTAGAGCGGACATTGGTTAGCAGCTCCCAAATCGTGGAACTTTTTTTTTGGTTGCACTGTATCAAAATCACTCTGAAATTTGAATCAGTCAACTACCCTTTTTCTATACTAAGTGTTCTGTTTTACATTTATTCATTTGTAGGACATGGGTTTCGCGAGCTGGCCAGCATTTATTGCCCATCCCGAGTTGCCCTTGAGAAGGTGGCAGTGAGCCGTCTTCTTGAAATGCTGATACAACTGAATGGCTTGCTGGGCCATTTCAGAGGGTAGTTTAGAGTCAACCACATTGCTGTGACGCTAGAGTCACATGTAGTCCAGACCAGGTAAGGATGACAGATTTCCTTCCCTAAAGGACATTAGTGAACCAGATGGGTTTTTCCAACAATGGTTTCATGGCCATCAGTAGATTTTTAATTCTAGATATTTTTTATTTAATTCAAATTCCACCATCTGTCGTGGTGGGATTCGATTCCGGGTCCCCAGAACATTAGCTATGTTTCTGGATTAATAGCGATAATACCAGTAGACCATCATCTCCCCTTTCTCTGGGCCCTCCTTGTATCTGAACCATCTTATCAAGTTTAGTTTAAGTTTATTTATTAGTGTCGCAAGTAGGCATAAGTTAACACTGCAATTACGTTACTGTCAAAATCCCCTCATCGCCACACTCCGGCGCCTGTTCGGGAACGCTGAGGGAGAATTTAGTATGGCCAATGCACCTAACCAGCATGTCTTTCGGACTGTGGGAGAAAACTGGAGCACCCGGAGGAAACCCACACAGACACAGAGAGAACGTGCAGACTCCGCCCAGACTGTGATCCAAGCCGGAAATTGATCTCAAGAAACTGGTTTTGTGAGGCAGCAATGCTAACTACTGTGTCACCGTGCCACCCAAATTGGATGACGTTAATCGATATCTTCTGCATCCTTTCTGTGGAGTTATCGTTTTGCTAAAACAAGCCATCCCAACACCCAAACTATTCTAACTATTGTCTAACTAAAGATTTATAAAGATTTAATATTAGTTAATTAGTCTTCTCCTCCCACCCCCTACTTCTCAAACCTAGTATTTTGCTTGCTTTATTATAGCTTTAATAACTTGTTCTCTCATTTTTAATCAACCTTATACCTGAATCTCTAAGCCTGTTTCTTCTCTTCTTTCAAAGTGTTAGCATTCAGAATCAATGTCACTTTGTATTTGAGCTTTCAGAACATGCCATTGCATGTAAACTTTTAACTAACTTTCAACTGATAACTATCAACCCAAACTACTAACTTGTCAGTCCTCTTGGAGCTACTCACCCATTGTCTTCATAATTAACATTAGGCCATTGTTGATGTTGGCTGCAGATTGTGCATCCATCCCCAAGTGCAGGTCATTTTATATTTAATGCCTGTATGTATATTGAGAAGTGCAAAGGTTACAATGCAGCAAGCAGAAGGACCACTGTTTATATCACCTCCAGTCTGTAAAATATCCATTAACCACACTCTATAATTCCTGTGCTTTAGCGGACTTCTATTCCTGCTGTCACATTTCTATTACCATCATAAACTCCAGCCCGAGGTCAACGTACCTTCCCGTTGTCCGTCCCTCACCCACTCCGATTCTCGTGGCGGGCGGAACGATAAAATTCTGGCGCATGTGTTTTTGTTTTATTGACAAGCCTTCAATGTAGCTCCTCATCAAACACATTTTCAACACTTATATACATGACATTGTAAGAGGAATTTTCTGATGGTGCTCCCCTGGGGTGCTCTGTACTTGTTGAACGTCACTCAACCAATGCATAGACTGCGAAAGACAGTATATAGTTAAAGAACAAAAAGAAATGTATTTGCTCATGCATGCATCAGGAGAGAGACACAGTCAATGAGGGTTGACTCTCTTCTCTGAGCTAATATTGCAAGGTAAAATTATTATATTATTTTGAACATTTCAATATCTCACCTAGTCTCGTCAATCAAACTGGAGGGCCCAATCACAATATTCAACATTATTACCTCAGCCAATAACGTTCCACTTGTCAACAGGAATAGGAGATTATTATCTTATTTCCCATGTAGGTTCCTCCCCCTTTACCTAGGAAACCTAACCCACGTCATTATCAGTAACCAAGGCCATTATTAATATCTGTGATGTTTTAATTGGTGAAAGGAGTCACTCTTTCACTGGAACCTGGGCGTCCTTTATCAGCTTGAGAGACTGTTCCAGCCTCGCTATCCATGAACGAATCCACTCCCTTAAATAGCAGGCCTGTGATTGAACTTGCCTTTCGCATATCCAGAAACAGATAACAGAAGCTGCTTTTCTGTGCTCCATTGTATTAACAGAATTTGGCCTGAATCATAGAAATCATAGAAACCCTACAGTGCAGAAGGAGGCCATTCGGCCCATCGAGTCTGCACCGACCACAATCCCACCCAGGCCCTACCCCAACATGTTTACCCGCTAATCCCTCTAACCTATACATCTCAGGACTCTAAGGGGCAATTTTTAACCTGGCCAATCAACCTAACCCACACATCTTTGGACTGTGGGAGGAAACCGGAGCACCCGGAGGAAACCCACGCAGACACGAGGAGAATGTGCAAACTCCACACAGACAGTGACCCAAGCCGGGAATCGAACCCAGGTCCCTGGAGCTGTGAAGCAGCAGTGCTAACCACTGTGCTACCGTGCCACCCACTGTGTTTCCCATCATGCTGCATTCAGAACGAAGTTGGCCAAGGCGCACAATACGTACATATTGAAAATACAGTTTAAGCTTATAATACTTGGTTAATTTGTGATTATACAGTTTATAATATCTTTGCATATTTTGTTCAAGGCACTTTATAATTATCTTAACTTAGTCTACTTATTATAGTAAAGTAAAATGAAGGGCCTCATACTAAGAATTCTATACTACCCCCCATCAGTCCCTGCTTTTGGCCCTTGGCTATCGCCCAAGATAAGGCCACTAAATAGAAGTGTTCCAATACTTGTTCCTGGGTCCTGAAGGAAGACTGGCCCCTTCGTATCCTTACTTGCTCAACTTCACTGCCATCACTGGTACCATGCCTTCTGTGGACGTGGACAACCTTGCACAGGCACACTTAACTATATTGACAAGCACAATCAGTGACAAGGTCACCACGAAGAATATTGCAATCCCTTGTAGGATTGGGATGTTCCCAAGGAGCCCAGCCAGCCTGAGAGCCGACCACCTAAGGTAAATAGTTCAGGGTCTTTGAGTTTCTCCACCTATTTCCTGATATTATTAATCAGATTAGCAATAACAAAATATTGCAAGATTGGTCATTACTGGGTGGACTCAGGCATAGCCGGGTGGTTCGATTTATCATGTGTTCACATTCACTTATGCCTAAGTTTTCTCCTTGGCCTTCCATGTTTCTAGCACAATATACCCCTTTTGGTTTTGGTGGTGGCTGTTTTAAAACTAAATTAGGAGCTGATTCCCCTAGGTTATAGATAGGAAATAATGTGTTTATATGACTTAATTTCTCTGTACAAGACTCATTGTTAAGAAATTCTTTCCTTACCTCTCTACTTATTCCCCCTCCTGCATGTATGGGGATGTGTGAACATACCCAACACTTTGCCTGACTAGTCAATCTAGCATATGTGTGTACCATATATAAGTAAGTATTAACACATACCTCCCGAGGGCTGAAGGACCTCAGTTGCTGGTCCCACCTGAGTCAAAATCTGTACATTCAATACTAAAAAGATATAATCACATGCATTCATTATAGCAGTCTCTATAACTTCTGTCTTACAATCAAACACAATTGTTGATCAATGTCAGGTAATAATACAGCTTGTTTATAAAACTTGCACAATCACCGCGCCACACTTTGCACACGCTCGCGACTTGACTTGCTTCTGTGTTGGGGGATGTCCGGTCGATCTTAATTGGGGCTGTGCCTTGATTGTAGCTGTGGCAGGTCTGAGATCTTCTGTGCACATAATCTGAAATAGAATCCAGATGGCCTCACGACCTTAAATTTAGCAATCAGAATAAATTCGACCTAATCAGATTCTCTCCGCTTCTACTATTATATTAAATCATTCAGTCGCTGGGTCAGGTTCGTTATCTTGGGGCTTACCACCAGGGTACGGCCTTAACTGAGTTCAGTGTCTCCAGCGCGGGCCGCACCCCTCATCAATTAGGGCACATGTCTGCCCTGTAACTACCACATCAAAAGACCCTTCCCCGCGAGTTCCTAGCTCCTTTTTTTCTGTCATGAGTTTCACCATTACCTTACCTCCCGGTGAAGGCAATTTAGGAATAGTCTCTCCTGCCAATCTCGGTGCTGCTGTTGTGTGATCACCTGCTTTTTGAGAAAATGTAGATGGTCGATAAGATCCCTCTATATTCAATTCATCCTCTCCACCATCCCTCAACTCTGAGGGTGATATGGTATGTGAAACCTCTGCTTTATTCCCAATATTCAACAGACCTCTTTCAAAACTCTCCCTGTGGAAATGAGTTCCCTGATGAGAATCCAGCTGGATTCCCCACCTGGGAATTATTTCATTTGCCAATATAACAGCTACTGTTGTAGCTGTGGCATCTTTACATAGGAATGCTTCAACCCATCGAGTAAATTGGTCTACAATTATTAAACAGTATGCTTTCCCTGTACCCGTGGTAACGGCCCTGTCACATCTATTTGTAAATTCTCCCAGGGTCCTTTGGGTCTGGGTTGGCTTCCCATTTTAATCTTGCAGGGACGTCCTGGCACCTCTAGGGTGCACTGCAGACACCTCTGACAATCCTAACATTTCTTCAATAAATCAAGCATTCTGTCCCTGCTTGTGTGTGCTATTCCGTGGTAAATCTTCAGCAGCGAATGCTGTATTACTTTAGGAACTATTATTTTCTCTTATCTCCTCCATATTCCATTATGACGATACCATCTTCCATCTTTTTTCCATTGCTCCTTTTCCTCTTCATCTGCTTGTTTCTGCACATGTTTTACATCAATATCTGGACTGTCCTCAACTTCTACAGCTGCTAACCCTACTGGCTGTGTCCACTCCCAATCTTGTTTCACTAAGGCCTTTGCTGCCTGGTCGGCAAAATGATTTCCTCACTGCACTTTATTCTCAATTTTCCTGTGAGCTTGAACTTTTATTATTGCTGCTTCTAAAGGACCACTGGCTGTCTGGAGTAAATTCCTGAGTATACGGGCTATGGAGGATCATTTTTTTTCCCATCAAGGTGAGGGGCTCCGACACACTGACCGTCCACGAGGCACAAGCTAGTGCCCTCGCACACCGATACATCCCTCTGGCAACTGAGTGAGTGGAGTAACACCCCATCAGTCTCAATCTGTCCCCATGTTGCTGAGCAACTACAGCTATTTGTCTTCCATCAGTTTCCTCACAAAAAAAGTGTAATGATTTGGTGACCAAAGCTGGGGCTGTCACCAAAGCCTGCTTCAAATCTGAAAAAGCCTGTACTTCTGCATCTCCCCACTCTATCTTTTCCTGACTAACCCTTCCTCCCTTTATCAAGTCCTGGAAGGTCTTTACCACTGGGGCAGAATCTTCCACATAATTCCTACAATAGTTAAAAAGTCTTCAATACTTGTCTTACCCCTTTTCCGATGAAAAGCCTTTTTACACAAATAACCTTTCCCCGGTCTTCTGGAAACTATATTTTTTTCCCCCGAATACTATAACCTAATAACATCTTTGAAACAGAAATCAAATCTTTCAATTTGATCCCAGGCCATGACTTATTTTAATTGTTTGTTCTTATCTTAAATAACATCATTTTATTAACTTGTTTACAGCACATTTTCTTATGTCAGAATCATCCCAAACTCAGAAAACAGTGTTTTGGGCTTTCAGCTACCCATCAGTGTCTATCTTATCCCTTCTTTCCTTTAAGAAAACTTTGTTCCTTCATCTATAGTTATCACCTAAACTGTGTTCTACTTCCTAGAATCCCTTTAAATGTCTCTCTAGTATCCAATGAATCCCACTTTTGATTCTGTTCTCCTCTGTTTACTATCAACTCCTCTATAACACATCATTTATTATCCTGTTCATTTTCCTTTCTCATTTATTCCACTGAATTATTTCCCTCATCTATAATTATATTAATCTGTCAATTTTGGTGTTATGGGCGGGCTCTTCCTTTTAGCCCGTTTGGCATCTAATACAGCTTTCAACCTTTCCACATTCAAAATTTACAACAAGATGTGCTTTGTGTTCAAAATTACTCCTCCAGTTTTGTGGTTGATTCACTACTTTGTACATCCATGTCACACATTTTAACTAGGATGCATTATGGCAGTATAATAATTCCCATTATTAAACACGCACTCCCATTCTACCTAATGTAACCTAATGTACCCTTCCATTAGATTTTTGATTTTATGTCTGAAAACTACTGCAAGTCTTATAACACAAAGATCCATCCTGTCTGGGACAGAATGGGTTAATTCCCTACGTGTTTCAGCAGGGGCAGAGTAAATTCGCTCAGGTTGACATTATCACTTCAAACACTCCAGAATAATTCTTTCCATTTATCTTTTCATTGTCAGTTCTATCAAGAATACATTTTCGAAAGTAACAACAAGCTTGATCCAGATTAATCCAAACTTAAATTTATTTTTATCACTTTTAAATTTCCCTACTAAATTAAAACTTCTACACTTACTTACAATCTCTCCAGTTTAGCTCAAAATTTGCATGATTAATTATTTCTACAACTTTGCCTCTGCAACCAACACAGGCAGATACAAAATCAAATCAACGGTGTGCCTAAATGGTTAACTCTCCTTCCAACTTTTCAGACGTAACATAACGCCAGCTTGAAATTGATTTTCCTTTCCCAACATGGCAGAGCTCAAATCTCTCTCGGATTCTTATTCTTGAAAATGACCATGAATCACACGATTATATCCTCTCTCTCTGTGCCATACGCAGAGTCCGTGCCTGCTTTTAACCCTTTATTCCCCTCTTTGGGCGATGACGCTTTAGATCAACCTAATTTTTAACTAATTTTCAACTGATAACGATCAACCCAAACTACTAACTTGTCAGTCCTCTTGGAGCTACTCACCCATTGTCTTCATAATTAACATTAGGCCATTGTTGATGTTGGCTGCAGATTGTGCATCCATCCCCAAGTGCAGGTCATTTTATATTTAATGCCTGTATGTATATTGAGAAGTGCAAAGGTTACAATGCAGCAAGCAGAAGGACCACTGTTTACATCATCTCCAGTCTGTAAAATATCCATTAACCACATTCTATAATTCCTGTGCTTTAGCGGACTTCCTATTCCTGCTGTCACATTTCTATTACCATCATAAACTCCAGCCCCTAGGTCAACGTACCTTCCCATTGTCCGTCCCTCACCCACTCTGATTCTCATGGCAGGCGGAACGATAACATTCCAGCGCATGTGTTTTTGTTTTATCGACAAGCCTTCAATGTAGCTCCTCATCAAACACATTTTCAACACTTATATACATGACCCATTGTAAGAGGCATTTTCTGATGGTGCTCCCCTGGGGTGCTCTGTACTTGTTGAACCTCACCCGTTGGACGTGGTGGGATGGAGGAAGAGTTCTTAGAATGCTGTCGGGATAGTTTCCTCGAACAGTATGTTACAGAACCTACGAGGGAACGAGTTATCTTAGATCTGGTAATGTGTAACGAGACAGGTAGAATTAAGGATCTTCGTGTGAAGGACCCTCTTGGGTCGAGTGATCACAATACGGTCGAATTTCTGGTGCAGATGGAGGGGGAGAAAGCAGGGTCCCAAACCAATGTCCTCTGCTTGAACAGAGGGGAGTACGATAGGATGAGGGCTGAATTGGCTAGGGTGGATTGGGAGAGCAGACTGGTAGGTAGGACAGCTGAGGAACAATGGAGGATTTTTAAGGAGATCTTTTTCAGTACTCAGCAAAAATATATTCCGGTGATAAAGAAGGACTGTAAGAAAAGGGATAGCCAGCCGTGGATAACGAAGGAAATAAAGGAGAGTATTCAATTAAAAACCAATGCGTACAGTGTGGCCAAAAATAGTGGAGACTTAGAAGATTGGGAAAGCTTTAAAAAACAATAAAGAATGACTAAGAAAGCGATGAAGAAAGGAAAGATAGGTTATGAAAGTAAACTAGTTCTAAACATAAAAAATAATAGTAAAAGTTTTTACAAATATATAAAAAGGAATAGAGTGGCTAGAGTGAATGTTGGACCCTTGGAGGACGAGAGGGGGGATTTAATAGTGGAAAACAAGGAAATGGCTGAGACTTTAAATAGGTTTTTTGTGTCGGTCTTCACGGTGGAAGACACAAATAGTTTAGCGAATATTAACGATTGAGTGTTGGTAGGAGAAGAGGTACTCAATACAATTATTGTTACTAGAGAGGCAGTGCTTGGTAGACTAATGGGACTGAAGGTGGACAAGTCCCCGGGCCCGGATGGAATGCATCCCAGGGTACTGAAAGAAATGTCAGAGGTAATAGCGGATGCGTTAGTGGTTATTTATCAAAATTTTCTGGACTCTGGGGTAGTGCCAGCTGATTGGAAAATGGCTACTGTTACACCGCTGTTTAAAAAAGGAAGTAGACAAAAGGCGGGTAACTACAGGCCAGTTAGCTTAAGGTCTGTAGTTGGGAAAATGCTGGAATCCATCATTAAAGAAGAAATAGCAGGCCATCTGGATAAGAATGGTTCGATCAAGCAGATGCAGCATGGATTCATGAGAGGAAAGTCGTGTTTGACGAACTTACTGGATTTTTATGAAGATGTGACTAGTGCGGTTGACGGAGGGGAACCAGTAGATGTGGTGTTTTTGGATTTCCAAAAGGCATTCGATAAGGTGCCTCACAAAAGGTTGTTGCAGAATATTGGGGCACACGGAGTTGGGGGTAGGGGGTTAGCGTGGATTGGGGATTGGCTATCCGACAGGAAGCAGAGAGTCGGAATAAATGGGTGCTTTTCTGGTTGGCAGATGGTGACTAGTGGCGTGCCGCAGGGATCGGTACTGGGGCCTCAACTGTTTACTATTTACATAGATGATCTGGAGGAGGGGACTGAGTGTAGGGTATCAAAGTTTGCTGATGACACAAAGATAAGTGGGAAAGTGAATTGCGTGGAGGAAGCGGAAGGTCTGCAGAGAGATTTGAATAGGCTGAGTGAGTGGGCGAGGATCTGGCAGATGGAGTATAACGTTGGCAAGAAATAATAACAAATTGGATTATTATTTAAATAGAAAAAAATTACAACATGCTACTGTGCAAAGGGACCTGGGGGGTCCTTGTGCATGAGTCGCAAACACTCAGTCTGCAAGTACAACAGGTGATCAAGAAGGCAAATGGGATGTTGGCATTTATCGCGAGGGGGATAGAATATAAAAGCAGAGAGGTCTTGCTGCATCTGTACAGGGCATTGGTGAGGCCGCAACTGGAGTACTGTGTGCAGTATTGGTCCCCTTACTTGCGAAAGGATATATTGGCCTTGGAGGGAGTGCAGAGAAGGTTCACCAGGTTGATACCGGAGATGAGGGCTGTAGATTATGAAGAGAGATTGAGCAGATTAGGTTTGTACTCGTTGGAGTTTAGAAGGCATATAAGATAATGAAGGGGCTGGATAGGGTAGAAGTGGAGAGATTCTTTCCACTTAGAAAGGAAATCAGAACTAGAGGGCACAGGCTCAAAATAAAGGGGGGTCAGTTTAGGACAGAGTTGAGGAGGAACTTCTTCTCTCAGAGGGTGGTGAATCTCTGGAATTCTCTGCCCACTGAAGTGGTGGAGGCTACCTCGTTGAATATGTTTAAGTCACGGATAGATGGATTTCTGATCGGTAGGGGAATTAAGGGTTATGGGGAGCAGGCGGGTAAGTGGAACTGATTCACTTCAGATCAGCCATGATCTTATTGAATGGTAGGGCAGGCTCGAGGGGCTAGATGGCCTACTCCTGCTCCTATTTCTTATGTTCTTATGTTCTTATGTTCAACCAATGCATAGACTGCGAAAGACAGTATATAAAGAACAAAAAGAAATGTATTTGCTCATGATGCATCAGGAGAGAGACACAGTCAATGAGGGTTGACTGTCTTCTCTGAGCTAATATTGCAAGGTAAAATTATTATATTATTCTGAAAATTTCAATATCTCACCTAGTCTCGTCAATCAAACTGGAGGGCCCAATCACAATATTCAACATTATTACCTCAGCCAATAATGTTCCACTTGTCAACAGGAATAGGAGATTATTAGCTTATTGCCCATGTATCTTCCTCCCCTTTACCTAGGAAACCTAACCCACGTCATTATCAGTAACCAAGGCCATTATTAATATCTGTGATGTTTTAATTGGTGAAAGGAGTCACTCTTTCACTGGAACCTGGGCCTCTTTTATCAGCTTGAGAGACTGTTCCAGCCTCGCTATCCATGAACGCATCCACTCCCTTAAATAGCAGGCCTGTAATTAAACTTGCCTTTCGCATATCCAGAAACAGATAACAGAAGCTGTTTTTCTGTGCTCCATTGTATTAACAGAATTTGGCCTGTCTATCACTGTGTTTCCCATCATGCTGCATTCAGAATGAAATTGGCCAACGCGCACAATACATACATATTGAAAATACAGTTTAAGCTTATAATACTTGGTTAATTTGTGGTGATGCAATTTATAATACCTTAGCAGTTTATAATAAGTTTGCATATTTTGTTCCAGGCACATTGTGAATTCTCACTATATATATATTAGGCACTTCATAATTACCTTAACCTAGTTTACTTACTATAGTAAAACTAAAATGAAGGGCCTCATACTAAGAATCCTTTCCTACCCCCCATCAGACATTCACTGCCTTTCTCTTATTTCCTTAAAGAACTCCAATAGATTTGTCAGACTTATCAGTCGGCTTTCTTTAATGACCTCACATCTTTCTAGATATGAGCCTAATTGTATACTTATGGCTCTAGAGATCTATCTGCTCTGTATATGTATAATATTTCAGAGCAAGGGCAGCAATGCACCACCAATCATTATGACATTGTGTTAATCACCCATTCGCACCTCCCACCACCACTTTTGATCTAGGGGATTCAGAAGCAAGATTTACTTGGCACCAGTATTTGGTGAGGATTACCTGAGGATGTTCATGCTTGAAACTGCTGGCACTATTTTGTACATTTCAAGTCACCATGGAATATTGTCGGGTCAAATGTTGCATGAACAAGAATTAAACATCCTGTCCTCAATCCTAATGATCAGGACTCTCCAATCCATGTCTCACACTACCCATCTCTCTCTCTCTGTTACATTTTGTATTCGCTTGATTAATGCAGTGCATTCAGTGATGTGACTGTGAACCATGTGCATCTGAGATCATGTTTAAGTTTATTTATTAGTGCTACAGGTAGGCTTACATTAACACTGCAATGAACTTACTGTGAAAATCCCCTAGTTGCCACACTCCGGCGCCTGTTCGGGTACACTGGGGGAGAATTTAGTGTGGCCAATGCACCTAACCAGCACATCTTTCGGACTGCGGGAGGAGACTGGAGCACCCGGAGGAAACCCACGTAGACACGGGGGAACATGCAGACTCCAGACAGATAGTGACCCAAGCCGGAATCGAACCCGGGTCCCTGGCGCTGAGGCAGCAGTGCGAACCACTGTGCCACCTTGCTAAGTTGTGGTGAGTGATATTGGTGGCTACGTCCATGGGGATGTGAGAAATTATATAAGAAAGGTCCTGCGAGAAGTTGAACAGAAGTTGAAATTGGAGAGTCCAACCAGCTGACATTATTTTTGGAATTTACATTCGCATATCCCACCTCCAATTGGAATTCCCTTTCACCTTAATATTCTTTGAGGCTTAACTCAATTAATCTTCGACTTTAAGTGTGAAAGCACAGTAACTTAACTTAGTATACCATCCAATCCCTCATGCACACCACTGCCAGTGTTTATTATTCAGGCTGGGCTGGAATCCCTATTGACTCGTCTGCATCTAACCATTTCTCTACATTTTGAAGTAATAGCTTCCCGTGTAGTTTACATGCTGCACCAAACAAAATATGCTTTTCCCCAATGTGTCAGTTGCAAACTGGCTAATGTTGAAATCAGTCAGCCTATGCTGACTTAGTTAATCATGGGCAAGATGGGTTCCAAAGGGGAAAATAAAATCAGCCAAAATTTCCACTTCTGGTAGTTGTCCAATACCATCTCCTGAAAAATATGTTGGTGCAAACATTGAGTGATCAGCCTAGGCAGTGATGCCCTCACAGTCAAATAGCTTACTGAATTACACCTTTGCAGCCAAACTTGAAGAACACCTACTTAATAAATCCTGAGGAAGAGACACCTTGTCTCAAAACTTTAGCTCTGTTCTCTCTCCACAGATGCTGACAGAGCTGTTGAGATTTTCCAGCATTTTCTGTTTTTGTTTCAGACTCCTGCAGGATTGAATGGGAGCAGACTCGATGGGCCGAGTGGCCTAATTCTGCTCCTATGTCTTATGGTCTTATCGTGATGTGGAGATGCCGGCGTTGGACTGGGGTGAACACAGTAAGAGTTTTAACAACACCAGGTTAAAGTCCAACAGGTTTATTTGGTGGCAAATACCATAAGCTTTCGGAGCGCTGCTCCTTCGTCAGATGGAGTGGAAATGTGCTCTCAAACAGTGCACAGACACAAAATCAGGTTACAGAATACTGATTAGAATGCGAATCCCTACAACCAGCCAGGTCTTAAAGATACAGACAATGTGGGTGGAGGGAGCATTAAGCACAGGTTAAAGAGATGTGTATTGTTGTCCTGTCTGGAGACAATGCACATCTCTTTAACCTGTGCTTAATGCTCCCTCCACCCACATTATCTGTATCTTTAAGACCTGGCTGGTTGTAGGGATTCGCATCCTAATCAGTATTCTGTAACTTGATTTTGTGTCTCTGTGCACTGTTTGAGAGCACATTTCCACTCCATCTGACGAAGGAGCAGCGCTCCGAAAGCTTATGGTATTTGCTACCAAATAAACCTGTTGGGCTTTAACCTGGTGTTGTTAAAACTCTTATCCGCAGTAATTTGCTTTTACTTACGAAGGAATGTCAGTGCGCATGGTCATCAGTAGATTCTTAATTCCAGATTTTTTTTTATTGAATTCAAATTTAAACTTGGGTCCCCAGAACAGTAGCTGAATCTCTAGATTAATCGTTTAGCGATAATACCACACGACCATCGTCTTCCTGCTTACCCTTCACTATACTGCTCTATCTGCTATTATACTACTCTGTTCTGGACTGTGCTGATGTACCTTGCATCATTTTGCTCTGTTCTGCACTATTTTCTTGTGCAAAACTGGACCCAAAAATGCTGGACCCAAATGGAAAACAAAATTATGTACATCATAAAACCAGCTGTAGATTCACTGTCTTCTATTCTGAGCTGTTGTTGAAGACATTTTTCACTCCTTTCTGATTGTGAAGACATAGAATATCATTTTGGATGAAAGGCTATATGGAAAACTTTAACCCTGCCATTACCCTGGCAAACCTGCTTCTACTCTGAAGGTAACAGTCAAGGAATCAGTGAGACAGAGGAAGATCATTGAATACGTAATAGGAATATTGGTGCATTCCTTATTTAAGGAAGTTAGAAATCAGTAAAAGTAATTTATCAATAAGGTGGAGTAAAACAGAGGCAAGGCAAGCAGAAATAAATGTTTCAATTACTTCTGCCGCATAATATTGTATTTTATCTTTCTCATGTGCTTGTTTCCAGCCAATGCTGCCAGACTGTTCAATCACAGGAGGTCATAGAGGTTATGGAATCAAGTTTGATCCTGTCCCCTCCTGGTATTCACTCCGCAGCTGGAGAGGGCTTCCTGACTGTTTTTATTTCAGGCTTTAGCCCAGGGCTGAGCTCCAACTGTTGCCCTATCTATTCACTTATCTCAGCGCAGAGTAGGAATTGAGTTTGCATCCTTTTAGGCCTGCAGGCTTCGGGACACATTAGGTGATATTTTCACTTGCAGAATTATAGCAAGAGCTCCCGTTTGAATTGATCTAAACAATTACGACAGTGAACATTTTTTTTCCCCAACCGCTATTAGATTATGTCCACGTAGCACCATTGTCTCTCTATCCACCTGTGCTAATAGAGATAATGGGGGGGATTCTTACCAAAAAACTGCAGTTTTGTTTCCGGTGAGAAAACAGGCTTGTCTGGAGAAAAACACATTGGCTTTCTCTCCAGATCTTACGACACTCTGCCTAAAAAAAAATCAAGGGGGCATGTTTCATACCATTATTTAGTGGGCAGGCCTTCACACATCGCAAAGCTCAGCTGCACTGAGATTAGGGCACCACTTTTAAAAGACACATGATCAGAACAGCAATAAACCTGTCCCCAGCCCACGGAGAACTCAGGGGCTCCCCTACTTACCCCTGATGGGACTTGGCACTTCTCTCCCTTACTCTGATCATTGGCCTGTGTGCTAGTTTTCTGTGTTTCTTGCGCAAATACTCCCAAGGCTCTTCGTGTCGCAGCTTTTTGCAGTTTTACTCTATTTAAATAATACTGTTTGTTTTGATTTGATTATTGTCACGTGTATTAGTATATTTTGCGCGCTATACAAAGCGTGCTGTAGATAGAGAAGGAAAGGAGAGAGTGCAGAATGTAATGTTAGTCATAGCTAAAGGTGTGGAGAAAGATCAGCTTAGTGTGAGGTAGATCCATTCAAAAGTCCAGTTGCACTAGCTTTAATGGCATTGCCGGTGGAGATTCTCACGGGCTAGCATCATGTATGGCCCCCCACCAATGGAAGATTGGAGACCACCCATTTGATCCAATGGAACACAAATTGGATTATGTTGCCACCTAATTGCACTTCAAAAGAAGCTGCACTCCATTGATTGCATCTCATTTTTGATGTTTAAAAAAAGATTTCATGGTTTGTGGAAGTCGCTGTGCCAGCATTTATTGTCAATCCCTTACTGCCCTTGAGAAGGTGAGTGGTGGTGAACCGATTAATTGGTAAGCTGCCAATGTTTTGTCCTGGACATTGTTATATTCGCAGGGGGTCATCTAAACCCTGAAGGATCCCAATTTAAATGTTTTTGGAAAGACCCCACTTGCTCTTGGGGGGGAAATGCTGATCTCAAATTTCGAAGACCACTCTTAATTAATCCATACACACAAGGCAAGACACATTCAGTCCCTCGTGCTTGCTCCAGCATTTAATAAGATCATGGCTGAAGTGATAGTAGCCTCAAATCTGCATCCCACCTACCCCAGATAACCTATGACCCTTTTGCTTACCCAGAATCTATCCACCTCTGATTTTAAAGTATTCAAAGACTCTGCTTTCACCACCTTTTCAAGAAGAGAGTTCCAAAGTCTCATGACCCTCTTAGAGAAAGAAAATGGCCTCATTTCTATTTTAACTGGGCGATCCCTTATTTTTAAATCTTGACCCCTGATTCTAGATTTCCTACAAGAGGAAACATCCTCTCCACAACCACCTATTCAAGACTCCTCAGGATCTTGAATGTTTCAACCAAGTCACTTCTTAGTCTTCTAAACTGCAGCAGATACAAGCCTAGCTTGTCCGACCTTTCCTCTTAAGCCAACCCAGCCATTCCAGTTAATCGTCTGGTAAACTTTCTCTGAACTGTATCCAATGCAATTACATCTTTCCTTAAATAAGGAAACCAATACCGTACACACTCTACACTCTACTCAGGCCTCGCTCGTCCCGAAACTGTAGGTCCGCCCCATGGACTGCCCCTCGTCACCCCGGTTCCCATGGCAGGTGAGGGGGTAAAATTCCAGCCATGGTCTTACTAGTAATCCATACAACTGAAGAATAACCTCTCTACTTTTTTATTCAATTCCTCTTGCAATAAATTATAACATTCTGTTAGCTTTCCTAACTCCTTGCTGTACCTGCAATCTAGCCTTTCGTGATTCATGCACAAAGACACCAAGATCCCTTTGCATCTCGGAGCTCTGCAACATCTGACTATTTAGTTCATATGTTTCTTTTCTATTTTTCCTGACAAAATGGCCAATTTCACATTTTCCCACATTGTACTCCATTTGCCAGATCTTTGCTCATGCACTTAACCTATCCATGGCTGGGATTTTCCAATCCTTCCTGCTGGCAAGACGTTCCAGTCCTACCGAGGTCAACCCCCATGGTAGATTCCCCTGCAGTGTGGCCGGCAAGCAATGCTTCGGTTCAACTGGAAGATCTCAACGGCCGCTAATGGTGAACTGCCTCCACTACTGAAAAGCCCACTGCGAGGGAACTTTTTTTTCTTGCCTCCTTATGTACTCATCATAATTTACTTCCCTTCCGATCTTTGTGTCATCGACAAACTTGGCAACCATCCCTTCATCCAAATTACTTATAAAAATCATAAACAGCTGAAGTCCCAGCACTGATCCTTGTGGTACACCATTCATTACATCTTGCCAACCTGAAAAAGACCCATTTATGCCTATTCTCTGCTTCCTTTAGCCAGCCAATCTTCTATCCATGTCAATATGTTACCTCCTATAACATGAGCTTTCATTTTCCGCAATAACCTTTGGTGTAACACTTTATCAAATGCATCTGTAAATCTAAGTACAGTACATCCACTGGTTCCCCTTTATCCACATTACTGGTTACTTCATGATGAGGGTAGGGCAGTGGATGTTGTCTACATGGACTTCAGTAAGGCCTTTGACAAGGTCCCTCATGGCAGACTGGTGCAGAAGGTGAAGTTGCATGGGATCAGAGGTGAGCTGGCAAGGTGGATATAAAACTGGCTCGGTCAAAGAAGAAAGAGGGTAGCAGTGGAAGAGTGCGTTTCTGAATGGAGGGCTGTGACAAGTGGTGTTCCTCAGGGATCAGTGCTGGGACCTTTGCTGTTTGTACTACATATAAATGATTTGGAGGAAAATGTAACTGGATTGATTAGTAAGTTTGCGGACGACACAATGGTTGGTGGATTTGCGGATAGCGATGAATACCATCATAGGATACAGCAGGATATAGATCAGTTGGAGACTTGGGTGGAGAGATGGCAGATGGAGTTTAATCCGGACAAATGTGCGGTAATGCATTTTGGAAAGTCTAATACAGATAGGAAATATACAGTAAATGGCAGAAACCTTAGGAGTATTGATAGGCAAAGGGATCTGGGTATTCAGGTACACAGGTGACTGAAAGTGGCAATGCAGGTGGAGAAGGTAGTCAAGAAGGCATACGGCATCCTTGCCTTCATCAGCCGGGGTATTGAGTTTAAAAATTGGCAAGCCATGTTGCTGCTTTATAGAACCTTAGTTAGGCCGCACTTGGAATATAGTGTTCAATTCTGGTCGCCAGAAGGATGTGGAGGCTTTGGAGAGGGTACAGAAAAGATTTACCAGGATGTTGCCTGGTATGGAGGGCATTAGCTATGAGGAGAGGTTGGAGAAACTTGGTTTGTTCTCACTGGAGCGACGGATGTTGAGGGGAGACCTGATAGAAGTCTACAAGATTATGAGAGGCATGGACAGAGTGGATAGTCAGAAGCTTTTTCCCAGGGTGGAAGAGTCAATTACTAGGGGGCACAGGTTTAAGGTGCGAGGGGCAAGTTTTAGAAGAGATGTACAAGGCAGATTTTTTACACAGAGAGTGGTGGGTGCCTGGAACTCGTTGCCGGGGGAGATAGTGGAAGTGGATACGGTAGTGACTTTTAAGGGGCGTCTTGACAAGTACATGAATGAGATGGGAATAGAGGGATATGGTTCCCGGAAGCGTAGGGGGTTTTAGTTAAGACGGGCAGCATGGTTGGTGCAGGCTTGGAGGGCCGAAGGGCCTGTTCCTGTGCTGTAATTTTCTTTGTTCTTTGTTCATCAAAGAACTCAAATAAGTTGGTCAAACATGATTTCCCTTTCACAAAACCATGTTGACTCTGCTTGAGTACCTTGAACTCCTTTGAAATTATCCAAGTGTCCTGCTATAACTTCTTTAATAGTAGTTTCTAACATATCCCCTATGTCAGATTTTCAGCTAAATGGCCTGTAGTTTCCTGCTGTCTGTCTCCCTTTCCTTTTGAGTAATGGAGTTCCATTTGCTATCTTCCAATCTAATGCAGCCTTCCCTGAGTCTAGGCAGGTTTGGAAAATTAAAACCAATGCAGCAACTATCCTCACTAACCACTTATTTTAAGACCCTTGGATGAAGTCCAACAGGACCCAGGCACTTGTCAACCCACAGTTCCAACAACTTACTCCGTACCACTTCTCTGCTGACTATAATTTTACTGAGTTCCTCCCTCCCTTCCATTTCCTAGTTTATAGCTGCATCTGGAATATAACTTGTAACCTCTATAGTGAAGACATACAAAATATTTCAACTGTTCAATTCATCTGCCATCTTCTAGTTTTCCATTATCAATTCTCCAGACATACTTTCTATAGGACCAACAGTCCCTTTGTTAATTCTTTTGCTTTTAAAATATTTATAAAACTCTTACTATCTATTTTTATATTTTTCTCTCATACTCTAATTTTTTCCTTCCCTGTTAATCTTTTAGTCATCCTTTGCTCTTCCTATATTCTGTCCGACCTTCTGACTTACCCTTCAGATAATCTGCAGGTAGCTATGCAGAGAATGGTACGTTTTCTCATTGTTGAGAGAGAGGAAGGTGGTGGGTGGATAGGAATTCCATTCTTGTCCTGCTTTTTGCTTCCTGTTGGTCATTTGTTTGAGCCTATGCTTTAGCACAGTGTATTTTATAGAGCAGAAATGCTATGACGATTGCAAAGAGTTTAAGTTTGCATGGTCTTTATTATTCCCACTGGCATATATCTTCTACAGGAATAAACTACATTTATAAAGCACCTTTAATGACGTAAAACATCCTAAGACCGCTTATAGACCCCAGATAGCTATTGAGATGCCACGATACATACTGGATTATGAAGTAAGGTGTTGGCTGCAGACATCAAACACCACAGTTTCTGAGCTTTGGGATCACATTCTTGTTGGATTTTTGTTATGTCATCACATCTGAGTCGATCTTAAATTCCAGCTTTAAACTCCAATTTGCATATTCTATTTGCAGTACGGCTGCCATAACTTTAGGTACAAACCTTCAGAGGAGGAGGACATTGTTTCCTGTGCAGTCTGCTTTTCACCTATCAACGCGTTTTTCAATGTGCTGTTTCGCATCGCACCTCAGGGTGACAAATACAAATTCTTGACCAGCCTAATTAATGCAACACTCAAGAGGAAAAGAAAATTAATCATTGGAAAGCGTAATTGAAGAAAAATAGATGCTAAGTGGAGGTCAGATATTCTTCCGGCTTCCATTTCATTTCTGAGAGATTCTGGCTATCAGTTCCATCTCTGAAAGATTCCAGATTTTTGGCCAACGCACTCATTCCCTGAGGCCATTTTGTCAGCTCTTGGCAAGCGATGGTTTCAACTCTGCCAACAACAAAGGTCCAAGTCCTGGATTAAAATAATTTGCACTGTTTGAATATCATAGATGTACATGTTGGAGTTGATATACAATAGCAAGTCAGTTATTGATCTTCTGGATAAACACACCCTTCGTCTCGAAGTAGCCGTGTTATTATTACCTGCGGTCCATAAGAACTGGAACTACTTGTTGAGGCACTCCGAGGTACTTGAAGTTGATGTCAGTCGGCTGGAGCCTCATTCACACAACAACAGAGATGTAACAAATAGTTTCTTAAGACATTTGTGAATGTTTGATGAATGAAAAAGATACTGTATTGCTTTCTCCCATGACACTTCCTGGCAACAGTTGGGGCTGATTTTGGAAGCACATGTGCTGCTTTTTCTCGCAGGCCATGGATTCATTTTCAATGGAGGACTTCAATGTCAAAGAAAATAAATTATTAGGCTACAGAATGGCAATAGGTCCATTGGGATTATTCTCTCCATGATCTGCTTTACTGTGGACATTTGCTCAAATCACCCAACCTTCAAGTAGAGACACTCAATCAAAGGTCTCAAGTGTTTTCAACGAGTGGGTGAGCAAGTGGGCAGGTGAATAAGTGAGCGGGTAGGCGAGTGATCAGATGTGTGAGTGTGCACTTGCGTGAACGGGTGGGTGATTGGGCAAGCGAGTGGTCGAGCGAGTGCGCACATGAGCGGGCGGGTGAATGAGTGGGCAAGTGGGTGGGCGAAGTTTTGCTGGGAAAGATGGGCAGTCGGTTGGTGGGTGGTTGGTGATGGTTGGGCGATATGCAGGGTGTATGTGACTTACTGGAGACTAAACGGTGGAACAATTCCAGAGGAAGTATCTGGTTAAGAAGCAGATATCCAGCCTAGTGTAAGAGGCATCCTCAAAGTGCCCCGGGAAGTGCAAATCAGCCCATTAGAGGTTTACATTCTGTGGGCTATTGGACCATGTGTGCACATGTCTAGACTTTGGATGAGTCCAAAAGAGCAACATTGGCAGATCCCTCAACGATTGTTACTGTTGGTATTGGAAGATCAGGCCCATTGTCTACTCAGAGTTTGTTTGGAGGGTGTCCTGGCTGCTTGCATTGGTGAGATCTATTTCCCTGTCTACCTCCCTCACTGGGCCTCTAACACTATGTTTTAGATGCTCAGAGCAGTCTTCCCCTGTTGCTCCATTACTCAGCGTTCTTCCTGCTCAGAATATCTTCCTCAGCCATTTCCATGCCTGCTTCACCCTGAATATACCTCCACTTTAAGAGGTGCAGGTTGGTTTTAAGTGGTGTGGGCGCTTAACATTTATCAATCTGCACCCCCCCCCCCCCCCCCCCCCCCCACACCCCGCTCCCTTCTGTGGAATACTATGACTAAGCTACCTGTTTAGCACTGGGCTGCATGCAGCTACCATATAAGTGAGCAAGCAGCATAAATTTTGTATGCTGACTGCATTACTTCAATGGGCGTGGATTAGTTGCACATCCCTGTACCTGTTTATGGAGCCTATCCAGTATTAACCCTGTAGATTCTGATTATTACTGGAAGAATGAAAGCAAGTCAGAGAATGTAAGGATCTATAGTATTATGATCATGGTCACCTATGGGCACCTTCACTATGAGGTCATGAATGAATCCTATCTCATTGCATAACACCAGGTCCAGTATAGCCTGTTCTTTGGTAGGCTCCAGAACCTGCTGTTCTCCGAAACTATCCTGAAATTATCCTTTGAATTCCTCCTCCAGGATACCTTTACCATCTGATTTTCCCAGTCTTTATGCAGATTAAAATCCACTATGATTATTACTGTACCTTTCTGACCTGCTATTGTTTCTCACTTTGTACTCTGCCCGACTATGTAGTTGCTATTTGGGAGCTCCCACAAGTGA
The DNA here is from genome assembly GCF_964213995.1 of Mustelus asterias. Taxonomy (NCBI): domain Eukaryota; kingdom Metazoa; phylum Chordata; class Chondrichthyes; order Carcharhiniformes; family Triakidae; genus Mustelus; species Mustelus asterias. The sequence goes on along the minus strand of NC_135819.1, from coordinate 40,793,559 downwards.
CTGTTGCCTTTATCATTTCTCATCTCTACTCAAACCGCTTCTACATCCTGGTTTCCTGAATTTAGGTCATCTATCCCTATGTGCGAATAGTATTGTACACTTAACAGAGCCACCCCTCCATTTTGTCCTAGCTTCCTGTCCTTCCTAAATGTCACGTGTCCTTAAATATTTAGGCTCCAATTGTTATGTATGTAGTTGGGGTGTTATGCCCCTTTAAGAAAGCGGGTCAGGTGACCTGGGGAACAAGCGCCACCCCATGGTGGAGCTTTGGGGAGTCACTCTTGGATTGACTGTGCACCTGTCAAGACGTTCAATAAACCTTTTCTTGTTTGAATTATACCGACTTACCTACTGGTCTATTAATAGTTATTAATTAGACCCATACATAATACCAATCCAGGTTATCCTGCAGCCATGCCTCTATAATGGCGATCAGACCATAAATCTATTTGCATTATCAGTTCATCTGTTTTGTTTCAAATGCTGTGTACACTCAGATATGGCATCTTTAGTTTTGCTCTGTTATTATTTTTGTAGCCTTATTTGCTGATTTAGTTATAGATTTGTACTCTGTCCTCCCTGTCACAGTCTGTTTGCCATTTCTCATATTAATACCTGTGGCTCTTGCCTCATTCCTATCCTTTGATTTCCTACATCTTCCCAAATTTAACCCCTTGCCCCCACTATTTAGTTTTAAATCTTCTCTACTTCGCAAGTGATGCGCGATAAATCTCACGGGAGGCAGGATGTACCCGGGAAATAAAGGCTTTTATTGCCAACAATAACAGAGCTACTATATACAATATACAATCCCAGACTAAAGGGTCACCAGGCAGAGCAGTGACCTTTATACCTCTCCCAGGAGGCGGAGCCAACTGGGGTGTACCATAGGACTATATTAACAGGTAGAACAGCCCAACCCTAACCCCAACAGTAACATATCTACAGACTCATAGTACTGGCCAGACCATGGCTCAGCACTCCTGGTGGTAACCAACAATGGTTCACCACATTCACCCCTCCTTTGAAAACAATTGTTCATCTGTCTATAAGTTCAAACGGTCCGGGGGACTGCACCGTCACTGTGACCTCCTCAACACCGGTGATGACCCCGGTTCAGGCAATCGCGGTGACGTTCTCTCCAAGGTGGCGTCCAGCGACTCCTCCAGTTCCTCACGGGCTGGTAGACCACGAGGTGGTGACAATCAGCTAAACTCGGGCACGCCTTGAAGGGGCGGCCTTCTCCTGGACTCAGGCAAGCTGTACACGGGAGTAAGAGGGTTAAGTGGTGGTCCCGATACTGCCCGCGCTGTGTCCGGAGGGGAGATAATGGTTGGGGGGGCCCTAACTGGGGGTGTGGGAGCGACAGGGATTTCCAAGCCCCCTGCTGGTGCCAGATCTCGAATCGAGACCGTGTCCTCTCGCCCGTCAGGATATGCCACGTAGGCATACTGAGGGTTGGCGTGGAGGAGATGGACCTGTTCAACCAAAGGGTCGGACTTGCGGGTCCTAACATGCCGCCGCAGGAGGACAGGTCCTCAGTACGTCAACCAAGACGGTAATGAGGTCCCAGAGGAAGACTTCCTAGGGAATGAAAACATTCTCTCATGAGGAGTAGCGTTGGTTGCCGTACACAGGAGTGAGCGTATGGAGTGGAGCGCATCAGGGAGTACCTCTTGCCAACGGGAGACTGGAAGACCTTGAGACCTCAACGCCAGTAAGACAGCCTTCCAGACTGTAGCATTCTCTCGTTCAACCTGTCCGTTACCCCTTGGGTTGTACCTCGTGGTTCTACTAGAGACAATCCCATATGAGAGCAGGTATTGCCTCAAGTTGTCGCTCATGAACGACGAGTCCCTATCGCTGTGGATATAACAGGGGTAACCGAACAGGGTGAAAAGATCACGAAATGCCTTGATAACCGTGGCAGCGGTCGTATCAGAACAGGGAATGACAAAAGGGAATCGTGAGTACTCATCAATCACATTGAGGAAGTACACGTTCCGATCTGTCGAGGGAAGGGGGCCCTTAAAGTCCGCACTCAGTCTTTCGAAAGGACGAGTGGCCTTAATGAGGTGTGCCCTGTCAGCTCGGTAGAAGTGCAGTTTGCATTCCGCGCATACCCGGCAGCTTCTGGTTATGGACCTGACATCCTCCACCGAGTAGGGTAGATTCCGGGCCTTTATGAAGTGGAAGAGCCGAGTGACCCCCGGATGGCAGAGGTCATTGTGGAGAGCCTGCAATCGATTCTCCTGCACACTAGCGCATGTTCCACGCGACAGGGCGTTCGAGGGCTCGTTGAGCTTCCCTGGACAGTACATGATATCATAATTGTAGCTGGAGAGTTCGATTCTCTACCTCAAAATTTTATCATTCTTGATCTTACCCCGTAACGTGTTGTTGAACATGAACGCCACGGACCGCTGGTCCGTGAGCAGAGTGAACCGTTTTCCCGCCAAGTAATGGCGGCACTGCCGAACGGCCTCCACAATGGCCTGGGCCTCCTTTTCCACCGCCGAATGTCGAATTTCAGGGCCTTGGAGGGTGCGAGAGAAAAAGGCGACGGGCCTGCCCGCCTGGTTAAGTGTGGCGGCCAGGGCGAAATCAGATGCATCACTCTCCACCTGGAAGGGGATGGACTCATCGATAGCGTGCATCGTGGCTTTCGCGATGTCGGCTTTTATTCTTGCAAAGGCGAAGCGAGCCTCTGTTGTTAGGGGAAAGGAGGTAGACTTGATGAGTGGACGGGCTTTGTCCGCATAATTGGGAACTCACTGTGCATAGTATGAGAAGAAGCCTAAACATCTTCTCAGTGCTTTGATGCTAGTGGGCAGGGGGAGTTCGAGGAGGGGACGCATACGGTCTGGATCAGGGCCAAGGACCCTGTTTTCCACCACGTATCCGAGGATAGCTAGGCGGCGCGTGCGAAATACACACTTCTCCCTGTTGTAGGTCAGATTGAGGCGAGATGCAGTGCGTAAGAATCTAAGAAGGTTGGCATCGTGGTCCTGCTGGTCATGGCCGCAGATGGTGACGTTATCCCGGTACGGGAAGGTAGCCCGCAGCCCGTTCTGGTCCACCATTCGGTCCATAGCACGCTGGAAGACCGAGACCCCATTCGTGACACCAAAAGGAACCCTTAAAAAATCGGACAGGCGACCATCCACCTCAAAGGCTGTGTATTGTCGGTCCTCTGGGCGAATGGGGAGCTGGTGGTAAGCAGATTTTAAGTCGATGGTGGCGAACACCCGGTACTGCGCAATCTGGTTGACCATGTCAGATATGCGCGGGAGGGGATACGCATCCAGCTGCGTGTATCTGTTAATGGTCTGACTATAGTCTATGACCATCCGGGGTTTGTTCCCATTCTTAACCACCATGACTTGCGCTCTCCAAGGACTAGCGCTGGGTTGGATGATCCCTTCCTTGAGGAGCCGCTGAACTTCTGATCGAATGAAGATCCGATCCTCAGCGCTGTAACGCCTGCTCTTTGTTGCGATGGGCTTGCAGCCTGGCACGAGATTCTGGAATAGGGAGGGTGTGGTAATCCTGAGCGTTGAGAGACTACATGTGGAGCGCGTTGGGCAATTTAGAGGCTGCGGATCTCCCACTGAAAGCGGAGGGAGTGGCCCATCGTACTGCAGGGTTACACTCTTCAGGTGGACCATAAAATCTAGTCCGAGGAGTATCGGCGCGCAAAGGTGCGGTAACACAAGGAGCCTGAAGTTCTCGTAAACCGTGCCCTGCACCGTCAGATTGACCACGCAGCTCCCTAGCACGGTGACAGACCGGGACCTTGACGCCATCGAAATTGTCTGCTTGACAGTCCGAATCTGGAGACCACACCGCTTCACGGTGTCAGGGTGAATGAAGCTCTCCGTGCTCCCGCTGTCAAACAAACAATAAATCTGGCGTTTGTTTACCTGTATGTCCATCATGGACTTGTCGAGTCTGTGAGGTTTGGCCTGGTCCAGGATGATCGACGCCACCGTTGGTTCGTGGGTGCAACTGCAGGCAGCTGAGATGGTTGATGACGACTCCTGCTGGTCATTCGCGGTCGGTGCCGACCAAAATGGCTGCCCCCATAGGTCGCATGTGGACGATGGCGCCAAAACCTGCGGCCCCTGCAGGTCGCACGTGTCTTGTGACTCCGTCGTTCGGAATGGCGACGTTCTGGAATCGCACGTGGTGGAAGACCTTGAAGATGCAGAAGACAAGGAGGCCGGCTCCGGGGAGTCACACGCCGCACTGCTGTTTTTGGATGGAGGTTTGGTCCGGCATACCTTGGAATAGTGCCCCTTCTTGCCGCAGGCGGAGCACAATACCGCTTTAGCTGGACATCGCTGCCGAGGGTGTTTCACCCCCCCACAGAAATAACACCGCGGGCCACCTGGAGCTGCTGCCGTCGTCAGGTCCGAGGCTGGAAACGCAATCGTGCAGTTTTTCGGTCCCGCTGAATAAAGTGGAGTCTGCGACTGCCCCTGCCACGCTGTCTCCACGCGGTCGTCAGGGTACATCGCCAGACTTTTGGAGGCCGTTTCTAGAGCATCAGCTAACGCTATGGTTTTAGTGAGATCGAGGTTACCTTGCTCCAACAGCTGAAGGCGGATGTACGACGAGCCGATTCCCGCCACGAACGCATCTCGAACTAGGTCGCTCATGTACTGGGCTGCTGACACTGACTTGCAGTTGCAGGCTCTGGCTAGCTGCTGAAGTTCACACACGTACTGTTCCGTCGTTTCGCCGGGCTGCCGCCGTCGAGTGGCTAGTAGGTGTCGAGCATGGATCTCATTTGGCGGTTTGTTGTATCGCTTTTTGAGAAGCTCGAGGGCCCCTTTGTAGTCGGGGGCCTCACGGATCGCTAAGTATACAGCGTCGCTTACCCTCGCGTGGAGGACCCGGAGTCTGTCGGCGTCGTTGTTGACCGCTGTGGAGGCGTCGAGGCAATCTTGAAAACACTTCAACCAGTGGTCGAAAGTGTTCGATGCTCCCGCCGCACGTGGGTCCAACGTAAGCCGTTCGGGTTTAAGCATTTGCTCCATGTTTTCTTTTGGTTTTTTTTCCAAAAAAAAAGAATTTACTTGTTGGCAATAAAATTGATGCGCGATAAATCACACGGGAGGCAGGATGTACCCGGGAAATAAAGGCTTTTATTGCCAACAATAACAGAGCTACTATATACAATATACAATCCCAGACTAAAGGGTCACCAGGCAGAGCAGTGACCTTTATACCTCTCCCAGGAGGCGGAGCCAACTGGGGTGTACCATAGGACTATATTAACAGGTAGAACAGCCCAACCCTAACCCCAACAGTAACATATCTACAGATTCATAGTACTGGCCAGACCATGGCTCAGCACTCCTGGTGGTAACCAACAATGGTTCACCACAGCGAGTATGCAGCTTGTTGGAGCAATGGTCTCATCACTGGTCAGGTGCAATGATTCAGACCCCACTTTCCCCAGCGCTGCTGCCAGTTCCCCATGAACTGGAGCCCACTTGTACAATGCTAATCTTCGATCCAGGCATGCATCTCTCTAATTTTATTTGGCCTATGACAATTTGCACATGGCTCAGTAATAATCCAGAGAAATTACTGTTAAGGTTATCCATTTTAATTTACGGCCGAGCTCATAATGACTATGCAGACCTCTTTCCCAGTTCAGTCCATGTTTTTGGTACCTGTATGGACCATTATGACTGTATCCTTCCCCACCCACTGCAAGTTCCTCTCCAGCCTTGAGCAGATCTGCTGAACCCTGGCACTGGGCAGACGATACAGCTTTCTGGATTCTCACTCTTTGTTGGAGGGAACAGTTTCAATCCCCCTGACTAAACTGCCCCCTACCACCACTACATTCCTTTTTTCTCCCCCCATTTGAAGGGTTTCCTATACCATGGTGCCATGGCCAGTTTGCTTATCTGACTTTGTTTTCACTTGCACAGGTTGCAAGCATCTCAAACTTGTTTGACAATTGCAAAGTCTGATGTTCCTCTGCTACTGTCTGCTGGGTCCCTTCACCTGCCTCACTTCACCTGAGTCACACACTCCTGTAACTCATTGTTGGCCAAAACAGGAGAACCTATTCTAATAATTGTGACCATCTTCTGGTATAAAATGTCCGAGTATTTCCTCCATTCCCTGGTGTCTGTAGTTTGACTTCCATGTCAGTATTCCTGATGTACAATTCCTCTAGCTGCTTACTCTTTCTACAGACATGTTTGTCCTGGATTGCGTTAACGTTCAGGAGATTCCATGTTCCACAGCTGCAACATATCACCTGTCCTGTCATTGTCACCTATGCTACTGAGCTAATTTTACTTAATTATTTTCTTAACTAAATTAGAATAACTCCGAGGTATACTACAATTTGCTGCACTTACTAAATGGCACTATCACCTCATTATAAAGCACATACTTCCTCTTGTTCGGCATTCCAGGACAAGAGTCCTGGAATTCAATTACTGGAACCAATTACGAGGGGCACACGTTTAAGGTGCGAGGGGCAAGGTTTAAAAGAGGTATACGAGGCAGATTTTTTACACAGAGAGTGGTGGGTGCCTGGAACTCGTTGCCGGGAGAGGTAGTGGAAGCGGATACGGTAGTGACTTTTAAGGGGCGTCTTGACAAGTACATGAATGAGATGGGAATAGAGGGATATGGCCCTCGGAAGGGTAGGGGGTTTTAATAAGTTGGACAGCATGGTCGGTGCAGGTTTGGAGGGCCGAAAGGCCTGTTCCTGTGCCGTAATTTTCTTTGTTCTTTGTTCTTTTGAGAGTCATAGTCTCAGGATAAGGGATAGCAAATTTAAAACAGAGTTCAGGAGAAACTATGGGGGCGGTTCTCCCAAAAGTGCTGAATTGGCAAGAGAACTGGTCTAGATCACGACTGTTTTTTTAGTGCAGCTTCAGACCCGAATCTCCTCATTCTGTGCAATGCAGAGATCCCAATCGTGAATCTCATTAAAAACCAGGGGGTGGGGGGAAGGGTCTATTTGCGCCAGAGTCTGGCATTTCTGGAACTCTGCGCATGCTTGGTGGCCCCGATCTGTCAGTCTCCCTGTTTGCTGGTCAGCTCAATCGCTGGCCAGTCCGGGACCCCCGCAGTGCTGCCTCTCCAGCCCCCTCCACCCCGGCCCGATCACAGCCCCCACAACAATTCCCGGGCCAGCCCTGACCCCCCCCTCCCCCTCCCCCACCCCGGAGCGCCCCGATGTCCAGCCCCCCCGCACCCAGCAGTGGCGATGTCCCACCCCCCTCACCCCGGCAGACCACCGCCCCCCCGCCCCTCCCCAACCCGTCCCGATCACTGGCCTCCTTCCAGCCCCGACTGATCCCCATGCAGAGTGGCAGCAGGACCCTGTGGTTAGAGGATGGAGAAAACAGAGCAGTCTTTCCTGTTCCTGCACTTGGACAGTTGTGATCACCTGGGGGAGGTAAAGGAAAATGGATGAAGGAGGATAAACATCCAAAACAGAGCCTGCTTACTCTCACTTCTACGTAAATGAATGGATGTAAATTAAAGAGGCATCCCGTGCAGACATCTGGTCCTCTGATGGTTTCCCTTTTGGCACTACATCCAGATGACTCACTACACCTAAGTGTGGGAACCGAAAATCTGCTCCACATTCCCACAATATGTAGCCTCACCTTGAGAATCATTCAGAAGCAGATATGAACAGCCTCTCTCCTCCCTGCAACCACTTGCATCTTTGTTAACTCTGTTTATTTCTCAGAAACGTGCCTATTAACTGAGTGCAATGCCAGCAGGCCTGAGGCTTGGTTTGAAGCCGAAAGATGTGTGTTGACAGCGGAATAAACAACGGGCAATCTCCATAGCAAAACAGAGACAGGAATGCTGCACTGTGACTGAAACTGCATTATCTATAGGATCAAACAAAGAGATAAAAATGCTGGAGAACCTCATCAGGTCTGACAGCATCTGTGGAGGGAGAATAGAGCCAATGTTTCGAGTCTGGTTGACCCTTCGTCAGAGCTTTTATCTATCGGATCGAATAGTTATGTGTTTATTTAAGCTGCTTGGTCGGAATGTTTCTTGTACTCGATCCAGGTCCAAGAATAGTCAAGGTAATGTGATGACAAGTACATGCATGCCCATTCATCAATCATTGAAAGTTGACAGTATTTCAAACATGTATCAGCTTGGGTGAGGTTCATTTGATAGATCAACGTTTCTGCTTGATTTATTTGATTTGATTTATTATTGTCACATGTATCAGTATAGAGTAAAAAGTATTGTTTCTTGCACACTAGGCAGACAAAGCATACCGTCCACCGTTCATAGGGAAGGAAACGAGAGAGTGCAGAATGTAGCCATAGAGGTTTACAGCATGGAAACAGGCCCTTTGGCCCAAGTTGTCCATGCCGCCCTTTTTTTTCAAACCCTTAAGCTCGTCCCAATTGCCCGCATTTGGCCCATATCCCTCTATACACATCTTACCCATGTAATTGTCTAAATGCTTTTCAAAAGTCAAAATTGTAACCGCCTCTACTGCTACCTCTGGCAGCTTGTTCCAGACACTCACCACCCTTTTTGTGAAATAATTGCCCCTCTGGACCCTTTTGTATCTCTCCCCTCTCACCTTAAACCTATGCCCTCTAGTTTTAGACTCCCCTACGTTTGGGAAAAGATATTGACTATCCAGCTGATCTGTGTCCCTCATTATTTTATAGACCTCGATAAGATCATCCCTCAGCCTTCTACACTCCAGAGAAAAAAGTCCCAGTTTATTCAGCCTCTCCTTATAACTCAAACCATCAAGTCCCAGTAACATCCTAGTAAATCTTTTCTGCACTCTTTCTAGTTTAATAATATCCTTTCTATAATAGGGTGACCAGAACTGGACACAATATTCCAAGTGTGGCCTTACCAATGTCTTGTACAACTTCAACAAGACGTCCAACTCCTGCATTCAATGTTCTGACGAATGAAATCAGTATGCCGAATGCCTTCTTCACCACTCTGTCCACCTGTGACTCCACTTTCAAGGAGCTATGAACATGTACCCCTAGATCTCTTTGTTGTGTAACTCTCTTCAATACCCTACCATTAACTGAGTAAGTCCTGCCCTGGTTCAATCTACCAAAATGCATCACCTCGCATTTATCTAAATTAAACTCCATCTGCCATTCGTCAGCCCACTGGCCCAATTGATCAAGATCCCGTTGCAATCCGAGATAACCTTCTTCACTGTCCACAATGCCACCAATCTTGGTGTCATCTGCAAACTTACTAACCACGCCTCCTATATTCTCATCCAAATCATTAATATAAATGACAAATAACAGTGGACCCAGCACTGATCCTTGAGGCACACCGTTGGTCACAGGCCTCCAGTTTGAAAAACAATTCACTACAACCACCCTCTGGCTTCTGTCATCAAGTCAATTTTGTATTCATTTAGCTACCTCATCCTGGATTCCGTGAGATTTAACCTTATGCAAACCTACCATGCGGTATCTTGTCAAAGGCCTTGCTAAAGTCCATGTAGACAACATCAACTGCACTGCCCTCATCAACCTTCTTGGTTACCCCTTCAAAAAACTCAATCAAATTTGTGAGACATGATTTTTCACTCACAAAGCCATGCTGACTGTCCCTAATCAGTCCTTGCGTCTTTAAATGCCTGTAGATCCTGTCTCTCAAAATACCTCCAACAACTTACCCACCACGGATGTGAGGCTCACCGGCCTGTAGTTCCAGGCTTTTCCCTGCAGCCCTTTTTAAACAGAGACACAACATTTGCCACCCTCTAATCTTCAGTGTTACAGTCATAGCTAGGGTGTAGAGACAGATCAACTTAATACAAGGTAGGTCCATTTAAAAGTCTGATGGTAGCAGAGAAGAAGCTGTTGTTGATTTGCTTGGTACGTAACCTCAGGCTTTTGTATCTTTTTCCCGGCGGAAGAAGGTGGAAGAGAGAATGTCTGGGGTGCATGGGGTCCTTAATTATTCTGGCTGCTTTGACGAGGCAGTGGAAAGTGTAGACAGAGTCAACGGATGATGGATTGGGCTACATTCACATATTGATTTAGAGCTGTGTTCATATAAAACAATTGGGCCACTTGGGAATTGGGACTGAAAGCTTTCACAACCAATCAGACCAGTTGAACGACAGGATGAAAGGCGCTTTGTTAAAAAACAGGATTAAGGGAGCTTTGTGAAAAAAACAATGATGCTCTTTATTGCTTTCCTGTTTAAGCAAATCACTTTTGTGTTGGAAAATTATGACGAATGAAGTACCACAGGGATCATTGTCAAGGCCTCAACTATTTACAATTTGTATCTGGGGCGACACAGTGGTTAGCACCACTGCCTCACAGCACTAGGGACCCAGGTTCGATTCCAGCCTTGGGTCACTGTCTGTGTTGAGTTTGCACTTTCTCCCTGTGTCTGCATGAGTTTCCTCCGGGCACTCTGGTTTCCTCCCACAGTCCAAAGATGTGCGGTTTAGGTAGATTGGCTATGCTAAATTGCCCCTTAGTGTCAGGGGGACTAGCTAGGGTAAATGCATGGGGTTATGAGGATAGGGCTTGGGAAGGATTATGATTGGTGCATACTTGATGGGCCAAATGGCCTCCTTTTGCACTGTCGGATTCTATGATATCAATGACTTGGATGAAAGGAATGAATGTTTGGTTGCTAAGTTTGCTGATGACACAAAGCTAAGTATGTAAGTAAGTTGTGAAAAGGACATAACGGGTGGGATTTTCCAGCCGCGCTCACCCCAAAACCGAAAAATCCCACCCAAGGTCAATGGCCCTTGTGGTTAGCACTGCTCCTGCACAGTGCTCGGGACCTGGGTTCGATTCCCGGCTTGGGTCACTGTTTGTGTGGAGTTTGCACATTCTTCCCATGTCTGTGTGCAGTTCCTCTGGGTGCTCCGGTTCCTTCCCACACTCCAAAGATGTGTAGATTAGGTGGATTGACCTTGGCGGTTGTGGGAGATGGGGGGGCGGGCGGTGGGGGGAAGGCGGTGGGTGGTGGGGGGGGGGTCTGAAGATTGTAGCTGAGAAATATCACAGCACAAGCCATCTGTCCACATATGAACATATGTACCTTATGAGGAAAGATTGGACAGGCTGCATCTGTATCTATTGGAGTTTAGAAAAAGAGAGATGATCTCATTGAAACATGTATAAGGTCCTGCGTGGAATTGACAGGGTGGATGCTGAAAAGATGTTTCCCCTTGTGGGAGAGACTAAAACTAGGGACACAGTTTAAAAACAAGGGGTCTCCCATGACAACGGGAAGACAGTTTTTCTCCCAGAGGGAGATGAATATTTGGAATTCCCTTCCCCAGAGAGCAGTGGAGGCTGGATCGATGAATGTTTTAAAGCCAGAAATAGATAGATTCCTGACTAACAAGGGAGTTAAAGGTTATTGGGGTTGATGGAACATGGAGTTGAGGCCATTGTCACATCAGCCCTTATCTGAGTGAATGGTGGAGCTCGAGAGACTGAATAGTCTACACCAACTCTTCATTTGTATGTTCATAATGTAGGCAGGTGTTCTGTGGTGTCTCTCAATTCCAACTTTCACCCTTCCCCCTGACAGCAGACTTTTTAAGGGGAGCAGTCTGAAAAATAAATTAGACAGTAATCAGTTTCTCCAGATATCTAGGTGACAGTTCGAGACTGGATCTGCAGGTGGGCCCCATTTGTGTGAACAATGTGGCCTATCCCTATGCCAGGTCCCTCGTCAGGGCCAGGAATGTGGAAGTGCCTACAGCAGTGAGTTCTCACTCCTATTTGCCAATGGTCTTGTTTGGGGTGAGTGATGGCTCTATCCCCAGCAGGCTTCTCTAGATATGTTGACTTTAGATCAGGAGCCGATAAGAGTGGGTCTGGTCTAATTTATAGGCTTTCTGGTGCGCTGCCATCAAAGTCAAGAATGGTGCGAGCTAGAAGGGCTGCAGATGTTTGGCATCATTATAAAGAGCAAACAGAATGCTAAAATGCAACTTTCAAAGACACTCTGCAGCATTCCCATCTGCTGTTTTATGCAAAGTTTTTATTTTCTTCAAGGTCGGGTGCAGCTACCTTTTTCTGTTTAAAAACAACAGACTTTAGTGAGGATGAATTAACTGGATTCATCTCAGCACTCACAACACAGCACCTCCAGTAAAAGAGGGTGTGGGTTTGAGTATGATTTGTTTTACTGAAGTTACAAAGGCATTTCATTGTGATTCCCATCAGTAAAATCTTGCCAGAGATTTCTCCTGTGAAAGTGACCTGGACGAAAGTGCGCTCCATTAGCCAGCTTACGTTCTTTGAAAGTTGTTCTCAGTTTATGAACAGACTAATGGAGTCACCAGGAAAAGGGGCCACACTGCTCATTAAACCAGTCAACATCAGTGGGGTGATTTGATGAGTGACATTAGTAATCAATAAAATTAGAAAGGAGTCAGTCAGATTGCCAGGCCCACCAAAGCACAATTATTTGACTCCACCAGCCTGCTCCTGGCAAGTTTAATTGTTGCAGTGTGTGAGAAAATAAATCTTCTTGATGGGGGTCAAGAGAGCAACTCAGGGTAGAAGTAGTGGACGGTCGCTTAACACATTTTGACTGTTCCTTTGACCACTAGCTTAACAGGCATTTATTGATTTATTTGAAATGGATTAGCGACATCTGGAGAAGTGGCAGATAAACGAATTTCGTGTGAACTCACTTTCCCACTAAAACCAACAATCACTTTCCGTTTTAGACATTTCAAGTTTTATGAACACAAAATGGTTGATGCGTACTCGAGATTGAATAGCCCATCGAAAAGGGGAACAAGGAGCCTTCCTCAGAATTCGCTGCTAATCTTTTCCATTGATGCTATTGAATCATTTTTATCCTCCTTGAAGCATTTGGATGGGGCAGGTGCCCAGGGGTTGCACCAATACACGGTCTGCATGGGCTTCCCTCCGGGTGCTCTGGTTTCCTCCCACACTCTGAAAGACGTGCTGGTTAGGGGCATTGGTCATGCTAAATTGTCCCTCAGTGTACCCAAACAGGTGCTAGATTTGATTTATTATTGTCACATGTAGTAACATACAGTGAAAAGTATTGTTTATTGCGCGCTATACAGACAAAACATACCGTTCATAGAGAAGGAAACAAGAGAGTGCAGAATGTAATGTTACAGTCATAGCTAGGGTGTAGAGAAAGATTAACTTAATGCAAGCTAAGTCCATTCAAAAGTCTGATGGCAGCAGGAGTTTGGTGACTCGGGGATTTTCACAGTAGCTTCATTGCAGTGTTAATGTAAGCTTACTTGTGACACTAATCAATAAACTTTATTCTGTATAGTCTGCTGATTTATTGTTGGTGCCCGTTGTAAGCTTTAATTACACAGACATGGCATAAAGGACTATAAGATATAGGAGCAGAATTAGGCCATTCAGCCCATCGAGTCTGCTCCACCATTCGATCACGGCTGATATATCTGGGGTCAGATTCCCAATGACAGAAATAGGCCGCTCCAATATTGTATTGAAGCCCTATTGAAATTTGAATTCCCAATCAATGTTTTATTTAAACAAAATGCATCTAATTAAATAACATTTGGCACAATGCAAAGCCCAGCCAGTCTGTGCCTGTATTTATGCTCCATATGAGGCTTCTCCCTCTCGAATTCACCTAACTCTATCAACAGATTCTTGCTATTCTACTTTCCCCATAAATGCATCAATATGATTCACTTCAACAACTCTTTGCAGTCATGCGTTCTACATTTCAACCACACTCTGTGGAAAGAAGATTCTCCCGAGTTCCTCATTGAATTTATTAATGATTATTTTATATTTCTGATTGAGTTCCTTATGATCTGACCCTTAAATAGTTTCACTGAGCTAATTATTGCCTTTTCACTAATAGACTTCAGACAGGCAAACCTTGAGTTCAACCGTTCAGTGTTTGATTGTGTGTGTCTGTTGACTGCTCACTGTGCCTGTGCTACTAGTCAAGCATCAGAAATAACGTTCTTCTCACAAATTGGGTGGAATCTTGTCCTGTTCATGGTTGAGGGATCAATCACGAGGGGGCATAGTTTTATGGGAAGGGGCAGGAGGTTCAGAGGGGACATGAGATAAAAAATCACTCAGAGGGTGGTGGGAATCTGAAATGCCTGAGAAGGTAGCTGAGGCCAGAAACCTTACAATCTTTAAAAAGTGTAATATGTCCTCAGAGGCAGAAGTCCCTTCACCAAAATCCCTTTATTTATAAGTCTGACAACAGCATACAGAGTGCTTTCAGTTAGCGGTCTGCACTAGGAGTCCCAGAGGAACCGACACTCCTGGTTAAATACACAACAAGAGGCTCCCTGATTGGCCCATCAATTTAGCTCTTAATCAGGGGGTTCATATTCTAATAAGCCCACCTCAATTGCCTGATTCAAGTCATTATGAAAAGTATTTCGATGAGCACTTGAAGCATCATGACATTCAAGGATATGGGACAGTTAAATCTCACGGGATCCAGGGTGAGGTATCTAAATGGATACAAAATTGGCTTCTTGACAGAAGCCAGAGGGTGGTTGTAGAGAATTGTTTTTCAAACTAGAGGCCTGTGACCAGCGGTGTGCCTCAGGGATCAGTGCTGGGCCCACTGTTATTTGTCATTTATTTTAATGATTTGGATGAGAATATAGGGGGCATGGTTAGTAAGTTTGCAGATGACCTCAAGATTGGTGGCATGGTGGACAGTGAGGAAGGTTATCTCCAAGTGCAGCGGGATCTTGATCAATTGGGCCAGTGGGCTGACGAATGGCAGATGGAGTTTAATTTAGACAAATGTGAGGTAATGCATTTTGGTAGATTGAACCAGGGCAGGACTTACTCAGTTAATGGTAGGGCATTGGGGAGAGTTACAGAACAAAGAGATCTAGGGGTACATGTTCATAACTCCTTGAAAGTGGAGTCACAGGTGGACAAAGTAGTGAAGAAGGCATTTGGCATGCTTGGTTTCATTGGTCAGAACATTGAATACAGGAGTTGGGACGTCTTGTTAAAGTTGTACAAGACATTGGTAAGGCCACACTTGGAATACTGTGTGCAATTCTGGTCACCCTATTACAGAAAGGATATTATTAAACTAGAAAGAGTGCAGAAAAGATTTACTAGGATGCTACCGGGACTTGATGGATGAGTTATAAGGAGAGGCTGGATAGACTGGGACTTTTTTCTCTGGAGCGTAGGAGGCTGAGGGGTGAACTTATAGAGGTCTATAAAATAATGAGGGGCATAGCCAAGGTCAATATCTTTTCCCAAAGGTAGGGGAGTCTAAAACTAGAGGGCATAGGTTTAAGGTGAGAGGGGAGAGATACAAAAGTGTCCAGAGGGGCAATTTTTTTCACACAGAGGGTGGTGAGTGTCTGGAACAAGCTGCCAGAGGTAGTCGTAGAGGCGGGTACAATTTTATCTTTTAACAAGCATTTAGATAGTTACATGGGTATGATGTGTATAGAGGGATATGGGCCAAATGCGGGCAATTGGGATTAGCTTAGGGGTTTTAAAAAAGGGCGGCATGGACAAGTTGGGCCAAAGGGCCTGTTTCCATGCTGTAAACTCTATGACTCTAACTGCTGGAAAATGGGATTAGCGCAACTTTGTGGTAGTTATTGTCGGTGCAGACTCGATGGGCCGAAGAACCTTTTCTGCGCTCTACTATGGGCTCGATTTTCCATCAAGTTGTGCCCGTTTTTGGGCGCGAAAACTTGGTAAAGTCGGGTGTGAGGCGAGTAGTACGATCTGCACCAGCCTCCGCGCCGGTTCCCCCTTTTCCAAAGCCTGAAAATGGCGGTAATCGGGACCGCACCCAATGCATTTGCATG
Source organism: Mustelus asterias (assembly GCF_964213995.1). Taxonomy (NCBI): domain Eukaryota; kingdom Metazoa; phylum Chordata; class Chondrichthyes; order Carcharhiniformes; family Triakidae; genus Mustelus; species Mustelus asterias. The sequence continues at coordinate 40,777,718 of NC_135819.1, read as the reverse complement.
CATTTAAATTAACTTAATGGGCTGCATGCCTAACCTGACTGGCACGTCTCCCTTTACCACCGCATTCGCCCATCCAGATTTGTTGTGAAACAGACATGCTCCACAAAAGTCCGATTCGGGCGCTCAAGTTAGTGAGGCGGTAAGTGCCAAGCGTCCGACGGCTCTCTGCTTGAGATCGGTGGTGGGGGGGATTAAAGTGGGTCCGACGGCTCTCTGCTTGAGATTGGTGGAGGGGGGAAGGGGGGGTCCGCTGCCACTCTGCTTGAGATCGGTGGGGGGGAAGGGGGAGGGGCCTGCGATCAGTCTGGATGGTGGAGGATGGGGGGGAAGGGGGTCAGTAATGTTGTGGGGGGTGGGGCAATGTCTGTGGTGGCCAGGGGGAGGCATTATCTGGCCCGTGAGCCATGTGGCAGGAGAGCGCATTCTATCATTTTATTTCCGCGCATGCACAGTTGGAGGCGTCGATTGGAACTGCAGGATCCGGGCACGTTAAGCCCCGCCCACAGGTTTCTAACAGCGCGATTTGGAATTGCTGATCTTTTTTCAGGCAGAGTGCACATGGGGACGCCTGAGAATGGGTCTAAAAATCGGATCTGAAACACTCCCAGTTTCAAGTCCGCCCAGCACTTAGAATCAAAATGGTAAAATAGGGCCCTATGACTCAATGAAGGAGGGAGAGGGAGGCTAAAAATCAGCTTCCCAATGGCAGGAACTAAGTGATTAAGTTTAGGGAAGGCAAGCATTGGGAAGCATTAGCATATCATGCATGCCATTAAAAGGCAATCTCACCAGAGTTCAGCTCCTTTTTTGGATTAAGTTATCTGTGAGCAAGCAATAGGTGGGTTCTGATGTATAATTGCATATGAGTGGTGTGCATCAGGAGAAATAGTCAACTTGATAGAGTTGGAATGAGTAGCCATTCTTTCTTCCTGCTTTGGGGAATGCAGTTTAATGATGCGATGATCAAGGTTGGGTGGAGGCAGATGGGGAGGGAAGTAGAGGGTGCAGGGTAGTGGAAGGAAGAGAAGGACCTCGTATCTTGGATTTGGGTGTCCTGTGATTAAGTGGGGGAGAGGACTTTCGGCATGGATGGTAGCAGAGTGGGTGCTTTCTCTGGTAGGTGGGGGGCACTGGGCAGCAAAGGCAACAGTGGCAGTGAGAAGGGGCAGTGGAATGTTGTTGTGTGGCAGGTCAAATGTCAGGTAGCGGATGGTCAAATGTTGGGGTCGCAGGTTCTGGAAATGGATAAAACAGGTAGCTTGAATAATAGGAGGGTTCAGGAACAGGGTGAGCATGGAGACAATAACTGGTGTCAGCTCAGAGGGGAGGGAAGTTTCAATGCAGTAACTGTGAAAATGTAATCGCTCCAAGTGTGAAGAGGGTCTTTTTAGTTGGGTGGAGTTCAAGGTGAACACAACTGACTGACTAAAGGGACAGCTTAATGATCATTGGACAAGTGGATGAGAAACATGCCGAGATGTGTTCCCCTCTGTATGGTCACCTTCTGCACACAGTAAAATTGGAGCCTGAGCTATGGATCTCGTTCCTGTGAGATCCCAGTCAGATGAGGAGCTGGAGGAGAATAGGTGCTGTAGGGCAGCTTCTGCTCACCGAGGCATGGAGGAAGGGAGAGAAGGACTTGGCAACATGGCGAGCACTTGGGGAGGGGGGAGGGGAGAGGAGGGCAATTAAGGAGGATTCTGAGCACCTTGATATAGGAAGTCCACAGGTCTAGAATGACTGTAGGAAGAGCAAGCAGCTCAATAGGGAAGGAATTCCCAAGGTCCTGAAACATGAGGGTAACTGAGGGAAGTTCAAGGATGATAGAGAGAATGCCAAGGTTGAGGAATGACAGATTGAGGGTGGGGAAGGGGGGGCTGGGTGGTCAGTGATGTGGGAACCTTGAAGGTCCCCCTGATAGCTGGTCATGCATGACAAAGAAGTGGTTGGAATATATACGAGGTCAGGGCATGGATGTTGGATGGAGTTAAGCTCAGCAGTGATAGGAGGGTACATGGTCATGGCTTCCAATTCCAATGTTAATGCTCCAGCACTTGGCCCATAGCCTTGAAAGTGGTAGATGATGCTTGCAATCAGAGGACAGTTGATGGTGAGCATTGATACACAATCGCATTTACTCAGAGTGTAGTTGCCCGAGTATGGGTGAGAGGCAATTCTGGAGGTGGCTTACGATGTCTCCGGATGCGGTAACTCACAATTGCCAGCTGCTCCAAGAAATCTGTGTCCACGAGGACTCAGCGGCAATGCAATGCTGATTGCATTAAAAATCTCAGGGATGTTGAACTTCCTCACCAGTGATTCTTTCTACGTCTCCACCGGGAACATGGACATAATATTCCAATATGAATGCATCCAAGAGGTGACAGATGCCCTCTTCCAAAAAGCAGATGATTTTGTCCAATTTGATAGTGACCCCTGGAGCCAGGCAGCTAGAGCTGCAATCACAACAATCCCATCAGCGGAAGGGATAATTAACTGGACACGTGTGGCAATGAGAGCTCCCTGGGATAAACCCAAGAAATTTACTAACATAAAGGGTTTTTACTGTATGAATGTGCAACCAGTTATGTGCTCACAGGAAACAGATCCTTTAGGTGTGTGCTTGCCACCCAGGAAGCCCTCACAATGCTTACATCCTGAATAACTCACAGGTTCCCCTCCAAGCCACTCTCCATCCTGACTTGGAAATATATCGTTGTTCCTTCACTGTCACGAGGTCAAAATCCTGGAATTCCCTCCCTCATAGCACAGTGGGCGCACCAACACCTCAGGGATTGCAGCGTTTCAGCAAGGCAGCACACCACCATCTTTGCAAGGGCAACTCCGGATGGGTAATAAATGCTGGCCTAGCCAGCAACATCCACAATTTAATTTAAAAAAGAGTATTTGCTCCCCATCATTGACTGCAGGGCAGGCTCATTGGTGACAACGGCTACTTACAGGGGACATGGCTGATGACACCAGTCCGGAACCCATAAAATATCTCCAAGCAGAAGTACAATGCTGTCCATACCTCAACAAGGGCAACAGGGCTGCTAAAGTTGAGGTTCCACTGCTTGGACTGTTATGTATGTTAGGGACATGCTCCTTTAAGAGAATGGTAAGTGGTGTAGGGCAGCCTCTGCTCACTGAGGCATGTAGGAAGGGAGAGGAGGATTGGCAACATGGTGAGCACTCGGGGAGGGGGGAGGGGAGTGGAGGGCAATTAAGGAGGATACTGAGCACCTTGATGTAAGAAGTCCACAGGTCTAGAATGACTGCAGGAAGAGCAAGCAGCTTAATAGGGATGGAATTCCTGAGACTTGAGGGTAACTGAGGGAAGCTCAAGGATGATAGAGAGAATGCAGAGGTTGAGGAATGACATACTGAGGGTTAAGTGAGGGCGGGGAAGGGGAGGAGGGTTAGTGTTATGGGAACCTTGAAGGTCCCTGGTAGCTGGTCATGCATTGATAAAGAAATGGCTGGAATATATATGAAGTCAGAGCACAGATGGTGGAGTTAAGCTCAGCAGTGATAGGAGGGTACATGGTCAGGTGACCTGGGACACAGGCTCCACCCTGGGTGGAGCTTTCCAAGCCAGTCTGATTGTGCTAGAGATACGACGTGTTAATAAACTGTTCCAGTTAGTTTACACCCACTTACCTCACGGTCTCTTTATAATCCATAGTTAGACCGCATACAGCATATGGACCACTGGAGCAAGGTGCTCCAGTACTCACCAGATAGAGTGTCCATGATGATTGCAGTCTGCTGCACCCTGCACAACCTCGCTCTGCAGAGGGGGCGATGGAGAATCCAGGTGTCTCCTCTGATAAGGAGCAAGGCAAAGATGATACTGATGAAGGAGTGGATTCAGCAGCAAAAGCCAGGGCTATGGTGCAATGCAGCAGAAAGCCCGGGACAATCTGATCACCACTAGACTCTGGGCCAAGTCAGGCACCAATATGCCCTTACTACACTGCGAGTTATCACCTGCGGTTGGCCGTCAGCCCAAGGTTTCCCAGTGGGCGTAAACATTCCTATTTCTGTCCATTGTCCTAATGTTCGGGTAGCTGCATGAAACTTTACAGCTTCATGTTAAGTTTAAAACTGCTGGTATTGTGATCCTGTGTTCAATCCAATCTGAAATAAAACACATCCCGCTCACTCAAAATGTGCTGCTTCCACAACACGGCGGCATCAGTGCCAGCAGGGACACAACACTACATATTCCTCTGACCTCTGGCACCCGACTCTGAGGAGATGGGGCACCTAAAAGCAGGATAAGGTGCCTTGTCCTCTTCTTGCCTGCCATTGCTGCACTGCACCATTTGATTTGATTTATTATTGTCACATGTATTAGTACACAGTGAAAAGTTTTTTTTTGTGGGCTGTACAGACAAAGCATACCGTTCATAGAGAAGGAAAGGAGAGAGTGCAGAATGTAGTGTTACAGTCATAGATAGGGTGTAGAGAAAGATCAACTTAATGCGAGGTAGGTCCATTCAAAAGTCTGATGGCAGCAGGAAAGAAGCTGTTCTTGAGTCAGTTGGTACGTGACCTCAGACTTTTATATCTTTTTCCCAATGGAAGAAGGTGGAAGAGAGAATGTCCGGGGTGCGTGGGGTCCTTAATTATGCTGGCTGCTTTGCCGAGGCAGCAGGAAGTGTAGACGGAGTCAATGGGTGGGAGACTGGTTTACGTGATGGATTGGGCTACATTCATGACCCTTTGTAGTTTCTCGTGGTCTTGGGCAGAGCAGGAGCCATACCAAGCCACACCATGCTGAACATGATGGAGTGCAGGTCTGAGCACATTTAAAAAAAAATTATTTTATGGAATGTGGGTGTTGTTGGCTAGGTCAACATTTTTATTGCCAATCCATAAAACATATGAAAGTTATATGTTTGCATGGCCTTCCAGTCTTGAGAAGGTGGCAGTGTCTGTTAGGGAGGGGGTTACATGATGTAGACCCAAAGACAGTGAAGGAATGGTGATGTATTTCCAAGTCAGGATGGTGATTGGGTTGGAGGAGAACATGCAGATGGTGGTGTTCCCATGTGTCTGCCACCCTTGTCCTTCTAGATGGCAGGGGTTGCGTGCTTGGAAGGTGCAGGGAAGTTCCATGATAGTGCATCCTCTGAGGGTTCTGAGGAAACCTTTGAGATAATACAAAACCTGTTGTATTTTCAGTAATCTATAGTTCTTCATCTTAACCCTAATTATTTAAACAGAACATTCACCCTATCGTATCACCAGTCTTTTGGATCTTTCTCTGTTCAAGGTCTGACCAAGCTCTGCTTCCACCAGTCACTATTACCAGTTTAATTTTCAGCTATAATAAATTAGAAAGTCATATGTTTGTATGGCCTTCCAGTGTACAAAATTCTGTTGTCAGCTTTTTGTCATTATTAGTTCCTATATTCACATTTATATTGGAAACTATTTGATTAAACTAATCTTTCAACGGCCGTAACTTCCCAATCCTGAAGATGAAGGCTTAAAACTTGAGGAAATTTTGAAATTAGGATGTTGGGTCAGCAGTTCGATGCATTCTGGCCTCCAGGTGATCTTTCTGAGTGAGGTTATCACTGGCAGTGCCGATCCGCTTGGCAGCAGCAGCTAGTCATTTAGAATATTGAACCCACTTGTCAGCAGGTTGGGGATGGCATAGTGGCATCACCACTAGACTGGAGACCCAGTGTAACACTTTGGGTTCGAATCCCACCATCCCGCAGATGTTGACATTTGAGTTCAATAAAAATCAGGGATTAAAAGTCTAATGTGTATGAAATAATTGCCGATTGCCGGAGAACCTCACGTGGTTCATGAATGCCCTTCAGGAAAGAAAATCTGCCGTCCTTACTGCATGTGACTGTGGACTCCGAAATGGCTGAACAACCACTCAGATACCCACATCCCATGAACAAATTGAAAGAAATCCAGCACTTTGTGACTAATATAATGGCTTTCAAAACAAAACTAATGTGTCCCGGAGCAGTTACGAATATTTTAAATACTAGTCGGGGCAGCACAGTGACACAGTTGTTAGTGCTGCTGCCTCACAGCGCCAGGGACCGAGGCTCAATTCCGGCCTCAGGTGACTGTCTGTATGGAGTTTGGAAGTTGCCTCCCACATTCCAAAGACTTGTAGCTTAGGTTGATCGACCACAGCAAATTGTCCCTTAGTGTCAGGTTGATTAGCAGGATAAAGAAATGGGGGTAAAGGGGATAGGGCCTGGGTGGATTGTGATCAGTGCAGGCTTGATGGGCCAAAAGACTTCCTTCTGCACTGTAGGGATGCTATGCTAGTCCGTCACCCATGGGGAGACGGAAATTGCCACCTATCTGTCCACTCCACCAATTTGTCTATGTCCTTTTGAAGTTCTACACTGTCCTCTTCATAGTTTACAATACTTCCAAATTTTGTATTATCCACAAACTCTGAAATTGTTCCCTGCACACCAAGATCTAGAACATTAACAAATATCAGGAAAAACAAGGGTCCCAATACTGACCCATGAAGAACACCACGAGAAACCTTAAAAGTTAACATTTATTTATTAGTCACAAGTAAGGCTTACATTAACATTGCAATGAAGTTACTGTTAAATTCCCCTAGTCGCCACACTCCGGCGCCCGTTCGGGTCAATGCACCTAACCAGCATGTCTTTCAGACTGTGGGAGGACACCAGAGCACCTGGAGGAAACCCACGCAGACATGAAGAGAATGTGCAAACTCCACGTAGACAGTGACCCAAGCCGGAAATTGAACCCGGGTCCCTGGCACTGTGAGGCAGCAGTGCTAACCACTGTGTCGCTGTGCCACCCAAACATTCCTCCAGCCTGAAAAATATCCATTGAGCATTATTCTCTGCTTTACATTATTCAGCTACTGCCCCTTTCATTCTACAAGCTATAACTTTTCTCTTCTTGTTGTGTGGCACTGTTTCGGATGCCTTCTGAGTGTCCTGGTACATCGCATCAACAGCATTACCCTCATCGATCCTTTCTGTTACTCCCTCAAAAAACTCCAGCAAGTTTGTTAAACCTGGTTTCCCCTTTAAAAATCCATGCCGGCTCTTCCTAATCAATCCACATTTTTCCATTTGACTACTAATTCTATCCCAAATAATCATTTCTAGAAGCTTGCAGACTACTGATGCTAAACTAGCTGGCCTGCAGTGCTGTCCTTACAACCTTTTTTGAAAGAATGCCCAGTTGGTATGCTGTTGATCTACTCGAGTGTCGATTTCTCTTTCTGCTAGTAAGGTGGTAACTTGTAGAAACACGCACACACAGAATTAACAAAGAGCAAACAGAATTTTGTAAAACTTGTTCAACTTTATTTCCAATCTACGTTAATGTTGTTTCCGAAGAAGGATCAAGCTCATGAAATAATGAATGTAAAAAAGAAATACAGGATGTGTCGTCTTAATACTAATGCTATTCACTCAATTCCTTTGCAAGTTCTAATTGTGTTCACCCAATATGTTACCCTGCAGCAACTCTTAATCTTCTAAACTTAGCTTGCTGCCTTAGGGATATTTGTCCCTGGGCCATCTTACAGTTAGTAATAAATTGTGCCTGCACTTTCTGTTTTAACTCCCAGTTATTTTCTTTTCTCTCCCACTTCAACCCTCATCTCCTTCCTCACCTCCCAACCCTTTCTCCTGTAACCACCCTCCTGCAAACAACCATTCTCCCAAATCACTCCCCCCACCGCCCCCACCAACACCCCATCTACACATGGCGTTGACAGCTACAATCGCAACATACATATCCTGCAGGCATTGTGAATGTTAAGTACTTCAGAGAGAAAATAATATTGGAGAGGAGGCCATTTTATTCTATTATAATGAGAACCCACGTAGGAGTTAAATTTTAGCAAGAAAGAAAAATCAACACATTTGAATTTTTGGGCAGGATTTTCCAGCCGAGCTCGCCCCGAGACTGGAAAATTTCGCCCAAGGTCAACGAACATTTGCATGGTCCGTATTCCCGTGATGAGTAGGAAGGGAAATTCCACACTTTATCTCTCAAGTACTTCAAAATCCTCGATCTTGGGCAAGGTGATGAATATTGTAGATCAAATGGTCACGTGATGAAGTAATGATATGGCTACTTAGAGTCCCACGAAGGAAGCTCAGGCATTGTCTCTGGAGCACGGGCAGAATAGAAACATGCAAGAGGTACTCAGTCTACTGGATAAACTATTGTTGTTCTAAGTCCTTGGTCACCAGTCATTGGAACCCAGCACTTCTACAAATACCTTTCAAATCACCTATTACGGTTGGAATTCTTCAACCTCACCAGCAGCTGGGATTATCCGGTCTCGTTGCTGTTAATGAAGATTTGGCTGAGTGCCAAGTTCTCTTTTCTCACTGGTAGTGGTAGTGGGACGTGTAAGACCGGAGAATCCCAGCCAACATTTCAAAGATTCTGCATAATTTGGGAATGTTAAATATTCTCGGACCCATGGGTGGGATGTTACGACCTCGCTCGTCCCGAAACTATAAAATCCTGCCCGAGGTCAACGGACCTTTCCATGGTCCGCCCCTCACCCTTTCCGACCCCTGTGGCAAGCGGGATGGTAAAATTCCAGCCCTTGGCTTAGTAAATTGTAACATTCACAGTTGGATTCGACCGCCCAGTTTAAATCTTGCAAATATAAAAATAACAAGCTTTGAAGAAGTTTGAGGAGATGTATTAGATTTATATATAATAGATACATTATAGCACTGGGCACCAGCAGCAAGAAATTGCCGATTGGTGCTTTATCTCCAGTAAGCAGTAGGGGTCACAGTAACCTCATTTTAAAAAAAATGTTGAAGCAAGCATTCACAAGTACAAACTGACCCCCACACAAGTTCAATATTGTCAAAGTCAGTCTCTCTACTAAAGTTTAATTCACTTGTTCATTTACGTCTCAATGCATAGGCAGACAGTGAGAGAGCCTATACATCCCATGCCATAACATCCAATGATGTGCATTCTATTGGAAAGATATGTACAGCTGCCGGCCTAAGGCTACCAGCACAGTCCCATTATAATATTCATCCAAACTAAACCAGGTCCAGATGTGAATACATTCACAGATCCTTCAGCGATATTTAGTACAATATGCATTATTATGTATACATATCATGTGTACCAAAGATTAACGCAATCTGTCCATTAGTCTCATTTAGATGCTTTTAGACTTCTGCGGGACAGAATGAGGCCATTAACAGGCGAGAGTTTCCAAGCACCTATTAAACAACGGAGTGTGGGACTCCTGCTACCGCAAACCCTTTGAAGATGATAAATTACAATGTGCATGCCCTCGGGCGCAGGGAATAAATACAGAGACCAACAGAAAAGAAATCATAATGAACAACATGGCGGGAGCTTGGGAAAGCAAGCATCATTGCTTTAAAAGAATTTCCCAATGATTTTCAGAACTTTCATTGGTGACTATAAAAGGTTAATTCAATTTGGGTAAATCTTCAGAAAAGTTTATTTTCTTACTAAGGAGGAAAATTTAAAAAACTGCAGTTTCATATTAGCATTGATAGACCCATTCCAAACAGTATAACAGTTCTCCAGTATTATGAAATGATTGCATTTTATAAAGCTTCTTTACAATGATAATATGCTACCTCCAATATATTCTCCCCCTTTCTCTGATCCATGTCTTATTGAAATGGTTCAATACGCTTCAACGCATTGTAAATCGCCAAAATCCCACAGGACCCTGGGCAGCTCTCCCCCTTTGAGAGAGAGGGAGGGCTGACTGGTGGTGATTTAACTTGAGGATGGCCACACCTCAGGCGAGGGGCAAGGTTGAGAAGGCGGGGCCTTTATGGATAACCTCAGCCGGGGTGGGAAGAGAACCCGGCTGTTGGCGTCACTCCAAATCATGAACCAGCCGCCCAGCCAACTTTGCTAACCGACCCGACAGAGCACTCTGCAATCCTAACGGTACAATTGAGAAGGGGTGGCATGGTAGCACAGTTGTTAGGCACTGCTGCTTCACAGCGCCAGGGACCCAGGTTCGATTCCTGGCTTGGGTCACTGTCTGTGTGGAGTTTGCATGTTCTCGCCGTGTCTGCGTGGGTTTCCTCCGAGTGCTCCGGTTTCCTCCCGCATTCTGAAAGACGTGCTGGTTAGGTGCATTGACCTGAACAGGCACCAGAGTGTGGTGACTCGGGGAATTTCACAGTAACTTCATTGCAGTGTTAATGTAAGCCTTACTTTCTTAGACTAATAAATAAACTTTAACTTTAAACATTTTGGAATGCCTTTTCTAATGGAACTGTGACCACGGGCATAATGTTAAATTCAATTCAAATAACATTAGTTTACAGATTTATTTAGAACAGATGAAAATTAGTGGGCTATACTGAAAAACAGCTCAAGATAACATTGACAGATTGTCGGAAGAGGAGAACGATTATTGACCCAGACTTCATGGTTAGTAACAAAGCTTTTGAGCTCAAAGAAACCTGCCCACAAACATCTAGCATTTCTGTAGCATTGATTTCCTGTTTCCCAACATCAGAACTTGACGCCGGGTCAATGAGATTTCCAGGCATCCAGCAACAGCGATGCCACCAAGCAGAGTGAGCAGACAATCACATTGAAGTATCTTCACAGACAGCAAATCAGGAAGTAAAATGAATTGATAATCCTTCCATTTTAATTAAATTTAATGGAGGGCAAAATAAATGATTGAGGCATACATGGGAAATGAAGATTGAAGCTGAAATAACATAAATAAAAGTGGAAAAAGTTACATTAAAACTATTTGTAAAATGGAGAAATCATAGAAACTCTACAGTGCAGAAAGAGGCCATTTGGCCCATTGAGTCTGCACTGACAACAATCTCATCCCAGACCCTATCCCCACAACCCCACGCATTTACCCCGCTAATCCTTCTAACTCACACAACCTAGGATACTAAGGGACAATTTAGCATGCCCAATCAGCCTAACCCGCACATCGTGAGAGGAAACCGGAGCACCCGGAGGAAACCCATGCAGACACGGGGAGAACGTGCAAACTCCACACAGACAGTGACCCAAGCCGGGAATCGAACCCAGATCACTGGAGCTGTGAGGCAGCAGTGCTAATCACTGTGCCACCATGCCGCCCTATTTGACACTCTTCAAATAAAGAATTAGTTTTTCAGGGCCAGTGAGACTTTTTAGCAGCTGCGGACAAGGGACAGGCAGGAAGTTGTCCCCTACCCTTACTCTGGCAGGGCCAGGCTGCAAGATTTCAACCCCATTCGGGCCCTCACATCCAAGACAAGAAGACATCCATTTGAATATCCTGGGCGTGATTTGAACTCCTATTCCATATATGAATAGACATTGCTTATGCTGCCATCAAGAATTTAAACATTTCATAGCTTAGCTTTCAGGAGCCGCTTCAGACAGCCAGTTGTGACATTTCCACAATAAGTGTGACCTTTTGTTTGGCTGCTGGGTCAGCTTAAAGTGGCTTTATACTTAAAGGAATGAGAACTCAATCTCATTCAGATACTGTATTGTGGGATTTCAGCAATAGCTATTTAGTACAGGGTCACACTACCTAGAGGCTCCACATATGATAGAGCTCTTAAAGTGACAGAGGCTTTTATAGCCTTGTGCACAGCAATTTCACGAAATGTTATCCTTTGATTTCAGTGCAGGAAGTTTATGTGGAATTTAAACTAGCTGACTATTGTCTGCTAATTTTGCTGGAAAACCACCTGTGATCATTTACCAACTTCAGCAGAACAGGAAGAGCTGAAAAAAAAGGCATTAAAGGGGACCTTTACAATGTAAACTTTCACAAGAGCTCAGGGAACAACAAAGCCTCAAAGTGCAAGATCTCAGGATGGTTGGGGAGGCTGGTTAAAATTAATGCAGAGGGTTGAGTTTAAAGAATCCTCAATGCAATATTTAATCTTTGGAGGAGCAGAAGATGGATGATGGGTGCAGTGCAGGGACATCAGCTGATGCCTTGCTCCAATTGTAATACCTATCCCCAGGTCTTTCACATTGGCTGAGCATGGCAGGGCGAGTTCATGGAATCCCTATAGTGCAAAAGGAGGCCATTTGGCCCATCGAGTCTGCACCGACCACAATCCCAACCAGGCCCTATTCCTGTGACCGCACATATGGGCGGCACGGTGGCACAGTGGTTAGTACTGCTGCCTCACAGTGCCAGGAACCCGGGTTCAATTTCAGCCACGGGTCACTGTTTGTGTGGAGTTTGTACGTTCTCCTCATGTCTGCGTGGGTTTCCTCCGGGTGCTCTGGTTTCCTCCCACAGTCCAAACATGTGCGGGTTAGGTGGATTGGCCATGCTACATTGCCCCTTAGTGTCAGGGGGATTATCAGGGTAAATGCATGGGGTTAAGGGGATAGGGCCTGGATGGGATTGTGGTTGGCGCAGACTTGATGGGCCAAATGGGCTCCTTCTGCACTGTAGAGATTGAATGAATGATTCATATTTACTTTGCCAATCCCCTGACACTAGGGGCAATTTAGCATGGTCAATCCACGTAACCCGCACACCTTTGGACTGTGGGAGGAAACCAGAGCATCCAGAGGAAACCCATGCAGACACGGGGAGAATGTGCAAACTCCACACAGACAGTGACCTGAGGCCCGGAATTGAACCCGGGTTCCTGGCGCTGTGACATAGCAGTGCTAACCACTGTGCCACCCAAGTTGGGGGTCACTGAGGGATATTTATCAGGCTTCAGACCAGCAGAGAAACTTTAACAGAGTCTGCACCATCTTGTTCAGAGGCTTCTGCAGCCAACCTGACCCCAAGGTATAGCACTGCTTATGGGATTCAAAGACATCTCCCTCACCTTACTGTTGGCCTCTTTGTCAATTGCTGCTATTGTAGGACAGGTACAGGCGGTTTACAAATCATTCTACCATCAGCAACAAGATGAATGACATTCGACTCTTTCCTTCCTGTCCTCATCTCCTCAGCCATCCTTGCACCCATGTCATCTGTCATCTGTGCTCTTACCACCCATCAAACCATGTTTGAGTGCCAGTGTTTTCACTTACTGTTCAAACCTTCTATCTCGAGCCCCCACAACTATTCTATCTTCTCTCATTTTTTGACCACCTATTTATTGTTTCCTATAAATTTTTTTTGGAAGGAATGGAGATTGCTTTAAAAACAAGTGAAGATGGCACTCAGTACAATGTGCATATGCGCTTTTCTCTCACTCTTTGTCCCATAAAAAAATGCCAGCAGACTTGGTTAAGAGCTTCCATCTCACTCAGGAGGCTTCACGCCAACCACATCTCTTTATTAAAGTTTATTTATTTATTAGATACAAGTAGGCTTACATTAACACTGCAATGAAGTTACTGTGAAAATCCCCTAGTCGCCACAATCCAGTGCCTGTTCGGGTATACTGAGGGAGAATTTAGCATGACCAATGCACCTAAGCAGCAAGTCTTTCAGACTGTGGGAGGGAACCGGAGCACCTGGAGGAAACCCACACAGACACGGGGAGAATGTGCAGACTCCACACAGACAGTGACCCAAGCCAGGAATCGAACCCGGGTCTCTGGTGCTGTGAGGCAGCAATGCTAACCACTGTTCCACCGTACCACCTCTTTTATTGCACTTAACAGCTGTGGTGACCACTTTGATTTTTAACATGCTCTCTTTCTGTAAAACTGCTCATTCTTTCACAACAGGTCAAATCCTCTCACCATGTTCCAGAAGAGTTGATTACATCTGAGTCCCATGAGGTAAATCTGGAGAGACGGTTACCATTAAGCTCATCCCATTCTGGTCTTGTCACCTCAACACCAGTTCTTCCTTGTGTACATGTTCAACTAATGCAAAAGACTGAAGCTTCAACTATTCATGATCAAGCGTGGATTACACATCCAAAGGAGACAGAATTTCTCAGCCACCATCTTCAACATTGACTGCAGTGCAGGCAGAGTTGAGCTTTTGCCAAGATTTGAGCTAATACAGTAGTTTCCAGTCTCCTCGGAGTGACTAACGTACTCAGACAGTGATGCATGGCTGCTTGTTACAGCTGCAAGGATGAAGCTGGTGATTAATTGCAACTCTGTGTATTCATTAAATCAAATATATCCTGAGGTGAACTCTAATCAACTCTGGCTGAACTCCTTTGCTTCTAAAATGCTCAAACAATTTGAATGTTGCGGCTTCAAATACAGAGTGAATCAAGGCATTGGAGGCTGTTATTATCACGTTGGCATATTTCAATCTAAAGCATCAGCCAAAACCTAACATGGGTATTGAGAAAACAAAGAGAATGTATAATTGGTTTGGGCATTGCTGGATCAGGGATTTATTTGAATAAGATAGATTAATCATTGGCTATGCCTCAATTTGAGGACGATGCCTACTCAGGGACCCAGGCTTTTGCTAAGTGCTTTCATGTGACTGAACAGGCCACATAAGTAAAGTGATGTTTTTGTTATTGATATTTTAAAGGGTTCGATGATTGACGTTTAGATAAATGTGAGGTGATGCGTTTTGGTAGATCGAACCAGGACAGGACGTATTCAGTTAATGGTAGGGCGTTGGGGAGAGTTACAGAACAAAGAGATCTAGGGGTGCACGTTCATAGCCCCTTGAAAGTGGAGTCACAGGTGGACAGGGTGGTGAAGGCGGCATTCGGCATGCTTGGTTTCATTGGTCAGAACATTGAATACAGAAGTTGGGACGTCTTGTTGAAGTTGTACAAGACATTGGTAAGGCCACACTTGGAATACTGTGTCCAGTTCTGGTCACCCTATTATAGAAAGGATATTATTAAACTAGAAAGAGTGCAGAAAGATTTACTAGGATGCTACCGGGACTTGATGGTTTGAGTTATGAGAGGCTGGATAGACTGGGACTTTTTTCTCTGGAGTGTAGGAGGCTTAGGGGTGATCTTAGAGGTCTATTAAATAATGAGGGGCATAGATCAGCTCGATAGTCAATATCTTTTCCCAAAGGTAGGGGAGTCTAAAACTAGAGGACATAGGTTTAAGGTGAGAGGGGAGAGATACAAAAGGGTCTAGAGGATAATTTTTTGACACAGAGGACGGTGAGTGTCTGGAACAATCTGCCAGAGGTGGTAGTAAAGGCAGGTACAATTTCGTCTTTTAAGAAGCGTTTAGACAGTTACATGATTAAGATGGCTTTAGAGGAATATGAGCAAGGAAGCAGAAATTGGGACCAGCTTAGACATTTAAAAAAAGGTGGCATGCACATGTTGGGCCGAAGGACCTATTTCCATGCTGTGAACCTCTATGACTCTATGACACATTTATTAGCTTGCAATAAAGACTTTCTTTTCAAGCCTAGGATAAAGTTATGAATAGAGTAATGTTCTGAAAGTTTTTTTTTTACATACAAACCACTATACACTATAGGGTTCATTGGTTCTAGAAAGTGTACAGTGGGTCAATGGATGTGGAATTGGCATAGGGATCACCAGAGCCTATGAGGGGCGGGGGGAGGGGGAGTGGTGAGTAGAACATTTATTTTAAAGCCATGTGCAATTGTTTTTCTGCTTAAAATCTGAGGACAGAACTGACAGGAAAGACCAACCTGGCTTCTCAGGCTCTGAGGTGATAGAGGACTTTGGAAGGATTCCATAGGATAGACGCTGAGAAGATCCAACCGACGGCTTTGGGAGTCAGAAACGAGGGGCCATAAATAAAAGACAGTCATTAATGAAGCAACTAAAGAATTATCTACTCAGAGTAAAAGTGGAAATCACAGCCACATGGAGTGATGGAGATGAATTACAGAGATGCATTTAGAACATACAGGTGAGAGAAAAAGAAATAGAAATGATATGTTGAAAGGGTGAGATGAACTAAGTAGAATGATGAGGAGGCTTATTGTGGTGAACCATAGATGGTTACTGTGGTGAACCATCGTTGGTTCCCACTGGATAGTGCTGAGCCAGGGGCTGGCCAGGACTACAAGGATGTACATATGTTACTGTTGGATTGTGCTATTGTTGCTGTTGGGTTAGGGTGGGGTTGTTACACCTTTGTATGATAGTGTTGTGGCACATCCCAATCGGGCTCCGCCTCCTGGGACAGGTATAAGAGTCCCTGCTCTGGCCGGGACCCCTTCAGTCTGGGATAGTGTATATAAGTTCTGATAGCTTCATTAATAGTAAATAAAAGCCTTCATTTACTGAGCTTCGTGCCTCGTGTCTAAATTGATGTGCATCAATTTTATTTACTATTATTAAATTCTCGACGGAGAAAAAAAGAAGAGAGAGTATGGAGCAAATTCTCAAGCCAGAACGTCTGACGCTAGATCCACGTGCGGTGGGCGCTTCTAACACCTTCGACCACTGGCTGAAGTGTTTCGAAGATTACCTGGCAGCCTCTGCAGCGGTCACTACAGATGATGACAGACTCCGGGTCCTCCATGCGAGGGTAAGCGACACAGTCTACCTCGCGATCCGTGCGGCCACTAATTGCCCTAAGGCCCTCGAGCTTCTAAAGAAGCGCTATACAAAACCACCTAACGAGATACAGGCTCGTTACCTCCTAGCCACTCGACGACGGCATTCTGGCGAAACGATGGAGGACTATGCCAATGAGCTCTTACAGCTGGCCAGGGGCTGTGACTGCAAAGCTGTGTCGGCTGAGCAGAGCATGTACGACCTCGCCCGAGATGCGTTTGTGGCCGGGGTCGGATCGTCGTACATCCGTCTCAAACTGTTAGAAAAGGGTAACCTTAATCTTACCCAGGCCATCGAGTTAGCAGAGATGCTCGAGTCGGCTTCAAAGAGCTTAGTCTTATATCCAGAGGACCACGTGGAGACAACGTGGCAGGAGCAGTCGCAAATCCCTCCTCGCCCCTCGGGTTCGAAATGCTGTGTAATGGCGTGCTCCCATGTGGGCCAGACGACGGCTGCAGCCCCGTGCGGCCCGCGGTGCTATTTCTGTGGAGGAGCAAAACATACCCGGCAAAAATGTCCCGCTAAAGCGGTATTGTGCACCGCATGCGGTAAAAAAGGGCATTATGCAAAAGTGTGCCGATCGAAACCCAGGAACGGCAGTGCGGCCTGCGATTCTTCGGAGCTTGGATCATCATCGTCGAAGTCGTCGCGGGGTTCGTCCACGTGCGAGTCCAGGACGATGCCATTACGGTCGACGGAGTCGGAGGAGTATGACCACCAGGGGTCGCGGAGTTTGGCGCCCTCACCCACGTGCGATTCATGGGGGCAGCCATGTTGGTCGACACTGACCATGAACGACCAGCAGGGGTCCTCCGCATCAATTTCAGCTGCCTGCAGTGGCGTTCATGAACCAACGGTGGCGTCGATCATCCTGGACCAGGCCAAGCCTCATAGACTCGATCGTTCAATGATGAATATCCAGGTAAACAATCATGTGCTTTATTGTCTGTTTGACAGCGGGAGCACTGAGAGCTTTATCCACCCAGACACTGTGAAGAGGTGTGGACTCCAGATTCAACCTGCCAAACAGACAATCTCTATGGCATCAAGGTCCCGGTCTGTTGCCGTGCTAGGGAGTTGCGTGGTAACCTTGAAAGTACAAGGCACAGTTTACGAGCGCTTCAAGCTCCTTGTGTTGCCGTATCTTTGCGCGCCAATACTCCTCGGACTAAACTTCATGGTCCGCTTGAGGAGTGTAATCCTACAGTATGGTGGGCCACTCCCTTCACTGGCAGTGGGAAAACAGCAGCGGCCTCCAAATTGCCCAACGCGCCCTGCCTGCAACCTCTCGCGCTAAAGATCACCACACCCTCCTTAATTCAGAATCTGGTACCAGGCTGCAAGCCCATTGCTACTAAAAGTAGGCATTACAGCACTGAGGATCGGATCTTCATTAGATCGGAGGTTCAGCGGCTCCTCAAAGAAGGGATCATACAACCCAGTGTTAGTCCGTGGAGAGCACAGGTTGTGGTGGTCAAGAGCGGGAACAAACCCCGGATGGTCATTGACTACAGTCAGACCATTAACTGATATACGCAGCTGGATGCGTATCCTCTCCCGCGCATATCTGATATGGTCAATCGGATTGCGCAGTACCAGGTGTTCTCCACCATAGACCTCAAGTCCGCCTACCACCAACTCCCCATTCGCCCAGAGGACCGACAATACACGGCTTTTGAGGCGGATGGTCGCTTGTATCATTTTCTCAGGGTTCCCTTTGGTGTCACCAATGGGGTCTCGGTCTTCCAGCGTGCTATGGACCGAATGGTGGACCAGAACGGGCTGCGGGCTACCTTCCCGTACCTGGATAATGTCACTATCTGCGGCCATGACCAGCAGGACCATGACACAAACCTCCTGAACTTCTTACGTACTGCATCTCGCCTGAACTTGACCTACAACAGGGAGAAGTGTGTGTTCCGTACGCGCCGTTTAGCCATCCTAGGATACGTGGTGGAAAACGGGGTCATTGGCCCTGATCCAGACCGTATGCGCCCCCTTGCTGAACTTCCCTTGCCCGCTAGCGCAAAAGCACTGAGAAGATGCCTAGGCTTCTTCTCTTATTATGTGCAGTGGGTTCCCAACTACGCGGACAAAGCCCGTCCGCTTATTAAGTCCACGACTTTTCCCCTAATGCCAGAGGCCCAATTGGCCTTCAAGAAATTGAAAGACGACATCGCGAAAGCTACGATGCACGCGGTAGACGAGTCCATCCCCTTTCAGGTGGAAAGCGATGCATCTGATTTTGCCCTGGCCGCCACACTTAACCAGGCGGGCAGGCCCGTTGCATTTTTTTCCCGCACCCTCCAAGGCCCCGAAATTTGGCATTCAGTGGTGGAAAAGGAGGCCCAGGCCATTGTGGAGGCCGTCAGACACTGGCGCCATTACTTGGCGGGAAAACGGTTCACCCTGATCACGGACCAGCGGTCCGTGGCGTTCATGTTCAACAACACGCAGAGGTTGACTGTCATGTATCGTCCAGGGAAACTCAATGAGCCCTCGGATGCCCTCTCGCATGGAACATGCACTAGTATTCAGGAGGATCGTTTGAACGCCTTCCATAATGATCTGTGCCATCCTGGGGTCACTCGGCTCTACCACTTTGTAAAAGCCCGCAACCTGCCTTACTCGGTGGAGGACGTCAGGTCGGTAACAAGGAGCTGTCGGATTTGCGCGGAATGCAAACCGCACTTTTACCGACCTGACCGGGCACATTTGGTCAAGGCCACTTGTCCCTTCGAGAGACTGAGTGTTGATTTTAAGGGCCCCCTTCCCTCAACAGATCGGAACGTGTACTTTCTAAACATCGTCGATGAGTACTCCCGTTTCCCTTTTGTTGTTCCCTGCTCGGATACATCCACTGCCACAGTGATCAAAGCATTCCGTGATCTTTTTACCCTGTTCGGGTACCCCAGCTACATCCATACCGACAGGGGCTCGTCGTTCATGAGCGATGACTTGAGGCAATTCCTGCTCTCATACGGGATTGCCTCTAGTAGGACCACGAGTTACAACCCTATGGGTAATGGACAGGTGGAACGAGAGAATGCTACAGTCTGGAAGGCTGTCTTACTGGCGTTGAAATCCAAAGGTCTTCCAGTCTCCCGTTGGCAAGAGGTGCTCCCTGATGCGCTTCACTCTATTCGCTCCCTCCTGTGTACGGCAACCAATGCTACTCCCCACGAGAGGATGTTCTCATTCCCTCGGAAGTCTTCCTCGGGGATTTCTTTACCGTCTTGGTTGACGTATTCAGGACCCGTCCTCCTGCGGCGACATGTAAGGGCCCGCAAGTCCGACCCCTTGGTCGAACAGGTCCATCTCCTCCACGCCAACCCTCAGTATGCCTATGTGGCATACTCTGACGGGCGAGAGGACACGGTCTCGATCCGAGATCTGGCGCCAGCAGGGGACGTAGCAACCCTGCTGGCGCCAGACAGGCTCCCATACCCCCAGTAACAAACCCATTATCTCTCATTTCTTCCCGGACACGGCGCAGGCAGCATCGGGACCATTGCTTAACCATTTTACTCCCATGTACAGCTTGCCTGAGCCCAGAAGATGGTCGCCACCGCAGGGCGTGTCAGGATCCCCTGGACTACCGTCACCTCAGGGTCAACCGGCCTGTGAGTCCGTGGAAGAACAGCTGGACGCCGTTTTGGGGAGAACGCCACCGCAAGTGCCTACTCCGGTGTCACCGCCGGTTTTGAGGAGGTCACAACGACGGTGCGGTCCCCCTGACCGTCTGAACTTATAGACTGCTGACATTTTATTCTGGTTTTTGTACCCCGCCGGCCTTTGTTTTCAAAGGAGGGGTGAATGTGGTGAACCATCGTTGGTTCCCACTGGATAGTGCTGAGCCAGGGGCTGGCCAGGACTACAAGGATGTACATATGTTACTGTTGGATTGTGCTATTGTTGCTCTTGGGGTTAGGGTGGGGTTGTTACACCTTTGTATGATAGTGTTGTGGCACATCCCAGTCGGGCTCCGCCTCCTGGGAGAGGTATAAGAGTCCCTGCTCTGGCCGGGACCCCTTCAGTCTGGGATAGTGTACATAAGTTCTGGTAGCTTCATTAGTAGTAAATAAAAGCCTTCATTTACTGAGCTTCGAGCCTCGTGTCTAAATTGATGTGCATCAGTTACCACTCTGGGTACTGAACCATAGATGGTTAGCACTATGGGTACTTGTACATATGTTACTGTTGTCACTGTTGGGGTTAGGGTTGGGGTGTTCTACCTGTTGGTATTGTTCTGTGGTACACTCCGGTTGGCTCCGCCTACCTGTAGGAGTATAAAGGTCACTGCACTGCCTGGTGACCCTTTAGTCTGGGATTGTATTGTTATGCAGTATGCTCCATTCTTGTTACTAATAAAAGCCTTTATTTCCCGGGTACGATCCAGCCTCCCGAGTGGTTTAATCGCGCATCACTTATGTACTCCAAAAATATCAGCAGGCCCCAGTGGGCTGGCGGACCTGTTTCTGTGCTGGGAATCCTATGTAAAATGGGATTGGGTTTGACAGGTCCGTCCTCAGCTGGATTGGATGCCCCATGAGGGATGGAGTTGTTAAAAGGTCTGACATTTTATGGTCTTCTATTTTTATGTTTTATGCAGTATGGGAATGAATACCTGAAGGGGGGGGTTCTTCTGGGAATTCTTTCCCGACCGTTCCAGTGGATAATTGAGAAAGCTTCTACCACCCTCATGGCAGCAAGTTCCAGGTCATTGCCACTGTTTTGTTTTTTTTAAAAACAAGTTCTTCTGCACGTTTTCCCTGTATCTCTTGCCCAATACCATCAATCTACACCCCCTATTCCTGGCACTAGCAACTAAAGGGAACAGCTTTTCATTATTCTGAATATCAAGATCTTTCGTCCTTGAAGCTACTGTCTGTCTTTAACCCAAGAATAAACATGGTCTAAAGGATATAAAAGTGTAAAAGTTTGTTAATTTTTAACATTCTCCGAGCATGTCAGAAGCAGCCCCTGAACTGATTCCTAATTGCCTTCATTTTTCTAACATGAGAACTTCTTGCCTGTTATGAGTAATAATGTGTTTCAATGTTTGAGTGTTGTTTGGAGTTGAACATAGTGCACATTACTGTTCCTGTGTGTATTTGACCCTCAAGTGAATAATACTGGTTCTGATATACAATTCTGTTTGCATTTCCATAGGATTTCCTTTTTATTCTTCATTCTGACAGTACATAATGTTTCCCTGGAATGCAAAATAGCAATGTGCCCTGCCAGTTCACCTGAAGCCAATCTGCTGTTGACACATTTACAGGACTTCAATAGAACAGGACTAGCTGCCAAAATAGGTGGTGAAAAAGGTACTCTTACAATATTTTTTGTTTATTCATTTGTGGGACAAAGGCGTTGCTGGCCAGCCAACGATTATGCCCATCCCTCGTTGCCATTGGAGGGCAGTTGAAAGTCAACCACATTGCTGTGGCTCTGGAGTCGTATGTAGGCCAGATCAGGTAAGGGCAGCAGATTTCCTTCCCTAAAGGGGACCAGATGAGCTTTTCTGACAATCATCAAGGGTTTCATGGTCATCAGTAGATTCTTAATTTCAAATTATTTTTGTATTGAATTCAAATTCCACCATCTGCCGTGGTGGTATTTGAAGCCAGGTTCCCCAGAACATTAGCGGAGTTTCTGGATTATTAGTCTAGCGATAATACCACTAGGCCATCGCCTCCCAATATGAACTTTCAATGGAGCCCAGGGAGCAACACAAAAAAATCTAAGTGAGGAGAGCTGTGGCAGCAGCCTAGTTGAAATACATGATGGCGGTGAAGCATCTGAAGCATTATAAACACATGGTTAATTCGGTACAAGATGGAGAAAAAGGCTTGAGAGTGAGATCCACGTCTCTGTAAGGGTGACAATTGCGTTCAACACTATTTGGCTACATTGTCTCTGTCTGATTGCTGGTGACAACTATTTTCCTAGGCCTGATCAGGCCCAGGATCACAAAGTGAATAATGAAACCTTGCCATATCAAGAGGACCTCTGACCAAATACAATTGATATAAAGTGGAGGTAATTCCACTTATGAGGAAACATAATTCTGTTTTGCTTTGTATTTAATGACAATAACCCACAGGGGGACATCCAATACTTGGAAATTAGTGGCGGCACAGTAATTAGCAAAAGTTACTGTGAAATTTTTTTTTTTCCAATTGGATCAGGATTAAATCTAAAAATGAAACCTTCAAAGGCACAGAAAGTCATAACTGAAAAAAAAAGTCTCTTTGTCCACCTGTAAATATTTTATGAGTAACTTTTTATAGCTGAGGCCATTAGGCAAATTCTCTGAGTTACATCCATAAAATCCCAATTGGAGTTCTGCACGTGTTATTGTGACAGTTTCCAGAATGCAGACCACTCAGTTCTGATCGTAACTGCAATTTAAACGATTCCCCACAGTCCTTACTGAAGCCTAAATTTCACCAATAATCTTCCAATTTATTTTGGCAGCAAATTACCTTCCTCATTGAAAACTCCCCCCCCCACCAAATCATTT
Organism: Mustelus asterias; assembly: GCF_964213995.1. Lineage (NCBI taxonomy): Eukaryota > Metazoa > Chordata > Chondrichthyes > Carcharhiniformes > Triakidae > Mustelus > Mustelus asterias. The sequence continues at coordinate 40,754,729 of NC_135819.1, read as the reverse complement.
ATTCTAATCGCAAGGCCTTGCATTATCTGAGATGCATGTATGGAAGTATTTGCAACTGAGGTTTATCTAATTTGAAGTAACTTTGAAGTTGCGGGTGGCATGGTGGTTGGCACTGCTGCCTCACAGCGCCAGGGACCCGATTTCAATTCATGCCTCGGGCCCCTGACTGTGTGGAGTTTGTATGTTCTCCCCGTTTCTGTGTGGGTTTCCTCCGGGTGCTCCTGTTTCCTCTCACAGTCCAAAGATGTGCGGGTTGGATGGATTGGCCGCGTTAAATTCTCCCTCAGTGTACCTGAACAGGTGCCGGAGTGGGGTGACGAGGGAATTTTCACAGTAACTTTATTGCAGTGTTAATGTAAGCCTACTCGTGACACTAATAAATAAACTTTAAAAAAAGCTTATAGCAGATGTCCTCATCCAGTGTGTTCTGAGTGAGCACCGAGATGGTAGGCAAGTAGGCCACCAGTCTGAGGTGTGTTTGCCACTCCCTGCTCATCATTGATGAATGAACAATCGAGCAGAGGGATGAGGAACCTTACCCAGTTCTCACACTGCTAGTAACTTTCTGAGTGGCTTTCCTGTATATGGGCTTACAGGTCCGAGCACAACCCAGATTCAGTTCCTGGCCTCTCTGTGAGAGTCACCACTCTCTCATTGGAGGTTGCTGGACACTTGGTGTTAAGGATCAGCGCAGTGCCGGTGCTCTGCATGGACTCCTCCATGTTAGAGACCGAGGCACGCAGACCCTCATGGAACTCTGCCAGATCTCCCTGGACATCCAGCATCTGCCACGCCACTCCAAAGGTTGGTCGCCTGCCTCGGTTGCAGCATTGTCCTGGCCTCCAGCTGTGACCCCAGTATCGGCACCAGGGACCTCTCTGCTTCTGCCATGGAAGTGTCAAGTGCCCTCAGCACTGAGCACTATTCATGGAACCTATGACCTAATGCCGAATGATATGTGAGTATTTGCACTGGTGCCTGTTTCCAAGAGATGGTGTGACGCAATGTGACACAGGGGAAGTAGTGATGTCTTCCTCTGAGCTTAATGGAGGGTTCTGGAGGTCGACAATGGCTCCTGCGGATGGCACATCAGTGGAGTCAAGGCAAAAGATCAGTAAGTTCAATCATTGTTGTCATTGTACATGCTAGGCAGGCTGAGGAGGTAATTGAGACCTGCTCCATGGTCTCCACCTGCATTGGAGCTTCAATGGGCACTCTGGTTTTGACAGCACACTTTGAGGAGAGGAGCCTCTAATGTTTGCAGTACCCGTCACACACACACATCTGTAACCTGTACTCTTAACTTCATCCGAGACCCTTGCCTCACCATGATCAGAGGAGTAGGCTGATTGGTGGCACTCCAGCCCCAGTACATCACATTCATGCTTCTCAGGACTAGCAGATTTGGCACTTCCCCATTGGTTCTGCGGTGCACCACAGCAGTATGACTCCAATTCCCCCCTTCCTGTAAGGAGGCATTAAGTGGGCCATTTCACTTGGATACACCTCTCCTTCCAAAGCACTGAGGCCAACCTTGCTGACATTCCAGCCTGGGCAGGGCAGGCTTCAATGCCGGTGGGCATACACACTCAGACCCCTGAGCGCTCTGAGGAACGGGCGCCTGACAGCATTTCACCGCACAGGTTCATGTACTTACCCTTGCTGACCACATCATCGAACCCTTTGCAACACTGAAGCCATCATGCCGTGTCCACTAACCTGGGCGATAACCTCTGCTCAAGCGTTTTGTGTCAGGTGGGTCGGCCTTCTCTTGCCACTCCTGGTTATGAGAATTTGCAGTTTGGCGCTGACTTCTTCCACCAGGATTCCCTGGCACATGAAGGAGAAATGGGGGGGGGGGGGGGGGGGGGGGGAAACAGAGTGCACATCTGACATGCTGCCCCCCCCCTCTCTCTCCCCTCCCCCCCCCCTCCCCCCCACCTTCCCTGAGCACTGGGGAGTTGAGGCTTTTACTGCAGATTGGGGACAGTTATTGGATTCCTTCCAGGCAGCTCTCTCATCCTCTCCCACAACTCCTGACAACCTTTAGGGAACTGCCTCATCTGTTTTTAAACCCCCTCCCAAATTGGCAGCACAGTGGTTAGCACTGCAGCCTCACAGTGCCAAGGACCCAGGTTCAATTCCTGGCTTGGGTCACTGTCTGTGTGGAGTTTGCACGTTCCCCCCGTGTCTGCGAGGGTTTCCTCCAGGAGCTCCGGTTTCCTCCCACAGTCTGAATTAGATTAGATGCATTGGCCATGCTAAATTCTCCCTCAGTATACCCGAACAGGCGCTGGCATGTGGTGACTCGGGGATTTTCACAGTAACTTCATTGCAGTGTTAATGTAAGCCTACTAAGAAACAAATTTAAACTTTTAAATATGTTCCCAACCCCACAAAGTACAAACACAACCAACAGACACGTTTCATGCAGCAATTGGCCTTAATAAGCCATTGGGCATAATGTTACATTAACAATGCGATCAATACCCACTCCGAGTGGTGCCAGCTTTGGGCACACCCCGAGGGTACAATTCAGGCCCCATTTCTTTTAAGGTATTTACTAACTTTTACGACCTTGGCAAATTGCTCTATAAAGATGATACACTTCACATGAGGAGCTTTGTAAAACAGGGTTGGAATAGACACATTTAACATACTAAAAAAAATCAGAACTGTTTATGTATGAGTTGTTAATGGGAGTCATTTCATCATATATAGAAATGTTGATGTTTTTTGAGGAAAAAATGGTCACTTCTTAGAAAAGTAATAGGCAACAATATGATGGTGACTGTTATCATTATATTAAACATCCAAATGCTATTTGTCCATCAGTAATAAACAGCAAACACCAACGGCAAGTTAGAATTCCACATTCGCTACAACAATACTGTAACTTTACCCTCTACCAGCATCTCAGCCTGCCTTTGTGTGTGTTGATGCATTCTTCCAGTTATGATTTTGCAATCAACCTTTTAATTCGATTAATTTCTGTCATATTTGCATACAAGAAAAACTGTGCTGCAAGTTTGTGCAAAGCATTTAACTGATGTTGCGGCATCATCTGTCAGATTCACAGACAGAAGGAATTGATGAGATGCCAGTCAGTGGAGTTTGGCATGATGCACATGCTGCAGGCAAGAATTTTTAAAATTTATTCATGGAACATGTGCGTCGCTGGCTGGGCCAGCATTTATTGCCCCGCCCAATTGCCCGAGGGTGGTTGAGAATCAACCACATTGATTCTCTGGAGTCACATGTAGGCCAGACCAGGGAAGGGATTTCCTTCCCTAAAGGACATTAGTGAACCAGATGGATTTGTCTGGCAATCGACAATGGTTTCATGGTCATTAATGGTCATCATGGGGTGGCACAGTGGTTGGCACTGCTGCCTCACAGCGCCAGGGACCCGGGTTTGATTCTTGGCTTGGGTGACTGTCTGTGTGGAGTTTGCACGCTCTCCCTGTGTCAGCGTGGGTTTCCTCCGGGGTGCTCCGGTTTCCCCCCACAGTCCGAAAGATGTGCAGGTTCGGTGAATTGACCACGCTAAATTCTTCCTCAGTATACCCGAACAGGTGCCAGAGTGTGGTGACTGGGGGATTTTCACAGTAACTTCATTGCAGTGTTAATGTAAGCCTACTTGTGACTAAAAAATAAACTTTAGCAGTAGATTCTTAATTCCAGATTTTTTTAAATTGAATTCAAATTCCACCATTTATTGGGCCAGGTAAGGACGGCAGATTTCCTTCCCTAAAGGACATTAGTGAACCAGATGGATTTGTCTGACAATCAACAATGGTTTTATGGTCATCAGTGGTCATTATGGGATGGCACAGTGGGTTAGCACCACTGCCTGTCAGCGCCAGGGACCCAGGTTCGATTCCTGGCTTGGGTCACTGTCTGTATGGAGTCTGCATGTTCTCCTCGTGTCTGCATGGGTTTTTTCTGGGGGCTCCGGTTTCCTCCCACAGTCCAAAGATGTGCAGGTTCGGTGAATTGGCCATGCTAAATTCTCCCTCAGTGTAACCGAACAGGCGCCAGAGTGTGGTGACTAGGGAATCGAGCATTGAGCAGAGGGTCTAGGTGCCTTTGACTCAAATGGTGCTGCAAGTTTGTGCAAAGTATTTAACTGATGTTGTGACATCATGCGTCAGATTCACAGACAGAGGGAATTGATGAGATGCCAGTCAGTGGAGTTTGAGATGATGTACATGCTGCAGGCAAGAATTTTTTAAATTCATTCATGGGATATGGGCATCGCTGGCTGGGCCAGCATTTATTGCCAATCCCTAGTTGCCCGAGGGCAGTTGAAAATCAACCACATTACTGTGGCTCTAGAGTCACATGTAGGCCAAACCAAATAAGGGACGCAGATTTCCTTCCTTAAAAGGACATTAGTGAACCAGATGGGTTTTTCTGACAATCGACAATGGATTCATGGTCATCAGAAGATTCTTAATTCCAGATATTTTTTATTGACTTCAAATTCCACCATCTACCGTGATGGGATTCGAACCTGGATCCCCAGAACATTCGTTGAGCTTCTGGATTAATAGCAATAATACCACTCCAAAGAACAAAGAACAAAGAACAGTACAGCTCAGGAAACAGACCCTTCGGCCCTCCAAGCCTGTGCCGCTCCTTGGTCCAACTAGACCAATCGTTTGTATCCCTCCATTCCCAGGCTGCTCATGTGACTATCCAGGTAAGTCTTAAACGATGTCAGCGTGCCTGCCTCCACCACCCTACTTGGCAGCGCATTCCAGGCCCCCACCACCCTCTGTGTAAAAAACGTCCCTCTGATATCTGAGTTATACTTCGCCCCTCTCACCTTGAGCCCGTGACCCCTCGTGATCGTCACCTCCGACCTGGGAAAAAGCTTCCCACTGTTCACCCTATCTATACCCTTCATAATCTTGTACACCTCTATTAGATCTCCCCTCATTCTCTGTCTTTCCAGGGAGAACAACCCCAGTTTACCCAATCTCTCCTCATAGCTAAGACCCTCCATACCAGGCAACATCCTGGTAAACCTTCTCTGCACTCTCTCTAACACCTCCACGTCCTTCTGGTAGTGCGGCGACCAGAACTGGACGCAGTACTCCAAATGTGGCCTAACCAGCGTTCTATACAGCTGCATCATCAGACTCCAGCTTTTATACTCTATACCCCGTCCTATAAAGGCAAGCATACCATATGCCTTCTTCACCACCTTCTCCACCTGTGTTGCCACCTTCAAGGATTTGTGGACTTGCACACCTAGGTCCCTCTGTGTTTCTATACTTCTGATGACTCTGCCATTTATTGTATAACTCCTCCCTACATTATTTCTTCCAAAATGCATCACTTCGCATTTATCCGGATTAAACTCCATCTGTCACCTCTCCGCCCAATTTTCCAGCCTATTTATATCCTGCTGTATTGCCTGACAATGCTCTTCGCTATCCGCAAGTCCAGCCATCTTCGTGTCATCCGCAAACTTGCTGATTACACCAGTTACACCTTCTTCCAAATCATTTATATATATCACAAATAGCAGAGGTCCCAGTACAGAGCCCTGCGGAACACCACTGGTCACAGACCTCCAGCCGGAAAAAGACCCTTCGACCACTACCCTCTGTCTCCTATGGCCAAGCCAGTTCTCCACCCATCTAGCCACTTCTCCTTGTATCCCATGAGCCTTAACCTTCTTAACCAACCTGCCATGTGGGACTTTGTCAAATGCCTTACTGAAATCCATATAGATGACATCCACGGCCCTTCCTTCATCAACCGTTTTTGTCACTTCCTCAAAAAACTCCACCAAATTTGTAAGGCACGACCTCCCTCTTACAAAACCATACTGTCTGTCACTAATGAGATTGTTCCGTTCTAAATGCACATACATCCGGTCTCTAAGAATCCTCTCCAACAACTTCCCTACCACGGACGTCAAGCTCACCGGCCTATAATTTCCTGGGTTATCCCTGCTACCCTTCTTAAACAACGGGACCACATTCGCTATCCTCCAATCCTCAGGGACCTCACCCGTGTCCAAAGAAGTGACAAAGATTTCCGTCAGAGGCCCAGCAATTTCATCTCTCATCTCCCTGAGCAGTCAAGGATAGATGCCATCAGGCCCTGGGGCTTTGTCAGTTTTAATGTTCCCTAAAAAACCTAACACTTCCTCTCTTGTAATGGAGATTTTCTCGAACGGGTCAACACCTCCCTCCGAGACACTCCCGGTTAACACACCCCTCTCCTTCGTGAATACCGATGCAAAGTATTCATTTAGGATCTCCCCTATTCCCTTGGGTTCTAAACATAATTCCCCTCCTTTGTCCCTGAGAGGTCCGATTTTCTCCCTGACAACTCTTTTGTTCCTAACGTATGAATAGAATGCCTTAGGATTCTCCTTAATCCTGCCTGCCAAGAACATTTCGTGACCTCTTTTTGCCCTTCTAACTCCCCGTTTGAGTTCTTTCCTACTCTCTCTGTATTCCTCCAGAGCTCCATCTGTTTTCAGTTGCCTGGACTTAACGTACGCCTCCCTTTTCATTTTAATCAGATCCTCAATTTCCCTGGTTATCCACGGCTCTCGAATCCTACCTTTCCTATCTTTCCTTTTTACAGGCACATGCCTATCCTGCAGCCTTATCAATAGTTCCTTAAAAGACTCCCACATGCCAGACGCGGACTTACCCTCGAACATCCTCTCCCAATCAACATCCACCAATTCCTGCCTAACCCGGCTATAGTTAGCCTTCCCCCAATTTAGCACCCTGCCCGTAGGACAGCACTCATCCTTGTCCATTACTATCCTAAAGTTAAGTCCTAGGCCATCACCTCCCCTTAAGATTTTTGACTTTCCACCCAGCCACGTTTAAGGGGAAGTTTCCTCACAAAAGCCAAGAGTTTCCAGTGTTCTATTTATTTGTGAGAGCGTGAACACACTTCCCGAGATGTGGGCTTAAAACGGGCTGAAGTGGCATTGGTATGTTGTTATCTTCATTGAGCTTTACAAGGCTGGAAGCCTGAATCCCAATAAAGATCAGACTGGCTGAAGTGACTGATTCATAAAGCGTTTCTGTTTTTCCACTGTTATGCTGCCAAGTGTATAATAATGACCCATAAATATTCCAAAGAGGCAGTGGATATTTTTGTCCCAGTTCCCCCCAGCTACAGAGATCAGCTATTTGCCTGTGCTCAGTAATAATTCTGATATCACTTTAAATGTATTTCAGATATTCTAATTAAGGCCCACTTGTGCAAGATAATTTATAGTCGTACCTTTTATTAGCTCTTTGCCATTGGCCATATATTACCTCAGTGCACACCATACAGGGAAATGGTATTTTTCCTGTATTTTCCAGATAATTTTTAACTCTTTTAAATGCCGGAGGGAAAAATAATCAATTGGCTTGTCACAAAATAAGCTAGCGAGTTTTTTTACAACGGGGCAAATTTGAAATAAATCACACCCCAGGTTGAGATGTCTGCTCCATTGGAGAGCATGGCGGCAAATTGGGCAAAGCAGACATCAGTAAGCCCCACACAATGTTCTTCCCTTTAAAATGAATGGAAAGTGGAGAGGGAAAATAGGTCTTCATGCCTGAAGTCCTGTCGGATGTAACTCTTTCCGGGAGCACAGGTCGATTTGAAAATGAAAATAAAATCAGAAAATGCTGGAAGAACTCAGCAGTTCTGGCAGCATCTGTGCAGAGAGAAACAGTTCAAGCTTTGAGTCTCTTCCTCAGAGTTAAGGAGAAGGGGCAACATGATGGATTTTATACCATATAACATAGGGTGCAGCAGCTGGAGCAGAATAGAAGTTTAACAACACCAGGTTAAAGTCCAACAGGTTTATTTGGTAGCAAAAGCCACACTGTTTACCCCAGTCCAACGCCGGCATCTCCACAGCAGAATAGAAGGTCAGGGATAGGTGGAAGCTGAGGAGTGATTTGACAAAGATGTCATGGACACAAGCCAAAGGCAGTGTTAATGGTGGTGTTAAAGACCAAAGAAGGTGCCAATGGCAGAATGTGTCCAAAGCAGAACAAGAGTCAGCAAAACAGAAGAAGAAGTGACAGATAGCCCAGTGGATAAGGGGGTGGGAGGGGAGGGGTTAGGGTGCGTCGGTGAAAAAAAGTTGGGAACAAAATATGGATTTTAAAAAGGGTTCAAGATGAAGGAGACAGTTCATGGTCTGAAGTTGAAAATTTAACTTCATGAAACTCCCACAGAGGAGAGAGGCAACAATAGGTAAAGCATTGATGCAATAATCGATATTTGTCTGAGCAATGACGTTTTTAAAAAGTGCATCATTCCACTGGCAGGGGAGTCAAGAACAGGGAAGCATAATCTTCAAATTGGAGCTAGGCCATTCAGGTATGATATTAGGGAAGTTTTATTCATATATACAGGAGCGGAGATCTAGAATTCTCGCAGCCTTGTTGAGGCTAGAGGGGAATTGAAAACGGAGACTGGTAGATTTTTGTTGGGCAATTTTTTAAAAGGATACAGATCCAAGGTAGGTAGATGCAGAGAAGACAGATCGGCGACACGGTGGCACAGTGGTTAGCACTGCTGCCTCACAGCACCAGGGACCCAGGTTCAATTCCAGCCTCAGGTGACTGTGTGGAGTTTGCACAGTCTCCTTGCGTCTATGTCTGCGTGGGTTTCCTCCGGGTGCTCCAGTTTCCTCCCACAGTCCAAAGACGTGCGGGTTAAGCGGATTGGCCATGCTAAATTGCTCCCTAGTGTCAGAAGGGACTAGTAGGGGAAATACGTGGGGTATGGGGATAGGGTCTGGGTGGGATTGTTGTCGATGGGCTGGATGGCCTCCTTCTGCACTGAAGGATTCTATGATTCTAGATCAACAATGATCTAATTGATGCAAGTAGGAGACGCTGCATGTCTTATTACTGATCCTATACACAGAACTTAAATGCAGTTATCCTCAGAGGAATTCATATTGTACAGATGACTATACTATATAACATATGTACTAGATAACTATACTTGTTAAACTACTTTCTCAATTGCAGGTACTAAAAAAACATCTGATTGAAGCGACAATGATAATAAAAAACCATCTTCAGCCATTAGAGAGAGCCCTTCACTCTGGAATACGTCAAAAGGGGCTGCAGCTTTGAACTATGCAAGATGAGGGAAATCCACTTTTTTATGGACATTAATACAACATGTGGAATATGGACAAAACTGATTGAAATACAGACAACCTTAAATGGGTACAAACAAGACATTGACAGACAAAGAGATACACAGCCTTATCAAATCCTTCTGGATGTTGCTTGAGCTGACAAAGGACAATGACAACAGGACATGGGCAAAACTACCCTGCTAGTTATGCAAAAACGGGCCCTGCTAGACCTGGCTCAAAACCAAAGAACAATGCTACCCATAACGCCATCTATGGACAGTACACATTACAGACACCAAGTTGTCTGCAAATGCCAACAGGTTTGGGCCCAGGCTGTGTCTTGCAAAACCATCTTGATGGGAAGGCAATCAATACCTCCTGAGGGCTATCCAAGCCATTTCACACCCCATCAGCTCCAAGCATTCACATCAATTCAACCAATCATTGGGAGAAGCCCGCCAGAATTTCAAAGGCTGCATCTTTTGAAATTGAATTAAGACAAAGGACACTCAACCTTTAGGCATGAAAAGCCCCAGCTGGAATGGGATATAAATATATAGATGCTGGAGCACACCTCAATTCGCTTCTTCACGACTACAGCCAAGGACTCTCCTCCAGCCTACCACATCCAAGAATAGCTGGCAACAAGGCCTGAAGATTGGACACTGCAGAAGGACCAACCAGAAGAAGAAATCCACACGTCCGCCATTAGAGGTTGTTTCCACCCATCTGCAATGGAAAAACACTCATCCATCAGGCCTCCCCAACCAACAGACCCGAGGACCGACAAAAGACACCAACGACCACAACCAACCAATTTTGACTGAGCCACAAATTTATCGGTTCCAACAACTAAAAAAACTCTAAAATTACTCTTAAACCACCAAAGAAAGAAATTCAACAAGTACTTACCAGCAAAGACACAAGACACAAGGAACCACATTTGCAGACACAACCCTAGACTGAAGGCCTGGGTTGCACAGCAAAGACTTTTATACCTACCTGACCACACGACCAAAGTGCGTGTCTCTTAAAGGCAAGATGGCCCTGATTTTTTTCTTAAAGGCAGTACTGCTCTTTTGACCGCAGGAGTGGTGAGTACAATCTACAGTCCCCAGAAAACCCCAATTAGCCAAGTGTTAAGGAAGGGTGGTTGGGAATTGTATCCATTGAAAATATCCATTGTGTCACTATAGTCTCTTCCTTCCATAGCAGAGTAACTGGTTGTGTGTGCATGTTGCCAGGTCTGGTTAATTTCATTCCTTCCTAAATAAAATTTGGCCTTTTCTGTCACCCAGTCATTTCTCTTTTCATTCTGGTGAATCACAAAGCTGGAACATAATTCCAGAGTCCCGAACTGTAGGGGAGTAAAGACCCCCCTCCCCATAAAAAAATATCCACTCACCTTTCTTGTCATTCCAACCCCTTGGTTTCATTCACTAACTATGTGAAGTGTCTTGGAGCGTGTAGCTACATTACTTGTCGTGTTACAGTATATAGTCTATGTTACTACTGGAATCAGAACCCCTTTGCCAACCAAGCAGCATTATCTTCCCATTCAGTATAAATTGTTGTTTTCCCCTTATACCGGTATTGTTGCAAAGTGCCCCCATGAGTGCAAGACGAGAAGCTATTACATGTCTCTTTTTTCGGCAAGACTAAAACTCTGTACCACCAAGTGGCTATTCTGCTTTAGTGTAGATTATGATCCCTTTAAGGAGACCTGTGAACGACCAGTTTCAAACCTATACCACCCATGGTTGTGGATGGGTAAATAAAAATGTATTTTAAATTAAAAGTAGAAGTACTGATTAACAGAAAATTGCACTGAGGTCATGACTATAATTTGGCCTCGATATAAACAGAGTAATGAGGCCTGTTTCCTGCAGGAGTGCTGCCCACCTATACCGAGCTCCACTCAAATTCAAATAGTAAGTTAGCAATATGAAGAAATCCAACTACTTTCTGGCTTAAATCTAAAAACAAGGCAGAATACATTTGAAAAGCAATCCTATATTATTCTTAATCTACATCATTGACTTGGACACAGAAATTCAATAGAAGTTGGTCAAAATAGGACTACTTTAGGATGGGCAATGGAATCGAAAAGGGCAACTCAGAAGTTACAAAGACAGTTGAAGAAAATGGGACGATTCTACGAGTTCACACTATTGGCAGATAACCCCATACAAAGGGAGGTACCAAATTTAACTAAGTGGATAGAACAACAACAAATAAAACTTAATATGAATGAGTGCGAAAAGTGCAATTAGAAATAAAACGTGAGCTTTTTATGAAAGGTGTCAATATATTTTAAATTAAAAGTAATTGAGCTGTTTTAGTAGATTCCAAGCTCAACATGTCCAATCATATGGAGCAATAAAGAAAACAAATAATTCAAGCAAGTGGCCACAGAGTAGAATTATAGAATAGAATTCCTACAGTGCAGAAGGAGGCCATTCGGCCCATCGAGTCAGCACCGACCACCATCCCACCCAGGCCCTATTCCCGTAGTCCCACATATTTATCCTGCTAATCCCCTGACACAAGCGTCAATTTAGCATGGCCAATCAACCTAATCCGCACACTTTTGGAGTGTGGAAGGAAATCGGAGAACCCGGAGGAAACCCACGCAGACACGGGGAGAATGTGCAAACTCCACACAGACAGTGACCCGAGGCCAGAATTGAACCTGTGTTCCTGGCACTGTGAGGCAGCAATGCTAACCACTGTGCCACCGTGCATGCCAAAGAAGTGGGAGCGTTACCGTGAAACTTTTGTCTGTGTTGACCAGACACCTTCAATGTTTAATTCTGGGTTCTGAGGCACAAGGGAAAAACACAAGCCATGGAAGCCATGTTGGAGGAGAAGCACAAGGCTAAGAATGTCGTATTCAAACATATTTATCCCTGTTTTTAAACCATCGGCAGATTGCTCTCCCCCCACGACCCCCCACCCAGTTCCAAAAGTCAGTTCAAACCAACCAATTTAGAGATGGCCATCCTACAGTGATAAAACACAGCCAGTGACCTCAACCAACAGAGAGCAGGACCTCCGGCCCTCAGTGGGAGGAAGTCCCCTCAAAGACTGCTGGTCAATCTGATTGGCTGACAGCCCCAGCAGTCCCAACAGGGCTGAGCTCAGTATTGGGCACTGCCAAGATTGCAATCAGGCCCCGGGAAGAAAAGCAATGGATTGCAGACCAAGATAGGTCCCGGACATTTAGATTGGGAGGGAATTTGGCATTCCAGGTAGGGGTATGCATCATCTTGGGCGATTGCCTTTAGTAGAGATATAGCAGCCCCCAAAAGGTGCACCCCCATTCCTTCTCAATTTTTCACCCCAGAACAAATGGACCCCCCCCCCCCCCCCCACACTCTCAATTGCTTCACGTGTCAACCTATTAAATGGACAGGACAGCATAATATTTGGGTCAATTGGCTATTTAACAGCCTCAGTTACCCATTAATATTTTTTTTCAAAATGGTGGGTGGGCTGCCGTTTTCTCCCCTAAATACACCCTGTATCATAGGCACTGGGTCAGAGGTGGGCAGCAAGGTGGTGGGACAGCCACCCTTCATATTTTACACACCTGATGGGGTGCTGTAAAGTCCACCACAGGTCACCTTGAGTACTCCAATTGGTTCTGACCACCGAGACACAAGAATTGGACACAATGCATAAAAGATCCATGAGGCTGATAGTTATGGGAATGGGACTGAGGTGTGTGGAAAGATAAAAGAGAATTGGCCTTTTCATCGTGAAAAGAAAGTGACTCAAATATGACCTCAACGAAGTGTATACAATAGGAAAAGCTGTGAATAACTGCTTTATGTTGCATGAGTAGGAAAAAGGGAAGGAAGCAAGGTTAAAGCGAGTGAAAACCAAATGTAAGGCTGATGTGAAGAGGTCAACGAATCAAATGGAATTTCAGCTGGGGTAATCAGCGTAAAATTCTGGAATCATTTAAGAAATAATTGAATGAAACAACATGAGACCGTTCTGTTTGACTGGGTGGATATGCTAAGATAGTCTGAATGGACTTCATATTCGGTACTCACTTATCTTGTGGTCTATTTAGCTTCAGAACCTTTCAAAAAGAACTTCTGTGTTAAAGCAGATGACTGGAGATGAAGGGTGTAGGTATAATAAAAACCAATGTTGGTTCCTACAAAATAAAATAATGTCTCTTGACTGCTGCCAACAGGTGCCAGCAACAGCTACTCTGCTCCATTGGTAGTGAATTCATTATCAGTTATACTTCATAGAATCCCTACAGTGCAGAAGGAAGCCATTCGGCCCATCGTGTCTGCACCAACCACAATCCCACCCAGGTCCCATCTCCATAATCACATGCATTTACCTTAGTTAACCCCTTGACAGTAAGGGGCAATTTAGCATGGCCAAGCTACCTAACCTGCGCACCTTTGGACTCTGGGATGAAACCAGAACACCCAGAGATGCAGACACGGGGAGAACATGCAGACTCCAACAGACAGTGACCCAAGCTGGGAATTGAACCCTGGTCCCTGGCACTGTGAGGCAGCAGTGCTAACCACTGTGCCACCATGCCGCCCTTCATAACAGTCTGAAGAATTGTTTGACATTCATCACCAACTGGTAATGTTAGACATGCTCATTATAAACTCACCACTGAACTTACTCCCCTAAAATACAATCCCGACAGCAGTAATGCCGATGAAATGATGGTACAATATTTTCAACCTCTGCCTTGGGTGGGAAATCCCCAGACGCTATTCGTACATTCTCTGAGGAGAAGCAGCTTGCTGTTGTTATAATAAAATATAGGCTGTGAAATTCCATGGGGGTTCTAGTGGTTACTGATCTCCATCTGATCGGAGATGAGTGGATTCCACAGGGAATTGGTGTAAATGGCTGATTGTTAATCAGTGGGATTTTATTGTGTGGCAAGATTTCCACAGGTCCAGGAGGATATTGAGCGCTTACGTGCCACTGTCAAAATCCCTGAACAAGAAATAACTTCACTCCTTCCATGTCCATCTGGTTAATGACCAACAACACCTCATATTTTTCATTATCTGGGCAGTTACGATTCCGTCACAGCGATTCAACTCAGAAACACTCTTTATTACTGAAAGGCAAGTATCTGATGGCTCTCTCGAGATAGAAGGAGCAGAGGTGGATAATACCAGTTTGGGGCTGTTGCTCACCTGTGGAGAACCGATATAACAAAACACATGTTCTCATTAGATTTGTCATGCAACAGACAAGTATGGTTGTGAAAGTATATTGCAGATGCCTCAAAAGGATTGAAGAAAGATCTTCAGTAGAGGCTTACCTCAGTTTTGATTTGATTTATTCTTGTCACATGTATTGGGATACAGTGAAAAGTATTGCTTCTTACGTGCTATACAGGCAACACATACTGTTCTTAAAGTACATAGGGGAGAAGGAAAGGAGAGGGTGCAGAATGGTAGTGTTTTACAATCATAGACAGGTTGTAGAGAAAGATCCAGATTCTGATGATCCACATTTGCCCCAAAACTTGACACTTGGAAAACAATGCAAGTGCATGCTTGGGATGAAAGAGAAGCAGGAATCTAGGGGGCGATTCTCCCAAAACTGTTGAATTGGCAAGAAAAATGGTCTAGATCACGACTGTTGTTTCAAGTGCAACTTCAGACCTGTATCTCCCCACTCCGCACACTACAGAGGTCCCAATCATGAATATAATTAAAAACCCGGGGAGGGGGGGGGGGCTATTCACGCCAGAGGCTGACAGTTCTGGAACTCTGCACATGCGCAGTGACTTGGATCTGTCAGTCTCCCTGTTTGCTGGCCAGCTCAATCGCTGGCCAGCCCAGGACCCCCACAGTGCTGCCCCTCCCGACACCACCACAGCCTGATCGCAGCCCCTACGACAATTCCCGGGCCAGCTCCTAGCCCCCCCTTGTCCCGGAACACCCCGATCTCCAGGACCACCGCCCAGCAGTGGTGATCTCCCCACTGCCCCCCACCCCACCACAGCAGACAACCCCCCCCCCACGTCACTAACCCCCCCACATCCCCCGAGCACACCAACCCCCCGGAGGCAAACCACCCCCTCAGCAGAGCACCCCCACCACCAGTGCTGGCCTCCTTCCAGCTCAGACCGATCCCCATGCAGAGTGGCAGCAGGACCCCCACCCCCACCGATCACCCCGTGGCCCCGCCCACAATAGGCCCCATCCCCTTGGCACTGCCCGATGCCCGCTGGGCAGTGACAAGGTGCCCCCTGGGCATGGGCACTTTGCCCCTTGGGCAGTGTCAGGGGCACAGGCTGGCACTGCCAGGGTGCCCATGCCCAGGAGGAAACAACCCCTGCCGCCTGAGCTCCTGGGGGGTCCTGATTACCCCCCCTTCAGTCCGACGAGGTTTCCCGATAGTTCCCCGAACATGGGGAGCTAGTGTAAACCCTGCCAGAGTGAAGTACTCCTGGCGGGGTGGGAGATGCTATCGGGCCCGGCACAGAACGTGGGCATAATGTTACATTAATGACAATTAAAATAGATTAAAAATACATTTAAAACAGATTAAAATCACTTACCTCTCTTCCCGCCGGTTTCCAGCACGGTCCCGACTGCGCCTGTTCTCTGGCTCTGGGAGACGCGCATGCATCAGGAACGCATGCGCGAATCCCGCAAAATGGCCGACACATGCATCTCCCAACCTGAGCCGCCAGAAAATTTGCGGATCGTGATGGGAGAATCGCCCCCCCTCCCTAGTGTGAATAGCAGCTTTGAAACATCTGCTGCAACAGCTGATACTAGGCAGTATTCCTGATGTTCCAGCAGTAATCTCTGCCAGGCCGTGTCATCATGACATTAGCAGTGCTATAGGGTGTTTCAGGACATTACATGGCAACAATATATTCAAAGAGAAAGTAGTCTAGGTACTGTGCCAGCTGCTGCAGGAGGGCTGGCCACCACACTCCCGAGCCAGCAAGGAGCTGTCAGTGGCAGGCTAGGTCATCATCACCTTGAACTTTATTTTTGCATCAGGGGATGAGACGTTCTGTCCGCGGTCACCCCAGGACCGGACTAATAAATAAATTTAAACTTTTAAGTATGTTCCCAACCCCGTAAAGTACAAACGCAACCAACAGACATGTTTCATGCAGCAATTGGCCTTAATAAGCCATCGGGCATAATGTTACATTAACAATGCAATCAATACCCACTCCGAGTGGCGCCAGCTTTGGGCACACCCCGAGGGTACAATTCAGGTCCCATTTCTTTTAAGGTATTTGCTAACTTTTACAACCTTGGCAAATTGCTCCATAAAGATGATACACTTCACAGGGGGAGCTTTATAAAACAGGGTTGGAAAAGACATGTTTAACATACTAAATAAATCAGGACTGTTTATGTATGAGTTTTTAATGGGAGTCATTTCATCATATATAGAAATGTTGATTTTTTTGAGGAAAAAATGGTCACTTCTTAGAAAAGTAATAGGCAACAATATGATGGTGACTGTTATCATTATATTAAACATCCAAATGCTATTTGTCCATCAGTAATAAACAGCAAACACCAACGGCAAGTTAGAATTCCACATTCGCTACAACAATACTGCATCTCAGCCTGCCTTTGTGTGTGTTGATGCATTCTTCCAGTTATGATTTTGCAATCAACCTTTTAATTCGATTAATTTCTGTCATATTTGCATACAAGAGAAACAAACGGTGCTGCAAGTTTGTGCAAAGTATTTAACTGATGCTTATTAAGAAATACGTTGAGTGAACTTCCTCTGTGCTGCTTCTAAAACAATTCTATCTTTCATAGTCAGGCAAGCTTGTGTATGACCATTGCCATTGGACCTTGCAGATCTATGTCAGAGTTCTTGCAGCATTCATGACACCTTTAAATCTTCCCTGCCCCGTTCCTACTCCTTTCCAAAGGTGGGGTCCAATGCAGTTTCACAGAAGGCTATAATAAAAACTTAGTATGTCTCCAAAAGTTCTTTGTTTAAAAGTTCACTGTTGTAGGTAAGAAACCTCTGACACTATTAGTGGATCAAAATGCAGGTTTATTTTCACAATTGTGGGAGACGTGAGGTTCCTAACATTGGACCCCCAAAGGTCTCCTCAAATATGAGTTAAGAACAGAGTTTTATACCTCTCGGTCCCACCCCTTATTATAAATTTTTACTGTCTATAATTCATGGTCAGATTCCTGCTGTATGAGCAATCTCCAAGGCCGCGATCGTTCGTCATTGCCTTGAAACAATATCACAGGTTTTGCACAAACAAGTTAATCTGATATACATTCAGGAGACAACGGTTTTCCCTTATCTGGTCCAAATGTAAGAAACAATGAATTCTAACAAAAACAATGAATTCTACAGCACTTCTCATACAAGGTCTAAATATCACAGAGGTCACTTTGACACTTTGAGTTTTGAAGTTTATTAACCCATTCCCGACTTCATTCACAATCTAACATTTTAACTTACAATTTAATGCCTGAATTTTTATCACCAAGGTGGATAGCAGGAGTCAGGAAAATTCCTGGCATTATGCACCCACCTTGGGAGAAACTGCCTACAAAGGTGGGATTTCATTGCTGGGGAATGAGTGTGGGTGGCAGTCAGGCTAGCCAATCCAGGAAAGCAACAGGGCTGCTGGGTGTTGAGGCAGGCTGTTTAAAAAGCCCACATTAGTACTGGGGGGTACCTTCCCAATTATAATCATAAAGGTAAGACTCTCCTCCCAAACACCCGCCTCACTCCCACACATTATCCTTATCTCATCATGCCATCTTATGTCCCCGTACAATGCTATGCCCATCCACATGCTCGCCATGGCCCCTCATGCTTGCCCGAGAGCCCAGAAATCCATTATTCTGTTCAAGCACCTGCACTCCATTACTTAATTGATAGTCCTGACTTTCTGATCTTTTCTGTCAATTGCATAATGTCTATTTACACAAGGTTAAGAGATTTCAAGTACCTGTAGTTTGTGCTATCGATACTTTAAAGTTTCTGGATGGTTGACACATTTATTGCCCTGTAATAAAATTATATTTTAAAAATAGGAGAAAGTAATGAATGAATAACTTTTTAAAAAGTTTTTCTTTCCATATTCTATGGTCGCTTCAGGGTTCATTGGTGTGATGCAGAATATAGTGGATGAATGGGCATAGAAATGCCAAAGCTTGCAATGGGGAGCTATGGTAGGGTGGTGACGGGGCATAACCTGGCATGGGAGGCATGAGAGGCCATGGGGAGTGGGTGGAGCCACAGTCTAGCATGGAAGAGCATGAGGGGCTATAGGGGTGGGTATAGGCATGTCTTGGCATGGGGGCATGGAACTTGCCTTTTGAAAGGTTCCCTCATGCAGACAATGGTTTATAACAGCCTTGAGGTGCCGCGAACCATAACTCTTTAAAAAGCCTTCCCAACTCCATGAAAATTGCAGAATACCAGAACATATCCATCCCTAAAACAGAGCCGGCCAGGTTGGAAGTGCAGGGCGCTGAAAAATCGGAAAATCCAGTTAGGGGCTGGGAATCCCAGAATCAAGATCCACCTGCTTTATTTAAAAGGACTTTTACAAATCATCCCGACTCAGTGAAAATCCTGGCCTAAATTTCTGCTTGTTATTGTCTTCTTCCTCTGCATTGTGAAGCAAAAGTTGAGCAATTTCACATGTGCGGGGCAGTCGTCAAAGAAGACACACCATTGAAGATCTGAAGCACTTTCCTGACAGAACACAGATTCCTACGTTCTGTACCTTAAGCCTGTTGTTCATTTAATATGAAGTGATGCAAGCACGGGAAGTTTTGAGACTTTGTTTTATTTATGACTATATAACACAACTGAATGATAACATCTGGGGTTGCTTATAATGGCAATTACTTCCTGCTGAAGCCTGACCATTATAAATGTAATCATGAAAACTTAATCCAAATTTCTGTTACTTAAAAAAGCTTTGGTTTGGCATTATCTTTTATTTATTTGGAAAGATATGGAAAGCAATAAATTATCCTCATACACGTTGCCCTGAGAATGTTAAAATTTGTGCATTCAGAGTATTTATCATTTCCATTTGTACTGATATCCAAGCTATGAACTAACAGCTGATAATATTTTAGATATTTTACTAATTATCTGAAACAACTACATACATCCACTTAAGGAAAACATATTTAAATGCATTATCCATGTTGCTTCTTTAACTTATTAAAATAATGACACTGGTAAATAATTTCTGCAACATTTACTGAATTGTACCATTTCATTTCAGAGATGAAAAGATTGAACATTTTCAGGTAAATTCCAAATTAATAAAAGAATGGCGTGACACTGGAGAGGCAGTGATGTATGGTATTGTCGCTGGATTAGTAATCCAGAGACCAGGGTCATGCTCGAAGGACCTGGGTTCAAATCCCACCATAGAAATCATAGAAACCCTACAGCACAGAAAGAGGCCATTCGGCCCATCGAGTCTGCACCGATCACAATCCCATCCAGGCCCGACCCCCATATCCCTACATATTTACCCACTAATCCCTCTAACCTACGCACCTCAGGACACTAAGGGCAATTTAGCATGGCCAATCAACCTAACCCGCCCTTCTTTGGACTGTGGGAGGAAACCGGAGCACCCGGAGGAAACCCACGCCGACACGAGGAGAATGTGCAAACTCCACACAGACAGTGACCCAAGCCGGGAATCGAACCCAGGTCCCTGGAGCTGTGAAGCAGCAGCGCTAACCATGGTGCTACCGTGCCGCCACCATGGCAGATGGTGGAATTTGAATTCAGTAAAAAAATATGGAATTAAATGTACTGTTGCCTCACAGAACCAGGACGTGGGTTCGATTCCCGGCTTGGGTCACTGTCTGTATGGAGTCTCCCCGTGTCTGCATGGGTTTCCTTTGGGTGCTCTGGTTACCTCCCACAGTCCAAAGATGTGCGGGTTAGGTGCATTGGCCATACTAAATTGCCCCTTAGTGTCCTGGGATGTGTAGGTTAAGAGGGATTAGTGGGGTAAATGTGTGGGTTGTGGGGACAGGGTCTGGGGTGGGATTCCTGTTGGCACAGATTCGATGGGCTGAATGTGCTCCTTCCATACTGCAGGGTTTCTATGACTTAGATGAAAAGTCCAATGAAATCATTATCATAAAAACCCATCTGGTCCACTAATGTCCGTTAGGGAAAGAAATCTGTCATCCTTACCTGATCTGACACCTTGTCAGCCGAACTGAACAGTGCCATACTGGGCATTGGAGGTTGTCACTGCTGTGACCTTGCTACATTGAATTCCTCATCCTCTTTCTACTCACCACATGCTCCTCCTCCTCCTGGTCCCCCAATGCCTGAACAGCAGTGCGGTCAACACATTTTTCCTTCTGGACATCCAGTCCTCACCACCACATGTGTTGTGCAGGGTACAACACACCAAGGACAAGTAGTGGACAGTCAAGGACAGTAGTGGGAAGTTGTGCGTGGAGTCTGAAGAGATAGGAGAAGCACTAAATGAATATTTTTTGTTGGTATTCACACAGGAGAGGGACAGTGTTGTCGAGGGGAGTACTGAGATGCAGGCTGTTGGACTGGACGGGATTGAGGTTCATAAGGAGGAGGTATTAGCAATTCTGGAAAGGGTAAAAATAGATAAGTCCCCTGGGCCGGATGGGACTTATCCTAGGATTCTCTGGGAGGCTAGAGAGGAGATTGCAGAGCCTTTGGCTTTGATCTTTGTGTCGTCATTGTCTACAGGAACAGTGCCAGAAGACTAGAGGATAGCAAATGTTGTCCCCTTGTTCAAGAAGGGGAGTAGGGACAACCCTGGTAATTATAGACTTCTGTTGTGGGCAAAGTTTTGGAAAGGATTATAAGGGATAGGATTTATAATCACCTAGAAAGGAATAAATTTGATTAGAGATAGTCAGCACGGTTTTGTGAAATGTAGGTCGTGCCTCACAAACCTTATTGAGTTCTTTGAGAAGGTGACCAAAGAGGTGGATGAGGGTAAAGCGGTTGATGTGGTATATATGGATTTCAGCAAAGCGTTTGATAAGATTCCCCATGGTAAGCTTTTGCAGAAAATACAGACACATGGGATTGAGGGTGATTTCGTGGTTTGGATCAGGAATTGGCTAGCTGTAAGAAATCAGAGGGTGGTGGTTGATGGGAAATATTCGTCCTGGAGTCCAGTTACTCGTGGTGTACCGCAAGGATCTGTTTGGAGGCCACTGCTGTTTGTCATTTTTATTAATGACCTGGATGAGGGCGTAGAAGGATGGATTAGTAAATTTGCGGATGACACTAAAGTCGGTGGAGTTGTCGACAGTGAGGAGGGAAGTGGCAGGTTACAGAGAATCATAGAATCATAGAAACCCTACTGTGCGGAAGGAGGCCATTCAGCCCATCGAGTCTGCACCGACCACAATCCCACCCAGGCCCTACCCCCATATCCCTACACATTTACCCGCTAATCCCTCTAACCTACACATCTCAGGACACTAAGGGGCAATTTTTAGCATGGCCAATCAACCTAACCCGCACATCTTTGGACTGTGGGAGGAAACCGGAGCACCCGGAGGAAACCCACGCAGACACGAGGAGAATGTGCAAACTCCACACAGACAGTGACCCAAGCCGGGAATCGAACCTGGGTCCCTGGAGCTGTGAAGCAGCAGAGCGAACCACTGTGCTACCGTGCCGCCCTTGGAGGGACGTAGATAAGCTGCAGAGCTGGGATGAGAGGTGGCAAATGGAGTTAAATGCAAAAAAGTGTGAGGTGATTCACTTTGGAAGGAGTAACAGGAATACAGAGTACTGGGCTAATGGTAAGATACTTGGTAGCGTGGATGAACAGAGGGATCTGGGTGTTCATGTGCATAGATCCCCGAAAGTTGGCACCCAGGTTGATAGGGTTGTTAAGAAGGCGTACGGTGTGTTAGCTTTTATTGGTAGAGGGATTGAGTTTCGGAGCCAGGAGGTCATGCTGCAACTGTACAAAACTCTGGTGCAGCCGCACTTGGAGTATTGCGTACAGTTCTGGTCACCACATTATAGGAAAGATGTGGAAGCATTGGAAAGGGTGCAGAGGAGATTTACCAGGATGTTGCCTGGTATGGTGGGAAGATCATAGAGGAAAGGCTGAGGGACTTGAGGTAGTTTTCATTAGAGAGAAGAAGGTTAAGAGGTGACTTAATAGAGGCATACAAGATGATCAGAGGATTAGATAGGGTGGATAGTGAGAGCCTTTTTCCTCGGATGGTAATGGCTAACACGAGGGGACATAGCTTTAAATTGAGGGGTGAGAGATATAGGACACATGTTAGAGGTAGGTTCTCTAGGGCGTGGAATGCCCTGCCTGCAGCAGTATTGGACTGGTCAATATTAAGAGCATTCAAATGGTTATTGGATAAACATATGGATGATATTGGAATAGTGTAGATTAGAGGGGCATTAGATGGGTTTCACTGGTCGGCGCAACATCGAGGGCCGAAGGGCCTGTACTGCACTGTAATGTTCTATGTTCTATGTTCTAAATTAAATCTCAATACCTGGGCGGCTACATACTGAAGGACGCCCCAGGCCTGCCAGGGTACCTACAGTGTATTTACAGCATCGGGATTGCTTGATTGATGACATTACATAGCTTTGATTGTATCTCTCCTGGGTATCATTATCTGGGCTACTAACAGATGTCAGCAGCTGGGTTTTCAGTGGGTAGCACATGTCTCCAAGGAGCCGGCCTCTGAACTCTGCTTTGAGGTTGAGGTGTATAATGGGGGGTTGGGGGGTTGGGGGGGGGGGGGGGGGAGTGCGGGTGGGAGGGGCTTGACAGGTGCAAGATTAAAACAACATGACAGCTCCCTGGGAATCTTACACAATCATATCCAATGATCCTCTGTGGCTACACATTGGTGAAGTGGAAGCCCTTGTGGTTGATGAATACTCGTGGGTGACCTGCGGGGACCTTGATTGCCACATGCAGTCATAAAGTCAAAGAGGTTTACAGCCTGGAAACAGGCCCTTTGGCCCAACTTGCCCATGCCACCCTTTTTTTAAAAAATCCGTAAGCTAATCCCAATTGCCTACATTTGGCCCATATCCCTCTATACACATCGTACCCATACAACTATCTAAATGCTCTTTAAAAGACAAAATTGTACCCACCTCTACTACTACCTCTGGCAGCTTGTTCCAGACACTCACTGCCCTCTGTGTGAAAAAATTGCCCCTCTGGACACTTTTGCATCTCTCCCCTCTCACCTTAAACCTATGCCCTCTTGTTTTAGACTCCCCTACCTTTGGGAAAGGATATTGACTATCTAGCTGATCTGTGCTCCTCATTATTTTATAGACCTCTATAAGATCACCCCTCAGCCTCCTACACTCGAGAAAAAAGTCCCAGTCTATCCAGCCTCTCCTTATAACTCAATCCATCAAGTCCCGGTAGCATCCTAGCAAATCTTTTCTGCACTCTTTCTAGTTTAATAATATCCTTTCTATAATAGGCTGACCAGAACTGGACACAGTATTCCAAGTGTGGCCTTACCAATGTTTTGTACAATTTTAACAAGACATTCCAACTCCTATATTCAATGTTCTGACCAATGAAACCAAGCGTGCTGAATGCCTTCTTCACCACTCTGTCCACCTGTGACTCCACTTTCAAGGAGCTATGAACCTGTACCCCTAGATCTCTTTGTTCTGTAACTCTCCCCAACGCCCTACCATTAACTGAGTAAGTCCTGCCCTGGTTCAATCTACCAAAATGCATCACCTCGCATTTGTCTAAATTAAACTCCATCTGACATTCGTCAGCCCACTGGCCCAATTGATCAAGATCCCATTGCAATTGGAGATAACTTTCTTTACTGTCCACTATGCCACCAATCTTGTCGTTTGGACA
Source organism: Mustelus asterias (assembly GCF_964213995.1). NCBI lineage: Eukaryota > Metazoa > Chordata > Chondrichthyes > Carcharhiniformes > Triakidae > Mustelus > Mustelus asterias. Next base: position 40,730,688 of record NC_135819.1, on the reverse strand, counting down.
TTCACTCCAAGTTAATGAATGCACACTCTAAGTCCAATTCTATGTCCGTGAGCCAAGGCCTTTCATGTCGGGGAGGAAGCAAGATTGATATTTGCGTACTTATAGGACTTTTTCTGCCTGCCTATTTGTTCACCCCCCTTCAATTGTCACAGTCCTCCAGGCTTGGCAAGTTCCAAGAAGCCTGGGGAAACCCCAAAGCAGTCTCAGTTAAATTTGAAAAGCCTAGTTAAAGCAGTTGCCGACTCTTGTATATAAATTGACAATCTGCCTCTCCAGAGTGGGTTGAGGACTCATTTGTACTCTCTGGTGAACATTAGGACCTGGGTTTTCACAATGATGGACAGCCTCTACATTATTGTGAAAATGGGAGAAGATCTGGAAGTCCTACCCATAGGCATGACACCTCGAATTTTCACAGGGGTGGGATTGGGCCCGGGTTGTGATTTGTCAATGCATGTTTTCTGGAATCAGCTGCCCACATAAATCAGACACTTGCCCCAGTCTTGTCTAATTTTGGTGACCCAAGTGAGTGAAACATGGGATGTGTGTGGATTAGACCTGGTATTTTGTGGAGTCCTTTTGGAGAGATGGGGTATCCATTTGGAGAGGTAGGGTGCCCTTTTAGATGTAGTACCAGGAAATCTTTGGGGGAGGTCAGGTACCATTTGGGTGAGGTCAGATGCTCCTTGAGATTCTTAAAAATAGGCATTAATGTGCATAACAAGTGCATAAGTTCATTAACTGCCAAGCTCATTGTAACTATCAGGAGTGTCAAAATGAACTCTTAAAGGCAACTGGCAAAAACAAAGGCCAAGCTGTCACAGCATTTAAAATTCCTGCCCTTTAAACATGCACAAAAATGTCTGGAGTGTTAAAAAGCTGTATTGCTATTTTACCCTGTTGACAAAAGCCCAAGGGCTGCCAATATTGGATTAGTGGTGCTTGGCTGGTTTCACAACCTTCCATTACAACCTTCCATTGCCTGTCATTTCAGTCTCATTGACAGCTTTCAGTGGTTATAGACTTTTTGAAGTCGGACTTTACTGTTTGTTCTTATAAGAGATTTAATGAATGTAAATGTAGCAAATTGGGTTTTATCAATGGGAGTGCTTTTAAAAAATAAACTCTGAAATGGACATTTAAAACTTAACTTTATTTCATCTCAGCATGGCTCCTGATGTCTGCCCATGGTGGATACACAGTTGGTTAGCATGGTAAGTGTAATAATAAAAGGTGCGGGGTGGAGAGGGGGTATGAGTTATCATAAGTTAGCCATGAGGTGGGCAAAGGGGCATGTGTTGACTTAAGGGCTATAAAGGGATACGAGGAGGTGAGTGGGAGCATGAGGTGGCACAGAGGGAATGAGGAGCCATGGATGTGCGTAGAGGCATGGGTTGGCATGTGTGGAACATGGGGAGTGTGTGAGAGGATGAGGGGTGAAAGCTGGAGGTTGTTTTATGTTTTACTGTTTTTTTTTCAGAAAATGTCAACCCAATGCCAGAGCACAGAGGAAGGCCTTCCACCCAGCCCGTTCCCACACCTGGCAGCCTCCATACTCATTCTGGGGTCACCCAGCCAGACTCCCAGGGAACTCCACCGCCCCAAAATGAAAATTCAAACTTCTCCCGGGTCAGATTTGTGGAAATGCAAATTTTGCAGACTCAGTGTTCTTGAGTCAGGTACAAAAAAAATCAGGCCCAAAATTTCATTGGAAGAAAAGGAAGGGAATTCTCCTCCGTATATTGGCCAGTAATTACCCCTCACACCTTATCAAGAAAGTAGATTACCTGATCATTTGCATTTTGCTGTTTGTGTTAACTTGTTGCATGCATGTTGCCAAGTTGCCTACATTACAACAGTCACCACATTTTAAAAATACTTTTTTGGTTGTAAAAAAAGTTTTGGGACATCTTGACATCATGAATGTTGATGTAAGAATACAACTTTATGCTTTCTTTTCATCTCGAAATCAATTGGTGCTGCATTTATTTTTTACCCAACTCACATTGTTGGCGGCATGGTGGCACAGTGGTTGGCGCTGCTGCCTCACAGCACCTGGGACCCGGGTTCAATTCCCAGCTTGGGTCTGTATGGAGTCTACACATTCTCCCCATGTCTGTGTGAGTTTCCTCTGGCTGCTCCACTTTCCTCCCACAGTCCAAAAGACGTGCTGGTTAGATGCATTGGCCATGCTGAACTTACCCTCGGCATACCCGAACAGGTGCCGGAGTGTGGCGAATAGGGGATTTTCACAGTAACTTTCATTTCAGTGTTGATGTAAGCCGACTTGTGGCATGAATAAATAAACTTCAATATTTAAAAAAACATAGCAAGGAAAAGGCAGCTAATCTTGTGATTCTGCAGGAGGCCATTTTGTCATGGATCATGGGCAGCTGGGAACCTCTACACAGCCCTCGTTGATTGCTGGTCCTGATCTTTCCGACACTTCACCATCACATTAATGAGCCTCAAGGGCCCTGGGATCAGAGGTTCTCAGAGCTTTAGTAATGTGCATAAGGCCTCCGTGCGATTATTGCTAAAAGTGACCTTTAGAATATAAATCCTCAATTCCTTGAGGCCCTTTTCGAAGCCAGATGCTAGGGTCACACAAGAATTCCTTGCCACCAGTTTTGATAGAGGTGAAAACACAGCGGTTACGTTATACAATAGATTCCTGCCATTGCTTACATACAGACATTTGCAGGTAAATTATATACTGAGCAGCAAGTCAGTCAGTATTTCTTCATGGGTGAAGCGAAGGGCAAGGACCCGCTTTAGATGGGAATTGCCCCTTTCTTGCCACCACCCACAACCTCAATTCTGCCTCTGAGCAAAATGCAATTAAATTGTTGACATTCGGGACTGACAGATTTCCCACTCTCTTGTTCCAAAATGGCAAAGGCATTTGAGGTCTGTTTTCGAGGAATTTGAAATTGGCTTAGTTACTAACTGATTAGATTAGTGCGCCTTGCCACCCTCGTGTTTTCCAGGAATATGCAGGAATCGGAAATAAGTTGTCATCGGATGTATTCACTGTCTCCAGGGAAGGAGAGCATACAGGATGATTTCAAAGCACTTAGAAATGTTGTTTCTCAGGTTTCCGCTACTCAAGCACGCTGTGGATGGGACAAGTTGCAATGCACCAAGGCGCTGTGCCCTTGATAAAAATACATAGGCTCTCAGTAATCTCTGGGGGAACAGTAGAGATGTGCTGGAGATGAGCTGTCAGCTCTCGTCATTCTTGTGCACCTTCCATGAGTCTGACTGAAGCCACATTAATGGAAAGTCCAAATATGTACATTTTTGCTTACAATTCTAAAAAATACAAACACTAAATTCTGCCTTTGATCTTGTGGTTGTTACAGATGTTACAGATCAAATATACAGTTGAAATGGAATGTAATCATAGAATCATAGAATCCCTACAGTGCAGAAGGTGGCCATTTGGCCCATAAAATCTGCACCAACTCCCTGACCAGAATATCTTTGCTCCCTGACCAGAATAGGGCGGCACGGTAGCACAGTGGTTAGCACTGCTGCTTCACAGCTCCAGGGACCAGGGTTCGATTCCCGGCTTGGGCCACTGTCTGTGTGGAGTTTGCACATTCCCCTCGTGTCTGCGTGGGTTTCCTCCGGGTGCTCTGGTTTCCTCCCACAGTCCAAAGATGTGCGGGTTAGGTTGATTGGCCATGCTAAAAATTGCCCTTAGTGTCCTGAGATGCGTAGGTTAGAGAGATTAGCGGTTAAATATGTAGGGATGTGGGGGTTGGGATTGTGGTCGGTGCAGACTCGATGGGCCGAATGGCCTCATTCTGTACTGTAGGGTTTCTATGATTCTATGATCTTAGCTAGTCCTTTCCCCCGCCCTATCCCTGTAAACCCATTCATTTCCCATGTACATTAAGGGGCAATTTAGCATGGCCAATCCATCTAACCTGGAGAATCCTGGGAAGGTAATGGCAAAGTGTGTAATTTTACAATGAAGATCACAGTACTGCATGCAATTAAATATTGCCTGTTGCTTCAGAGACCTTTTTATCTTTTCTTCCTGTCACTGTGCGGAGCACTCTGAGGTGGAATCTGCTCTGGGAATGGAAATTGTTTTGTTGATTAGGGCGCAGGTTAAAATTTCAGTGGGAAACAAGGGCAACTCAAAGGCAGCAGAATTCCTCAAGACATTTCACAAGTCAATGTTCAGATCCTGACATGTGTAGAAGAGCTAGGGGAACTGGATGAAGACATGGGCAAAGAGGTAGATTTTAGGGAGGCTTTTGTATCTGGGGGCATGAGGTGGCTTCGAGGGTCTCTTGAGGCCATGGGGGATGTAGGTGGGGGGCATGGGTTGGTGTGGATGGGAGATAGGGAGTGTGAAGAGTGAGGCAAGAGGGCGTCTTAACAAATACATGAATAGGATGGGAATAGAGGGATATGGTCCCCAGAAGGGTAGGGGGTTTTAGTTCAGTTGGGCAGCATGGTTGGTGCAGGCTTGGAGTGCTGAAAGGCCTGTTCCTGTGCTGTAATTTTCTTTGCTCTTTGTTCTTTGAGGGAGTGTGAGACGTGAGGGCTTGGATCTAACCAAGAGAGGTTTGCAAGGGAGGTTGAGAGTGTAAAGTGAAAATGGAAAAGGCTCAGTGATTGTTGATTGAGCTGAGAGGCAGAGGCATTTGTGGCCGCACTTTAGGGTTCCAATTCAGGAACATATGGAGTTAGGTGGGAGAAAAAATGGCAACCAAGGTGTGGATGTGTGACTGCTACTGCCAGTTACATCTCCTGCTATATTCGGCAGTGCAGGAAAGGGGCAGGTCGGGAGTCACACACACTGCTGTTTAGAAGATGCTGGCACTATTGTGGAAGTAAGCATTTCAGAACTTGGACTTTCCGACTCACTTTTAGTGAGGCCCATGCATTTTGGAAGCCTTTCTAATGAGTGAATAAAATGGTATTGCCGGCTATATCATTCATCATAAAATGCTATATCTCTATGTCAACCAAAGTGAGTTACGGCAGTGCTGTGACTGGAGAGGGTAAGTGACCATCAAATAGTGTGATTGTAGGTTGCTACTTCTGATGAATGGTAAATTGTAAAGTAAAACAACAACATTGCAAAAGTAGAAAAGTCATTAGAAGCATTTGAATAGATCATGCATGGAATAAAGTTCTACTCTACATTGTACAATATTGAAAGTGTAGACTAGTTTGAGGTCAATAATAAATTGGTTAAACTTTTCCTGTGGATTTTATTGATTCCTTAAAGAACATCCCAACCATCTGTTTGACTGTTTCAAAGATTTGACAGTTTTTCCCATGGCTTTCATTTGTTCTTTAAATAATTTCTCAGCCATTTGTGTGGCTGTCTTAAATTCTGTAAGATTCTGCACTGCAGAATTTGTTTACACAGCTGTTGAGAGGAATGCTAGTTTGATGGCTGGGCTGCCTTTGAAACCATAAATGGATTCAGCACTGTTGGAATTGTATACACAGCCCTTCAAAGGGCTGTGAATTTGTTTATTTTGACAGATTTATGAACTTCCAAGAGGATAATGTTTTTCGAATAATATTTATTTATTGTGATGGATTAATTAGTTTTTCAAAAATGTTCAAATGTTATGAAAGATCTCATGAGTTTGGTATATATAGTGGATATTGAGTGAGCGGGATGAAGAGGGAATGAGGGAGCAATGGGAGGTGAAGAGGTGGTGAGAGTGGTGAATTGAGTAAGTGGGGATTAAGGTACTGAAGGGGGTGGGGAGTTGAAGAGAAGGTGAGGCAGTTTGGGATCTAAAGGCAGATAGGGGTGATGGTGAGGGGGCTTTAAAATAGCCAATTTCTCAACAAATGACTCCAGGACATGCCCCACTCAGCCAGATGCAATGGGTCTGACTCCATGATCAAATGGGAAAACCAAGTTGAAAGATCATAGTCTAAATGTCGGGATAGATGGTTACACCTGTTTGCCTGGATAGTGTGGAGAAAGCTACAGAGGACTTTATAAATGGAAGTGAGGATTCTAAAATCGATAATTCCTAGGGTGGGAGTTGGGAGGGGGGAGTGGGGAATATGGGTAATTAATGAGTGGAACTCATTAGTTTATCCTTTGGCTTCAAAAAAGAGAGCCAAATGTCATATTCTGGATTGAACTCTTTGGTATTCCTCACAGGTCCACAGCAGACGCCATCTCCTTGGCCCTGCACTCAACCCTGGAACACCTGGATGATAAAGACACCTATGTCAGACTCCTATTTATTGACTACAGCTCAGCCTTCAACACCATTATTCCTACGAAACTAATCTCTGAACTCCGTGGCCTGGGCCTCGGCTCCTCCCTCTGCGACTGGATTCTGAACTTCCTAACCCACAGAACACAATCAGTATGGATAGGCAACAACACCTCCTCCACGATCATCCTCAACACCAGTGCCCCACAAGGCTGTGTTCTCAGCCCCCTCCTATATTCCTTATACACCTTGACTGTGTGACCAAATTTCCCTCCAACTCAATTTTCAAGTTTGCTGATGACACCACTGTAGTGGGCCAGATCTCAAACAATGACGAGACAGAGAATAGGAATAAGATAGAGAATCTGGTGAACTGGTGCGGCAACAATAATCTCTCCCTCAATGTCAACGAAGGAGATTGTCAATGACTTCAGGAGAACATGCCCGTGTCTACATCAACGGGGATGAAGTAGAAAGGGTCGAGAGCTTCAAGTTTTCAGGTGTCCAGATCACCAACAACCTGTCCTGATCCCCCCATGCCGACACTATAATTAAGAAAGCCCACCAATGCCTCTACGTTCTCAGAAGACTAAGGAAATTTGACATGTCAGCTATGGCTCTCACCAACTTTTACAGATGCACTATAGAAAGCATTCTTTCTGGTTATATCACAGCTTGGTATGGCTCCTGCTCTGCCCAAGGTCACAAGAAACTACAAAGGGTCGTGAATGAAGCCCAGTCCATCAAGCAAACCAGCCTCCCATCCATTGACACTGTCTACACTTCCCACTGCCTCGGAAAAGCAGCCAGCATAATTAAGGACCCCAAACACCTCGGACATTCTCCCTTCCACCTTCTTCCGTCGAGAAAAAGATACAAAAGTCTGAGGTCACGCACCAACCAACTCAAGAACAGCTTTTTCCCTGCTGCCATCAGACTTTTGAATGGACTTACCTCGCATTAAGTTGATGTTTCTCTACACCCTAGCTATGACTGTAACACTACATTATGAACGGTATGCTTTGTCTGTACAACGCCCAAGAAACAATACTTTTCACTGTATACTAATACATGTGACAATAATAAATCAAATCAAAATCACTTGTTATGGTTGGAGACAGGCACGATAAATTTACTCTTGCCTATATCAAGTTAGCAGAAAATTCTGGTTCCTGTACTAAGTAACAGGTAGCTGGAAGCACAGCAATAACCAGTTCAGCAGCCCATCCATCACCGTAAGCTTCTACTTTATCACTGTGGCTGCAGTGTGTACAATCTACAGGGTTCACTGCAGCAACTCACCAAGACATCTTCAACTGCACCTCCCAAAGCTGTAACTTCCACCAGCTGGAAGGACATTGGAGGCAGGTGAATAGAAGCAGCATCATCTCCAAGTTACTCTCCAAGTCACACACGCCACTCCAACGTAGACATGTATCACTGTTCCTTCATCATTGCTGAGTCAAAATGCTGGAATTCCCCATCCAACTGCACTGAGTAAGAACCGTCAACCCACGAACAGTGACAATTCAAGCTGAATGCTCACCTGTACCATCTCAAGGGCAAACAGATACGGGCAATAAAGGCTTATAAACCAAAGGTGATTTTTGATTTTTAAAAAATGTATTATTGGCATTTATGTGAAATCTGAAACTATGCTTACAAACAATAACAAGTGGCAGTACTTGAATAATGATTAGGATGGAGTCAAGAATAAAATCTATAGCACCTTGTATGTTATCACATTGACATAAAAGACCTGGTTACAGCTTTGATGAAGGGTCAACCAGACGTGAAACGTTGGTTCTCTTCCCTCTCCACAGAGGCTGTCAGACCTGCTGAGATTTTCCAGCATTTTCTACTTTTGTTTCAGTTTCCAGCATTATTTTGCCTTTACCTGGTTCCAACATATCAGATTCTAAGGGAGTGTGTCAGGGTTAGATGCTGAGAGGATGTTTCCTTTCATGGGGGAACCTGGATCTAGGGGCTACAGTTTCAGAAGATGGGGCCTCCCATTTAAGATGGAAATGCGGAGGAATTTCATCTCTCAGGGAAGTCGTTAATCTTTGGAATTCGCTTCTACAAAGAGCAGTGGAGGCTGGGTAATTGAATATAGTAAGAAGTTTAACAACACCAGGTTAAAGTCCAACAGGTTTATTTGGTAGCAAAAGCCACTCAGTGCTGCAGTGGCTTTTGCTACCAAATAAACCTGTTGGACTTTAACCTGGTGTTGTTAAACTTCTTACTGTGTTTACCCCAGTCCAACGCCGGCATCTCCACATCATAATTGAATATATTCAAGGTTGAGTTAGGCAGATTTTGGATTGACAAGGGAATCAAGAGGGGCAGGCAGGAAAGTGGAGTTAAGGCTGCAGTCAGATCAGCCATAATCTAATTGAATGACAGAACAGGCTAGAGTGGCTGAAAGGCCTACTCTTGCTCTTATTTCTTAAGATCTTATGAACTTCAGTGTCTGTCAATCTGAGTGCTACATCAGGGAAGAGAGGTGGACCTTGAGGGGTGGAAAATGGATAACGCGCTGCTGTTCCAGTCAAAAGGAATAATGGTGGTGACTTTGATTGGGTTGATGGGCAGGTTGGAAATGGGCTGAAGGAAATGGTGAACACGTCATTGCCAATCACACTATGTGCCTCATGCAACACTCTCTCTCCTGGTCTTGATTCACCTTCTCCTTGGTTCAAGCCTCACAGTTCCAAAATGACAGGTACACTGATTCTGCAGAAATATTTTCATTGTCTCATTAGGTAATGTGTAAGGAATGGAATCAGTTCTCCACCAGACCATAGAGGTTTTATTGATTAAGTGCTAATCAATAACGAAAGCAAAAAAAGTTAGTTCTGCTTTTAATGTTTAGAAGTGTATCATTATGCATTTCACTCTTCCACCACCCAGTAACTTTTTGTATCAGTAAAATATCAATGGCAGAAAAGGTGAATGATTCCTGACGATATGAGTGGAAGTAAAAAATAAAAATGCTTCCAACAGTAATCTGAGTGTTTTCCAAGTGACAGTAAACCCAAACCAACAACCCTGACAAAAATTGCCAGCATGATCCCAAGTGCAAATCCAAGTAGGCTTAAAGAGTTTGAATATCCATAATGGATCAGCATTTTTTTATCTGTTCAGTCTGATTGGTCAGTTTATGGGGCCTATTCATTGGTGGGCCTAATTGATGGATGGTGGCTGGTGCACACGAGAGTACGTGGGATACATGGGGAACTGGAACACTCAATGCATGGTGGCACAGTGGTTAGCACTGCTGCCTCACAGTGCCAGGGACCCAGGTTCAATACCGACCTTGGATAACTGTCTGTGCCGACTTTGCATGTTCTCCCCGTGTCTGCGTGGGTTTCCTCCGGGTGCTCCAGTTTCCTCCCAAAGATGTGCGGGTTAGGTTAGTTCACCAAGCTAAATTGCACCTTAGTGTCAGAGGGATTAGCAGGGTAAATACATACAGTTAAGGGGATTGGTTGGGATTATTGCCAGTGCAGACGTGGGCCAAATGGCCTCTTTCTGCACTGTAGGAATTCTATGATTCGATGATTCTCTGTGTGGTTGTTAACTCAGGAGAGACAAGATGGTGGTAACGAGGTTAGTGGAGAACAAAAACAGCAGAAAATAAGAGGAGCCCAACAACAATGACTGGAGAGCCTGTTTTCATGAGAGATGGGATGGGATTGAGGGTAGAGATGGAAATCCCTGATGCAGAGTGAGTTCACATGGGATGGTGAAATGAGTGATGAGGAGCAATTAGTTCGTACAAGTTGTTAAAGTTATTCTTTGTGCTAACATTGAAGCTTCACTAAACGCTAATGAAAATGTTTCAGAAAAATTGTCAGGTGAATTAAAAGAATATCAGTGTTGATTCTACCGACAAACCAGATGATAAAAGTCTCTGGACTTCAGAGATTCCAGACAGTCCAACTCCAATGGGCACGCCTCACAATTCCAATTCAAGGAATAAGCAGTTGTAATGTTGCTACAAAACTTGAAACCTAGACAAGGAGGTTGTCACGGAACAGGGTTGGTAGTTAGGAAACTATTTTCTTCAATGATGAGATGCTGAAATTATCACAGGCAGATTTCGAGGAAATGGTAGCAAAATACTGTAGATACTGGAAAACTGAAATAAGAACAAAAAATGCTGGAAGATCTCAGCTGGTCTGGCAGCAACTGTAGAGAGAGAATCATAGAATCCTGCAGTGCAGAAGGGGGCCATTTGACCCATCGAGTCTGCACCGACCACAGTCCCATAACCCCATGCACTTAACATAAGAACATAAGAAATAGGAGCAGGAATAGGCCATCTAGCCCCTCGAGCCTGCCCTGCCATTCAATAAGATCATGGCTGATCTGAAGTGGATCAGTTCCACTTACCCGCCTGATCCCCATAACCCCTAATTCCCTTACCGATCAGGAATCCGTCGATCCGGGATTTAAACATATTCAACGAGGTAGCCTCCACCACTTCAGTGGGCAGAGAATTCCAGAGATTCACCACCCTCTGAGAGAAGAAGTTCCTCCTCAACTCTGTCCTAAACTGACCCCCCTTTATTTTGAGGCTGTGCCCTCTCGTTCTAGTTTCCTTTCTAAGTGGAAAGAATCTCTCCACCTCTACCCTATCCAGCCCCTTCATTATCTTATAGGTCTCTATAAGATCCCCCCTCAGCCTTCTAAACTCCAACGAATACAAACCCAATCTGCTCAGTCTCTCCTCATAATCAACACCCGTCATCTCTGGTATCAACCTGGTGAACCTTCTCTGCACTCCCTCCAAGGCCAATATATCCTTCCGCAAATAAGGGGACCAATACTGCACACAGTATTCCAGCTGAACTTCCAATGGGACTTAACGGGTAATCAAGTCTTTACAGGTACAGTCAATGTGAGTAGAGGAGAGGATTAAGCACAGGGTAAACCCTGTCTCCACTCACATTGTCTGCACCTGTAAAGACTTGATTACCTGTTAAGACTCGTATTCCAACCATTATCTTGTAATTGAGTTTGTGTCTATATGTGCCCTGTTTGTGAAACAAATCCTGCACTCACCTGCAACGCTCCGAAAGCTCGTGCTACCAAATAAACCTGTTGGACTTTAAACTGGTGTTGTGAGACTACTTACTGTGACTATAAACAAGTTACAAGGTCAGACTAACTTTGTATTTGTATTCCGAGGTCTGTTTGCACATGTGAACAGCTATATATAGCTTTTCCTAGAATGCAAAGTTTTGATTCTATTAACATGTTTGCTGAAAGAATGAGAAATCCTGTACTTAAACCCTGTTGCAATAATTGACAATAAATGTTTCGGATAGGTCTCTGCCAGATTCCGGCTTAGTCTCATCATCATTTGATCGATGAAGTTTCTTTTAAACTAAATATTGTGAATTTGCAGCGAAATGACTGTTCATTCTGGAGACCAGGGGAATCCACGCTGGGAATGTTGCTGCGTGGGAGATAGTTAATCTTTAACCTTTCAGAACAGCGTGTCTGTCTTGATTATTCCTGAGAGTGATGGGTTCAGCAAGCCTTTGTTGTAAAGAGTAAGAGGAAGATTTACCATGAAGAGTTCCTGGCACACGGCAATACTAATCACGCAAACATATCTTCAATCCTGATATTCCCTTTGCCTATGAACCACAGCAGTCAAGGGCAAAACTTACGTACTTATAAACCTTAGCAGAAATCCTGTGAAGTACCAGGAATCTGTACTTTGTAAGTCCAGAATAAACATTAACTTGCAAAGATTATTGACAACCATATCTCGCCATTTGCATCGAAAAACATTTTATTTACCTTAGTGAACATACATAAACTACGCATGTCAAGACAATTGCAACTTGCATTTATATAGTGCCTTTAACCAAGGCAAAAAGTCCCAGGGCAATTAATTCATGGGTGGCTTATCAAGCAAAATTAGCCACACACATATAAGGAGACAGTGGATCAGGGGTCATTCTGAAGGAGCACTTTAAATGGAAGAGAGTTGGAGAAGTTTAAGGGAGGAATTCCAGATCTCTCCAGAATTGAAGTGCCTTCAGCTGTACCAGCCTCCAATTGTGGAACAAATCAACTTAGGGACCCGGAGGCAAACTATAACATCCCTTATCATAATAAACAATAGTGAAATACAACTTGTTCTGCAGTTCTAACTTAAGAAAAAGTGAGCTTCAACAGGGATTCGCAAACGTATTAAATGTGAAAGGGTATGTGTTCTGCTTTTTCTGTCCCAGAGTGGATCCACATTCACTGGGAGAGAATATGGAGAAATTTTATCTGGTGATTTCTCTCCATTCATTTTAATTTTGGTAGCTGAAAAATAGTTGCTACGGCCAGGGGATGAGTAATAAAGTGAAACTCCCAATTCTTAGTTAAAGTTTATTTATTAGTGTCACAAGTAGGCTTACATTAACACTGCAATGAAGTTACTGTGAAAATCCCCTAGAGGCCACATTCTGGCGCTTGTTCGGGTACACTGAGGGAGAATTTAACGTGGCCAATTCACCTAACCAACACGTCTTTCAGACTGTGGGAGGAAACCGGAGTACCCGAAGGAAACCCACGCAGACACGGGGAAAGTGTGCAAACTCCACACAGAATCATAGAATCATAGAAACCCTACAGTGCAGAAAGAGGCCATTGGGCCCATCAAGTCTGCACCGACCACAATCCCACCCAGGCCCTACCCCCACATCCCCACATATTTACCCACTAATCCCTCTAACCTACGCATCTCAGGACACTAAGGGGCAATTTTAGCTTGGCCAATCAACCTAACCTGCACATCTTTGGACTGTGGGAGGAAACCGGAGCACCCGGAGGAAACCCATGCTGACATGAGGAGAATGTGCAAACTCCACACAGCAAGTGGCCCAAATCGGGAATCGAACCTGGGTCTCTGGCGCTGTGATGCAACAGTACTATCTACTGTGCCACCATGCCACCCCAATTCTCTTCCTTCCTGTGTAGTTAGTGTAGCTTATTTTTGAAAAGGTGGATGTGTGTGTTTCTCAAGCCAATTTTGGAAGTATTAGCAGCAGACTTTCGCGGGTTTAAACAAAGAGGATTAATTATTCACATGCACTCACCCCAAAAGTTCCAAATGCTACTTCAATCATATACACACACACTCAAGGAAGATACAGTTAAAGAAGCTTCCACAGGTGTTAAACCAAAAATAATAGTTAACAGTTCATGTGTCTTGAGAATCCAGTGAAAATTGATGCTTTTCCCAAACGTGAATTGTAGTTCAGAGAGCCGAGGTCGGATATTAGGATTTCAGCATCGGAGAGCTGCTTTGGGCACATGCTCAGTGGCCATTAACATTCAATAGAAAGTTGATGGTGGCCTTTCACATTTAACTAGTTAGACCTTAGCTGCAGTATTGTGTACAGTTTTGGGTGCCACAATTGAGGGAGGATGCAAAGATATTTGAGGGACGACAGAAGAGGTTTACAAGAATAGTTCCAGGGATGAGAAACTTCAGTTGTGAGGATCGATTGGAGAATTTGGGGCTGTTCTCCTTGGAGAGAAGAAGGCTAAGAGGAGCTTTGATGGAAATTTTCAAAATCACGAGGGGGCTCAACAGAGGGAGAAACTGTTCCTGCTCGTAAAAAGATCAAAAATGAGAGGACACAGAATTAAAGTGATTTGAAAAAGAAGCAAATGTGATGTGAAAAAAACCTTTTTCACACAGCGAGTGTTTGGGGTCTGGAATGCTCTAATTGGAAGTGTGGTGGAGGCAGGTTCAATTGAGGCATTTAAGAAAGCATTAAATAATTATTTGAATAGAAACAATGTGAAGGGGAATGGGGAAAAGGTAGGAGAATGACAATAAGTCATAAGGCTCATTTGGAGAGCTGGTGCAAGCATGATGAGCCAAATGGCCTCCTTCAGACACTATAACAATTCTGTGATATCTGATCTCATCAGCTTTCCTTTGTTATATTTCAAACTTGGAGACACGAAGGTGGAATTTTCCCATCCTACCCATGGCAGGAGTTATGACTTGCTGGAGAGGAGAATCTATCATCAGGCAAAATGTCAGAAATCCACTGGCGTTAAAACAGTTTGCAATTCTCCCAATGGCGGGTAAATGGCAGCTCCCGCTGCCCAGACCATAAATGAATTTGCATTCATTAACATCTCATAAATGCTCATTAAAACAATAGCTCACCAGAATCTCCTCACACTTTCCAATCTTATATCACACCAGCGGGAAATTACATTGACTGCAAAACCATTTGAAATTAAGTTATGATCCGACAAGTGGGGAAGTCTCGTGCAAACCAAATCCCAAGCGATCACAACTATTTTCTATTTGTATTTTACCACGAGTAAATATATGTCCTGAAATCAGGAGCCACAAACTTCAGTAACAATTTGATATTTTAAATATTAAGTTAAAACCTTTATTAACCTGTGTGGAGTCTGCACGTTCTCCCCGTGTCTGTGTGGGTTTCCTCTGGGTGCTCCGGTTTCCTCCCACACTCTAAAGATGTGTAGGTTGGGGGGATTAGTGGGTTAAATGTGTGGGGCTACAGGGATAGGACCTGGGTGGGATGTTGGAGAGTCGGTACAGACTCAATGGGTCGAATGGCCTCCTCCTGCACTGTAGAGGTTCAATGATTAACAAAAGAAAATGTAACCTCACAGGGAATGATACAGTGCTCACACAATTCAAATCTTTTATCCTTAAACCCCTCAACAATTGACAGTGTTGGATATGGATCATAACAATCTTTCTAACATTACATATCTGCAAACAGTACCACATTTAAAATGCATATTTAATTTATATTGTTATTGCTATGGCATGAAATATGCAATTCTTACCTGAAGACAACCCTGATTATCTGAAAGAAAGAACAGTGGGAATAGCAATGTTTCAGCAAAATGACCAGCACCTATATTTTCTTCTTAACTCTGCAAATTGCAGATATGCTCAGTTATTACATACAAAATTTTATGCAAGTAACTGTTAAAGCACACCAGTTACAATGTTCCTTTAAGATTGATCCTTTAGCACACCCCAGCCTGCTAATGGATGGCATAAGTTGCATAAGTTTGACGATTATGCTGTGGACTGCACAAAATTCAGGCCAAATGGGTTCAGTGTAAATTTAGACTATTTCCATTGTCCACAAGGCCACACAGGAAGCTTGTCAATATTCCACTCTGGGTGAATGATGCTCCTTGCTCTCTGTCTCCAGTCTGTTCTTTTGGCACCAGCAAATTACAACAAGAATCTTTCCACCCACTTTGGTCTATATTATACATTATTAGATGAATAATTTGTATAAATAACTAATGATTCTTCTAGGCAGCAGTAAGGATCAATAACTCATTTGCTCAAAGCCATTTCATTGCCTCCCTCATTCAGTTTACTCATTAATGGATAAGTGAATAAGCTGCTTTCTACCCCAATTGCTTGCAATAAGGCATGGTGGCATAATAGTTAGCACTGCTGCCTCACAGTACCAGGGACCCAGATTCGATTCCCGGCTTGGGTCACTGCCTGTGTGGAGCTTGCACATTCTCTCCATGTCTCTGTGGGTTTTCTCTGAGTGCTCCGGTTTCCTCCCATTCTGGGAGATGTGCTGGTTAGATGCATTGACCTGAACAGGTGCCATAGTGTGACAACTAGGGAAATTTCACAGTAATTTCATTGCAGTGTTAATGTGAGCCTTACTTGTGACTAATAAATAAATTTTACTTTTAAATGCCACACAGCTTTCAATACATTCAATATTGAGTCAAATTGTTCTCCCACACTTTTGTACCAACAGTAAAACATTCTTCACATCAGCCTTCTCAAACATTGTCAAATAAATGATATCTGATTTGATTTATTATTGTCACATGTATTGGAACACAGTGAAAAATATTGTTTTCAGGTTGATGCAATCCTTCTAATGAATAATTAAGTGGATTGCTTCCATCCTGAATTTGTCAAGATTGAGCATTATTGGGGGCTGTAGATAGGGTGAGCTTTGTCGTAGGGGTGGGGGTGGGGGTGGGGGTGGGGGGGTGACAATTAGTGTTGTGGGGCAGGGTGAATATTAAGCAGGGGAAAAGGTTGGAGAGAGTGTTTAGAGGGAAGAACTTATCAAAGACTAGTTCAATCAAAACCCCTGGAATTCAATGAACTGAAGACAGATATCAAAGTCTTTAGTTTGTGATGAAGATGGAGTGCAGCTGTGCTGCGGTTGAATGTCGAAACTCAGCCTCCTAACTCACTCCATGGCCAGATCCGAGATGGAGCTGGGACCAGAAAACTCCTGAGGCTCCAAAATGGCATGGGCACAGTTTAAACAATATCGGTGGCGTCCACTCCAATTCCGCCACTGGCTGGAAGATGTAGTCAATAAAGTAAATTAAAACAGTGTTAAAATTACTACAGAGCAGAAGGAGGCCATTCGGCCCATCAAGCCTGCACCGACAACAATCCCAGCCAGGCCCTATCCCAGTAACCCCACATATTTACCCTGCTCATCCCCTGACACTAGGGGTTAATTTAGCATGGCCAATCAACCTAACCTGCACATCTTTGGATTGTGGGAGGAAACCGGAGCACCTGGAGGAAACCCGTACAGACACAGGGAGAACGTGCAAACTCCACAAAGACAGTCACCTAACGCCAGAATTGAACCCAGGTCTCTGGCACTGTGAGGCAGCAGTGCTAACCACTGTACCACCATTTTGCCTCCTGATGCCTGGTATTTTGCCCTTCTTGGATGGGCTGCTGCTACTTGACTCCAATGATCTCAATTTCTGAGAGTGCAGCACCCATTTACAGCTGCACACTTCCTGCTACTCAGGTGGAGTCCAAAAAGCCTTGCCCACTGCGCCAATGCCCACACAATGCCAGTAGGGTGACAACATTCTTAATGCTGACTCCTTCCCTGACCTGGGATGAGCTGCTGCAGTGTTAACCTCTGATCAGCTGTTGCACTTACCTTCAGAAACCTTCCTGACCTCCCTGACTAGTTTCCAACTTGGTCCATGCTTGGTTTTGTTGAGGATTAATCCAAATATTGCACGGTGAGTACTCAAATCTTTCAAGTTTTTTATTAACCTGCTAGCAAGGAGACCAGACACAGTGAATTTCACTATGGTGTTCTGTCGATTCATACAGATAAATAGCAGTTATAGTTAATTAGAGAAAATGAGAAACAAGCAACATTCTAATCCTTCATTTGCATACATAGTCAACCAATCATAGCGTAGCTTTTTGCCCTTTCTTATCCAATAGAAAACCGTCTCCTTCATTATCATCATATCTTGTTATTTGGTAATTGTCGTGGTAACTTGTCATTGTTTTCATCCTGGGTCTTAGCGCCTCGAGGAGGCAATGGCCTAGTGGTATTATCGCTGGACTATTAATCCAGAAACTCAGCTAATATTCTGGAGGCCTGGGTTTGAATCCCGCCATGGCAGGTGGTGGCAAGAAAAGATGTCCTGGGTCCTAGCCTGGAAAGCAGTGTTTATGAAACTGACACAAGCTTAGATTATTCTCTTACCCTGAGTACATAAGCACTAGCCTCACTGAAGGCCTAGTAGGCTAATAATCATTTTCCATTACTTAACAGAGTTGTTTGTCATAACTTAATTTCCACAGTTTCAGTTGGTTTGAATTAGACAGTTCCTAGACACTAGCCGCCAATCTTTTTGGCCAACCAAATAAACTAAATCAAATTAACAAGGGGACAAACTAAAAGGGACAGCTCCCAAAAAGAGGGGAACCACCCGAAACATCAAATCAAAATGTGTTTAAAATGATCAATAATGCACCCCAGTCCCTGCGGTGCCCAGTGGGCACTGAAGGCATTAACAGTGCCCTCGGACACCACATGCTCCCTCTCACGAAAAGACATTGGCCACCTCCACCAGGCCTGAAACTGTGCTACAAGTCAAGCTCTAACAGGCCCATAATGTTCTACATTGGCTTCCACAGGAACGCAGGTGAGTACACAGGACTGCTCTCCCCTCCTCCTCACCAAGATTTATCACATTCACGCACAACGCCGTCACCATTCTTTTCAGCCACCCACCTCCATTTGGAATCTAGTCAGACCATGACAGTTTGACCCTAAATCCGCCCTCCGGTGGAAAAAATTGATTAATTTACATTGCCTGAAAATAAACAAATTTAAGTGCAATTAGGTTATTTATTTGACAAAAGCCTGTTGGGGAAAGCAGTATATTGTGTTGGTAGACTTTTTAGTCGAAATATTGTTGGAGCAAATAAGGCCTGTGCTGATATGTGGGTTATATCTGAACCCAGTGTCTGAAATAAAAAGCTTTAATGTAAGCACAGTGGAGTACGTTATCAGGGCCTGCCACCCCTGACATTCCCACACAGATTACACCAAGCATCGGTTTACTGTCCATACACAATGTCACCCACTTCAATTCAATTCCAGCCTTTGCCTCAGAGATCAACCAGGTAGATAAAACCTTACTCAAATGTTGCTCTAGTCTTTTTTTTATACTTTTCCAATTCAATCAAATCAAATCCAATACAGAGTCTCAACAAGTTGAGACATTTCCGATCCAGGCTGACAAGACAGGGCAAGCGACCAAACCACCCTGTCCTGGGCCCGATCTACATGAGCCAAGCTGATTGGAGAAGGGGGAGGTTCCTCCTCCAAGACTTGGGCTCATTTGCATCTTAGCCAAAAGGCCGAGATGCCGCTTTTAAAAATTGCTTCATATGAAACATATGAAGCTTCAATGTAACCTAATGACCTCAACCAAGCGCAGCATCCTCTCCATACTACACTTGATCTTAGCCAAAAGGCCGAGAAGCGAACAATAATTGCTAACAAGCCTTTGGGACACAGTTTGAGTGATGCTGTACTCATGTGGTTTATAATGAAAACATGCTGAACTTTGTTTATTATATGCCAAATCAAACATATTACAGAATTCAAACAGTCGTTATAGGGTCAATTGAGTGCCACTCACTTGATTCATTAATCAAAGATCTTCAATTCAGATGGGTCTGAATTCATTGCCCTTTTTCCACAAACAGGTTTTTGGTTTAAAGCCCAGGTTCCTTGTTCTACATTCATTTCTGAAATAAGTATTCCAATTACCTTTTTCCACATCATTTTGTCCTTCATGCTTCTCTTAACTCTCCCTTCAAGGCTGAAGAGCCTAAATTTCTGCAGTATTTCCTCATAACTGAGGTCTCAAAGCCTTCACAGGTTTCTTCTATACGGCTGTTTTTGATTGTTACTTCTCTTGTACCTCAGTAGACAGGACCTGGCACATTATTCCAGATGGGTGGCATTGTGGCACAATGGTTAGCCTCACGTCGCCAGGTGTTCGAATGTAACCAATGATAACACTGGATCTGTTGTAGTGTGGCCAATGGTAACAAGCTGTCAGGGTCAGCTGACCCAGTAAACCAATGACAAAATGATGAGATGATCAGCTGACCAGCTGACTCAATGTAAATAAGAGCCTGTTGGGTATTGTTGTTGAGTGTGGAATGGCTCAGGATGAGGCTGTAAGTGTTGGAGTAATGAATTTTCTTTGAATTAATCTGTTGGAGTAAGTTTTGTTTCATTTTATTGCCTATAACTGAAGAGTGCCTTCCGCTGGATGAACACCAGGGATGTGGGTTTGATTCTGGCCATGGTTCACTGTCTGTGGGGAGTTTGCATGTTCTCCCTGTGTCTGTGTGGATTTCCTCTGGGTGCTCTGTTTTCCTCCCAAACTCCAAAGATGTGTGGGTTAGGTGGATTGGCCATGTTAAATTGTCGCTTAGTGTCCCAAGGTGTGTAGGTTAGGGGGAATTAGTGGGATAAATGTAGGAGGTTACAGAGATAGGGGAGGGGGTGTGCCTGGGTATGATGCTCTGCCAGAGAGTTGGTGAAGACTTGATGGGCTGAATGGCTGCCTTCTGCACTGTAGGGATTCTATGTAGTCTGCAAAGAGCTCTGTATGTTTCGACCATGATTTCCAGTGGTGTGTTTTCTACTATTTTGGCTATATTCAACATTTTGTTGGCTCTGATTGCTGCTTTGCATTGGTTAGACATGATGGGCACAGAATCTGTGAAGACTCCTTTACAACCTTATTATTTGCTCTTTCAGCACTGTTCACGCAGTATGTTTGCTGCCCTTGTTTCTTTGTTATATGTAGAACTGTCTACTGTCCTTCTGCTTATTTACCCATGTCTAGCTCATTCTGTAATTTTTAAGCTGCCTTCTCTGATTCCACTGTTCTTCCTCGTTTGGCGCATTTTGTATTGGATTTCTGACATTAGTAGTAATTGTGATCCCTAGTTTTGCTCTTCCTTCCCCCCCCCCCCCCCAAACAAATGGAAACATTAGTCTGAATTTGAATGCAGAAGAGTATGGGAGTTTGGGTGTGGGTTGGGAGTTAAAGACAGAAACATTGGCAGTGTGTCAGGAAGCCAGATCTCAAGCCATCAGTTTCTGCATCAGTGACAATGAAGGAACAATGTTTGCAGGTCAGGAACATGACTAGCTTGGAGGGGAACTTGCAGATGTTGTCCCCAGGCTTTTGCTGCACTTGTTCTTCTAAGTGATAAATGTCATGGGTTTGGAGACGTCTTTGTCATGATGCTACAGTGCATCTTGTAGATGGTAAACACTGTAGCCTCTATGCACCAGTGGTGGAGGGAGTGAATGCTAAGCTGGTGGATGGGGTATCAATCAAGTGGGCTGTTTTGTCCTGGATGGTGTGAGCTTCTTGAGTGCTGTTGGAACTGCACTCATCCAGGCAAGTGGAGAGTATTTCATCAATCCCTGACTTGTGTCTGGAAGATTGTGGGCAGGTTTTGGGGAGACAGGAGGTATGTTACTCAGTGAAGAATTCCCAGCCTATGACCTAAAGTTTATTTAGTCACAAGTAAGGTTTGCATTAACACTGCAATGAAGTTACTGTGAAATTCCCCTCGTTGCCTTACTCTAGTGCCTGTTCTGGTCAATTCACCTAACTAGCACGTCTTTCAGATTGTGGGAGGAAACCGGTGCACCCAGAGAGAATCCACGCAGGCACAGGGAGAACATGCAAACTCCACACAGTGTGGAGACCCAAGTCAGGAATCAAACCCGGGTCCCTGGCGCTATGAGGCAGCAATGCTAACCACTGCCGCTGTGCTATCTAGCTCGAGCTGCTTGTCTAGCTGCACTATTTATGTAGCAGATTCAGTTAACTTTCTGGTTAATGGTGAAGGTGGCATTGAAGGTTGAGGGGAGTTGCTTACTCTCTTGTTGGAGAGAGTCATTATCTGACACTTTTGTGGCGCAAATATTACTTGCCATTTATCAACATAAGTCTGAAAGTTGTCCAGATTTTGCTGCATGTGAGTACAGATCATTTCATTATCTGAGGAACTGTAAATGGCACTGATCATTGAAATCAGCAGCAAATGTCCCCCTTTTGTCTTCTTGATGGATAGCAGGTCACTGATAAAGCAGTTACTGGTGTGAGGGGGGGCAGTTACTGGTGGGGGGGGGGGGGGGTCCCTATAGGACACTAACCTGAGGAACTCCTGCAATCACTGGGGTTGAGGTGTTTGGCTGCCATTACTACAAGCTTTTCTCCTTGTCTCTAATCCAATAGTAAACCAGAGTGCCTTACTCATTTGGGTAGTTCCAGCACATGATCTTTAATCAAAGTCACAGGAGGAAGTAGCCATGCTGACCATGTGGGTGCCATATTCAGCACTTGTTCCAAGCACAAGGGCTGGAATCTTGTTGTCCCACCTGCCACGGGAATCAGAATGGGCGAGGAGTGGACAATAGAAAGATCCATTGTGCTCGGGCAGAATTTTATGGTTTTGGGATGAGCAAGGTCGTAAAATCCCAATGTCTGCTCACTTGAAATGTTGCCACATTTGGGACTCTGGACCCAATGAATCTTTGCTCTTTGAAATTACACATCCAGACAGGCACAATACAGAGGAGAATCAGCCCCCTTCTATTTCCAATATGCAATGGAACTATTAGTTCTATTAACCAGCAAAGCAGCTGGTTATATTACTGCAGCATTTTAACCCACAATAACTGAGCAATTGCTGTCAGGAAATGTGTCTTTCTCCAACATTGAGAGGATTTCAAATACCATCCACTTACTTAGAAAGTTAAGAAAATTATTGCATGTCAGATCTAATGTATAACTAAGATTTGTGTGGCTTTGGGAATGGGAACTGTTCCTCAGACTTCCTGTTTTCCTCATGCTTGGGCAGCAAGTCACATCTCTCTGAGCCTTCAAAAAGATAATTTGATGCAGGCAATTAATTTGTGGTACGACTTTGACACTTTAAATAACAAAGATGCCCTCATTAATGAATGCAAGTAATTGAAATTGGATTCAAATGTATCAGATTTACCGAGTTTGATACCGCAATGTTTCATGTCTAAAGATATAGACTGATGGAAAACAAATTAAGGTACGTGATTATATTTCATAGTTTTATTTTATTTGACTGCAGTTCTTCCGTCTAGCCTTTAGATGCTGTATGATTCATTGAACTCCATCATGAATTATAGCTATATTACTGTAACCTATTTGTAACAATTCCAGGAAACCTATCTCACTGTGCCCATGATCACAGCGTTTGATTTGGAAGCCCTGACTTCCATCAAGGTTTTACGATGCAGTGGGTACCTGGCTTCTTCTAATAAATTATTTCCAACCAATTTTTCCATTTAGCTGACAGGTTGCCAAATGTGATGAGGACCGTATTTCATTTCTTTTGGTAGGAGAACTGGAATGTTTTCTTTCATTAAGGTCCATTGAGTGGCATTTTTGTCATTCGAAATAGCAGACAGATCATTTCAGATGTATTTATGCTACAAACTTAGCGTGATTGTGATGTGGTTTTGGCTTGACTCCAGCATTCTTCTGAAATTCCCAGGGCCCTGAACCCAGGGCTCAAAGTCTGATTTCTAACAGTTTTGTTACGATACCACCCCAGTTATCAAGTATTACAATTTCCAATCAGTGGCTGTGGAAAAATCAAGGGATAGAAATTGGTTCATGGAGCACCGATGAAAAATTGTACCTTGGGCCTTGTACCAATGCTACTTAAAAGACCAGATATCCAACTGACAGGTAAGGTGGAATTTTGAAAAGTTTTCCATTGCAAAGTGGATGAAAGTACCCTGCAGTCTTTTAGGAGGTGTTGTAGGGAGTTCTTGGATTTTCCAGGCTGTACCCACATTGGCTCATTGGTCTAGAGGCATGATTTAAGCTTGGGGGATAGTATGAGCATGCGAGAGATCCCGAATGAGCCTGATGTAGTTTGGGTGGCAGTGATTAGCACTGCTGCCTCACAGTGCCTGGGACCCAGGTTCAAATCCGGCCTTGGGTGACTTTGTGTGTGGAATTTGTACATTCTCCCTGTGTCTGCATGGATTTTCTTCAGGTGTCTGATTTCTTCCCACAGTCCAAAGATGTGCAGTTTAGGTGGATGGGCCATGCTAAATTGCCCCTTAGTGTCAGGGAGATTAATGGGGTAAATGCATGTGGTTATGGGGATAAAGCAGGATTGTTGTTGGTGCAAACTTGATATGTTTGTGGACATTTTCCACTTTAAATGTGGGCATAGGACTTTATAATGGGAACATAAAAATAAGGACAGGATGCATAACTCTAAAATATGTGACTGTATTCAATATTCCTGCAGCGTCTAGCCTCACATCACATCAGCCATACCTTCTCTTGTGCAATACCAAAGGGAGATTAGTCAGAGGCCAATCTATTACAAAACAGCATGAAAAGTAACATGAAACCTATAAGCACTCTGACCACTCCCAATGAAACCGAGCTGCGGTTTGCTTTTCACTAGCTTCATCATCCACACGGATTCATTCCCAACTTTTGACTGAACACCAAGGAAAGCAAAACTGGAATCCATAAGCCTGGTAGCTTCTTGGGATTGCTCCTACCCCAGTGCTGTATCTTGGTTGGAAGTGAGGTGGAAGCTCTGGTCACACGCAAAAAGAGTTTCTACCGCAATTTGGGCAAAGTTCCAGTTGCGAAGGAACTCTGAGGGCCCTTGTAAACACTGATAGCTTAAATGAAATGTAATGACCCATTTGTGTTTATTGTGCCATTCAAACACCACAGCAAATATGCAGTATATAGTGTAAAAACAGCCTAACGTCTGATCAACTGATGATTTAAATGGCCAACTGCCTCAGTGTCACAGTGCATGTGTGAACCTGACTCCATTCCCAATCCTCTGTGAAAATATCTACACCATCAGGAGTGTTGTGACCTGAGGGAGAGGTTGTTGATGATGATCATACTCTGAAAATTCAGAGGCAAAATCTGTTGTCGAATAGGACTCATAAGACCACAAGACATAGGAGCAGAAGTAGGTCATTCGGCCCATTGAGTCTGTCCGGACATTCAACTCCACTTTCCCAATTCAATAATCCTCAGCTGCGCTTGTCCCCATAATCCTTGATTCCCTTATTCATGAGCTACCCTGCATGAACTAAGGACAGGAGGTTGTAGAACTGTGTAGCTATGTAACACCACATGTACTGCGGGAAAATGCTTGTGGTTACGTAAGACGTATAGAACCATAGAATCAGTACAGTGCAGAAGGAAGCCGTTTGGCCCATCGAGTCTGCACCGACTCTTGGAAAGAGCATCCCACCCACAGAATGTGCAAACTCCACAGTCACCCAAAGCTGGAAGTGAAGCCAGTTGAGGCAGTAATGCTAACCACTGTGCCACCATGCCAACCTTGTTGTATCAACTACTTAAAGTGAAATTCACCTTTTTGTTTGAAGTATCATTTGTCTGTGAACTTGTGTGCAATTTGCATTGGTTCTGATTTATTTTTAAAGTTAAAGCAACCAAAAAAGTGAATTTCTTTTGTTGATATCCTTTATTTGGGGGCTGTTCAGTAAATTTGGTTTCTTGTTCCCTCCCCTGGTAAGGAAAGTCACAAAACTCTTGGATTTTGTTTTGGTGTCCACCTCTTATGAAGGCAGCTGACACATGACCTGTGGCAGCTGGAAGTTGGGGGTCACAGGTTCTCGTGAGGTCTAATTGCAATGAGTAGCAGCTATTTGCATTCCAACACTTGCTTCTGATGCAGCATAGAAGGTTACATTCAACAATCACAACTGGATGTTTGAGAGAGGGGCTCGTGCAGTCGGTAGGGGGAGGGCCGCAGGGAAAACTAAGTTAAAATACCTGGTTTAATTCCGTCTTAACTTACTGTTCTGCTTTTCCCCAGAGGCACTGCAATTACTTTCATGCAATGAGAGAAAAGTAAACAATGTCCCTCAAATTGTGTTTCAATATGCACAGTGACGGATGGATAAAGTTAACACTTTCAAGCAATTTAAAACAAATCTATCTAGATATAAATCAAACAGTAGCCAATATAACTATAAATTAGGCCGCAGCATTGTCATTTTTCTGAAGCAGTAACAAATCTTTTCAAAGAGAGTTACAATGTTTTATCTGAACATGTACTTCTGGTGGTGGAAGCTGATTCCAGAAATAATTTGAACAGCTACGAGGAATTTACTGGATTACAGACAAAGCAGGGATGTGGGAATGAGTACGATGGCTCTTTCAAAGAGTGAACGCTGCTGTAAGCTTCCTTAATTCTATCATGTCCCTTCACCTGCACCAGGGACACAGGTTCAATTCCTGGCTTGGGTCACTGTCTGTGCGGAGTCTGCACGCTCTCCCCATGTCTGCGTGGGTTTCCTCCAGGTGCTCCCATTTTCCTCCCACAGTCCAAATGCCGTGCTGGTTAGGTGCATTGGCCATGCAAAATTCTCCCTCAGTGTACCCGAACAGATGCCGGAGTGTGGCGACTAGGGGATTTTCACAGTAACTTTGTTGCAGTATAAGCCCACTTGTGACACTAATAAATAAATGTTGCAAGGTAGTGCCTTCTAGCTCACTAACCTTTGCCCCACAATAAAGCCTTATGGAATCTGGCTGCCATTGTTCAATCATTTGGCAGTAGAATTCATTCCAGAGCTAACCTTGTCCAAGTTCCCACTTCCAATCAGGTCTGTTCACTCATTAAGATTGGAACAACAATACTGAGCCATAAGCAATAAGTTCAGCAACCAATTCCTCTTGCAAAGAGACAACCTTCATTTGCCTGTGATAAAGGTAGTTGGATTTTGCATCTGACTGATTCGGGTTATACAGACAGAATGTCTAAATGTAGCTGTCATCTTTCTCATCATTCCTGAATCCATCCGTAACTCGAGCAATTTTCTGCAAGTGATCAAGTTCAACACAGTGAAAGGATTTGGAATTTCATGCGTGATTAATTTCTTTTCAGATGTGAAAACTTGAATCATTAAATAACTTCCTCCAGTTGGAGAGGAGAACTGGTCTGGATCTCGTTTTTCTGAGTTAAGATGGTTCAGTGTCAAGGTCACCCCATAAATTCGAAGGATTGTGATTGTCCATGTGGGGAAGTTATCCGTGTCCTGTTAAATACAAGTGAACACAAAAGTCATGCTGTGATTGCTTGAGGTCAGGATGATTTTTCACCAAATATTTGAGGTACTAAAGAGGGTCAAATTGGGGCCTTAAACTTTATCACATCATTAATGTAAGACCCAATAAAGCAGTTGAGCCCAACATTAGGAACTGACTCCCAGGCATTTTAAGCAGCAGTTGATTGCAACGTGAATGCTAACATTCATTAGAGTTTTAAATGGTTTTTTGGTCACTAACACCTCAATTGATGCTCTCTCAGCCAGTGACCATCTGTACAGGAAGAAACACAGCACTGATATAGATTTTAAATGCTACTTAAAGGTATACTCACTATTTCCCCATGATGCACTTTGCGAGGATCAAGTATGAAAAAAACGATACCTAGAAGCAGCAATACACCTTCGAGTCTGCTCCAATCATTAAACATCCACTCCCTCCACCACCCCCGCTCAGTAGCAGCAGTGGGTACTATCTACCAGATGCACTGCAATAATTCACCAAAGGTCCTTAGACAGCACTTTCCAAACCCATGACACTTTCATCTCGAAGGACAAGGGCAGCAGATATATTGGGACATCAACATCTGCAAGTTCCCCTCCAAGCCACTCACCATCCTGACTTGGAAACCCATAGCTATTCCTTCACAATCACTGGATCAATATCCTGGAATTCCATCCCTAATGGCATTGTGGGTGAACCCACAGCACATGGACTGCAGTGTTTCAAGAAGGCAGCTCACCACCACCCTCAAGGGCAACTAGGGATGGGCAATAAATGCTGGCCAGCCAACAATGTTCATGTCCCACAGATGAATAAAAAACAAAATTATCATGACTCATCATCAAATTCAATACCTTGATCCCATCTTCTCCCCCTCCGCCCCCCCCCCCCAATATTTTTATGTTAGTTTATTTATTAATATCACAAGTAGGCTTACATTAACACTGCAATGAAGTTACAGTGAAAATCTCCTCCACCACACTCTGGCACTGTTCCTGCAACTATTTTAACATTGACCCATTGATTTTAAATTGCTTCTCCTGTATGTAAAATACCATCTATCAACTTCCGGTTTAAACATTAATAAGTGACTGAGCATTAACTGTGCATTATAGAAGGTAGTTCCAAACTAATATCACACCTGGTGTGGCAAAGTGTTCCTGAATTTCACTCTGAAAAGTCTAAAACCCTAAACACTGTCTAAAATCTAAAAAGGCACAGAGGGAGAATTTAGCATGGTCAACGCACCTAACCAGCACATCTATTGGACTGTGGGAGGAAACGGGAGCACCTGGAGGAAACCCATGCACCCCGGACATTCTCTCTTCCACCTTCTTCCTTCAGGAAAAAAATATAAAAGTCTGAGGTCACGTACCAACCGACTCCAGAACAGCTTCTGCCCTGCTGCTGTCAGTCTTTTGAATGGACTTACCTTGCATTAAGTTGATCTTTCTCTGCACCCTAGCTATGACTGTAACACTACATTCTGCACTCTCTCCTTTCCTTCACTACGAACAGTATGTTTTGTCTGTATAGCACGCAAGAAACAATACTTTTCACTGTATACTAATACACGTGACAATAATAGATCAAATCAAATACATGACGTGATCTGCTACAGTCATCCTCCTTAACAGTCACATTTCCCCTTTTCCTGATGATGTCTACCTTCCAGTTATTCTTCCTACTCCTTATCTTGTTTTACCTTGCTATTACTCCATTTCTCTAAATCCCGGTGCTCCTCCTGCCCCTCTGGTGCTGATTTCTATTCCTCATGGAGTCCTCCTTGCCATCCTGCTTTCCAAAGCCAAGGGCTCCTCCTATTCTATGAGGTGGTGCATGGGGACCACCTTCTGGGCATCCTGTCTTTCAGTGGTATAGGTCATTCTTGTTTGCTAGCTGTAAAATTGTGAACAAATATCTCCATCCCAGTGGCTGATATTAGAACATGCACTATCCCGTGTACATGGGACTAACTTAGTGATTTTTTTTTACAAAAAGGGCAGCATGGACAAGTTGGGCTGAAGGGCTTGTTTCCATACTGTCAACTTCTAACTCTATGACAATTTTCGTGATGGACTGTGTAGTTGATAATTGCTGAATTGAGGGGCAACTACTCAGTCTATACAAAATAGAAAATGTTTTAATATTATCAATCATTGGATGGAGATATCTCTGCTACAATTGTACAGATGGCTAACATGTGGGGGGTTGCAGATTGGGAGTGGAGTGAATGATAACATCAGTTAGATTTGCAAATGTACAAATCACTTCAGCTAGCACAGAACAAGGACTACATGAACTAGCAGGTAGGCTATTAACAGCAGGCATAAACTTTGGAATGAAAATAAACAACATCAAAACCAAAGAAATACACATCATAAAAACACTAATGTTCATGTACGCATCGGAGGAAAAGAACGGGCAAGAGTTCCAGTATTTAAGAATCGTAACATCTGCAGATTGAAGGTAAAGGCTGTTTAAGTTTATATATTTTGTGTCACAAGTAGTCTTGCATTAACACTGCAATGAAGTTACTGTGAAAATCCCCTAGTTGCCACACTCCAGCGCCTGTTTGGGTATACTGAGGGAGAATTTAGCATGGCCAATGCACCTAACCAGCACGTGTTTCGGACTGTGGGAGGAAACCAGAGAAAACCCACACAGGAATCGAACCCAGTTCCCTGGCACTATGAGGCAGCAGTGCTAACCACTGTGCCACCGTGCCATCCATAATAATATGAAGAGATTGTTGCTAACCAGAAAGCTGCATACACTACGCAAAAAGTGACTTGTATTGAGTTTGATTTGATGTGTCGATTTGTTTGGACGTGAGACTTGGACCTTACAGAAAGTGGAGACCAACTTGCTAAATAGCTTTGAAAAGTGGGTTTGGAGGAGAAAGGAAAGGATCAATTAGACCAGTGGTTCCCAAACTTTTTTCATTGGGCCGCACTTTCGGAATAAAAATTTGCTCGCGCCACACCAAATTTTTTATTGATAAGAAATACATTCAAAAACAACTCCTAGCAGTGCTTGATTCATGACATAGAACACAACTACTTTATAATATGATCATGGGACATCCAGAAAGTATAAAACAATGCTTGTTTAAACCATGTTTAAATGTTTCTTTGATTGCCCTTGAATCTTCCCGCCACACTTGCCATCCTCTCTCGCCGCACCAGTGTGGCGCGCCACACCCTTTGGGAACCACTGAATTAGACAGTAAAAGTAACAAATGATGAAGTGCTGTGGAGAGTGAATGAACAAAGGCAATTGCTGAACGTAATTAGGAACAGACAGAGAGACTGTGCTAAGCAATTCTCAAGAGGAAGGAAACCAGCAAGAGAAGCTCCGGAGGGAAGATTTCAAGGCAAAAGAGGGATATGAAGGAAACGACTATCAATGCAGCGTGGCTTGAAAATGGAAAGAAGTCATTAGAAAATGAGAAGACTAGCACAGGCTACACAGTAAGAGTTTTAACAACACCAGGTTAAAGTCCAACAGATTTATTTGGTAGCAAATACCATTAGCTTTTGGAGCGCTGCTCCTTTGTCAGATGGAGTGGAAATCTGCTCTCAAACAGGGCACAGAGACACAAAATCAACTTACAGAATGCTGATTAGAATGCAAATCTCTACAACCGGCTGTAGGGATTCACATTCTAATCAGTATTCTGTAACTTGATTTTGTGTCTCTGTGTCCTGTTTGAGAGCAGATTTCCACTCCATTTGACGTAGGAGCAGCGCTCTGAAAGCTAATGGTATTTGCTACCAAATAAACCTGTTGGACTTTAACCTGGTGTTGTTAAAACTCTTACTGTGTTCACCCCAGTCCAACGCCGGCATCTCCACATCACAGGCTACAGAGACATGGAAAAGATGACAATCCAATGACTTGCCTTCAGACAGAGTACATGTGAGATTGTGTATAGTTGCAAAGGATGCATCATTATTGGAGTACTTTGACACATTTTCTAGGTATATTGAAACTGCTTCATATAAAAGGACATGATGAGAAGGAAGGAGCACATTAGATTAAATGTTTTATTAATTGCTAGAATTGCAAAGCATTGATATAAAATCAGCATTGGTTTGCTCAATGTTTTTACTGATATGGTCACCATGAATAGCTTGTATTTTCATTGTTAAAATCGGGGCAGTGATTAAAGTCACTCGGTCACTGATGAGAGGCCGAGTTAGGAATGACTGAATGTTGATTGTTTGCAGCTGTTTAAAATCTTATACCCATAATGCTGAAATAACTTAGAGCAGCACGGTGGCACAGTGGTTAGCACTGCTGCCTCACAGCACCGGGGACCCAGGTTCAATTCCCGGCTTAGGTCACTGTCTGTGTAGAGTTTGCACATTCATCCTGTGTCTGTGTGGGTTTCCTCTGGGTGCTCCGGTTTCCTCCCAGAGTCCAAAGATGTGCAGGTTAGATTGATTGGCCATGCTAAATTGACCCTAGTTTCAGATGGATTAGCAGGGTAAATATGTGGGGTTATAGGGATAGGGTGGGATTGTTGTCAGTGCAGGCTCGATGGGCCGAATGGCCTCCTTCTGTACTGCAGGGATTCTATGATTCAATTTACCTTTCAGGGATTCTTTGGGATTTTTGCAACATTACCTCCACAGCCCTTCTACGGTGTGGAGGTAATTATTATGATTTAATCTGAATTAGTTAGTCAGAATAACTCAGATCATAAACTGAGGGGCAAAAATAGAATTGGATTTGGGGTACAAAATAGGCAGCAGGTATATAGAGTTGAATGATACTAAGAGTGTGATTTTCTTCTGTAATCTCTGGTTCTGTTTGACCTTTCTTTGCATGCACGAACAAGCATGATGAGATGATAAATAGATTATCAAGTGAGGATCAGCCATGGGGAAAAATAACAAAATGGAAAGGATACCCTGGAGCCAATATCAGAAATAGATTAACTTCAAAATATAAACAAAGTTTAAAAAGCAATGATAACTGTGGCCAGAGCGTATCGATTTCAACAGGTGAAGAGCTCAAAATGCCCAAGGGAGCTTCATTAGAACTTTGATAGCCCAAATTAACAGGGACCATTGTTCGTCGACTTGCATGTATGGAGATTCCTTGTGCTCGCATGTACAGTGAGCTAGGTTAAGCTATCTTCTCTTGTTTGTCGCAGGGTTCGAATTTTACCACCCGTTCATACTACACTCCCGGCCAGCTCAATCTCCGTTCACTACAGCGGAATGGGAAAATCCCGGTGGCGGGAATGATCGGAAAATTCTGGCCACAGTGTTTCGACTTGCTATTTTAGGCCAACACCGGTAACTGTTGGCGGCTGCAGTTATAAGCATACTGCCTTATCCAATCCCTTGCCTAACTGTAATCTCCACCTGAAAGCTAAATGTTTCCCCACATACCGGTGGTATTCATATGCATGGCCAATTTTCCTTTCGATGTGAAAGATGGTACGTTTGCTTTGTGGTGTTGCATGATATTTAAAAATCATGAATCTTATGAATAGAAGACAAAAGTGAATTAATTGGGGTGAAATCTGGCTGTGTGATATGAGTGTAGAAATACTTAAGAAGGTCCATTCTCAGATACCTTTTGAAGGCGAAAAGATCCACATTTTTCCATCCCTTTCTCACAGCAATCTCCTCACTCTCGATTAGTTTTGCAATTTTTCTGAGCAGCTCCCCCGAGGCTTGAATATCGCACTTGATCATCATGAACAAAACTGGGCTTTACAACAATCACCAGAGTATTATTGAGTTTTGCAAACAAACAGCCAGTTGAGGGAGATTAATGCAGAGAAATCACCTAAGGGTTCACGGTTGGGATTAAGATCAAATACAAAGGGAGCAGTGGGTTCAGTAAGTGTCAAAAGTCGCTTTAAAGAGACAGGCTTTCCTTAAAGTTTTAAAGAGGCAGATATTGCAAGAGAAAAAAATCAAGGGGTTTTAGTGGACATTCGTCAACTTGCACTCTACCGATCGAACAATATATTCTAGACATCCTTTTGCCTTTCTGATTGTTCCTTCTGTGAAAGGACATATTAAGAACTGTCTAATATCCCTTTTTTATACATCATCTTTAACTATATTAATACCACTGACAGAGCACTTATGTTGCTCATCTCTTCTTCCCATATGTATTTCCTCACAGGTATCCATTTGAATGTTATCTGAAACAGTTAGAACATAGAACATTACAGCGCAGTACAGGCCCTTTGGCCCTCGATGTTGTGCCGACCAGTGAAACCAATCTAAAGCCCATCTAACCTACACTATTCCAATATCATCCATATGTTTATCCAATGACCATTTAAATGCCCTTAATGTTGTCGAGTCCACTATTGTTGCAGGCAGGGCATTCCACGCCCTTGCTACTCTCTGAGTAAAGAACCTATCTCTGATATCTGTCCTATAGCTATCACCCCTCAATTTAAAGTTATGTCCCCTTGTGCTAGCTATCACCATCTGAGGAAAAAGGCTCTCACTATCCACCCTATCTAATCCTCTGATCATTTTGTATACCTCTATTAAGTCACCTCTTAACCTTCTTCTTTCTAGCTAGTCCCTCAGCCTTTCTTCATAAGACCTTCCCACCATACCAGGCAACATCCTGGTAAATCTCCTCTGCACCCTTTCCAATGCTTCCACATCCTTCCTATAATGCGGCGACCAGAACTGTACGCAATACTCCAAATGCGGCCGCACCAGAGTTTTGTACAGCTGCAACGTGACATCATGGCTCCGAAACTCAATCCCTCTGCCAATAAAAGCTAACACTCCGTACGCCTTCTTAACAACCCTATCAACCTGGGTGCCAACTTTCAGGGATCTATGCACATGGACACCGAGATCGCTCTGTTCACCCACACTACCAAGTATCTTACCATTAGCCCAGTACTCTGTATTCCTGTTACTCCTTCCAAAGTGAATCACCTCACACTTTTCCGCATTGAACTCCATTTGCCACCTCTCAGCCCAGCTCTGCAGCTTATCTATGCCCCTCTGTAACCTGCAACATCCTTCCGCACTATCCACAACTCCACCGACTTTCGTATCATCCGCAAATTCACTAACCCATCCTTCTACGCCCTCATCCAGGTCATTTATAAAAATAACAAACAGCAGTGGCCCCAAAACCGATCCTTGCGGTACACCACTAGTAACTGAACTCCAGGATGAACATTTCCCATCAACCACCACCCTCTGTCTCACAGCTAGCCAATTTCTGATCCAAACCGCTAAATCACCCTGAATCCCATGCGTCCGTATTTTCTGCAATAGCTTACCATGGGGAACCTTATCAAACGCTTTACTGAAATCCATATACACCACATCAACCGCTTTACCCTCATCCACCTCTTTGGTCACCTTCTCAAAGAACTCAATAAGGTTTGTTAGGCATGACCTACCCTTCACAAAACCGTATTGACTATCCCTAATCAAATTGTTCCTGTCTAGATGATTATAAATCCTATCTCTTATAATCCTTTCCAAAATTTTGCCCACAACAGAAGTAAGGCTCACTGGTCTATAATTACCAGGGTTGTCTCTACTCCCCTTCTTGAACAAGGGGACATTTGCTATCCTCCAGTCTTCTGGCACTATTCCTGTAGACAATGACGACATAAAGATCAAAGGTTCTGCAATCTCCTCCCTAGCCTCCCAAAGAATCCTAGGATAAATCCCATCCGGCCCACTGTTCTGTCCACTTACCGATTTTATCTAGAATCATAGAATCACTACAGTGCAAAAGGAGGCCATTCGGCCCAGGGAGTCCACACTGACTCTCTGACAGTGTCTTAACCAGGTCCCCACCCTATCCCTGTAACCCCACACATTTACCATGACTAATCCATCTAATCTACACATCTTGGGACACTAAGGGGCAACTTAGCCTGGCCAATCCACCTAGCCTGCACATCTTGTTCATTTATTTCCTGAGACTAATTGCTCACCATTCTCCTTTGTCTTGAATTTGATCATCCAAATTATTTGTTGTAACGCCGAAACAATAAAGAACCAAACATGGATTTTTTGTAGAACAGGAGTGGATCATTCCACCTCTCGAGCTTACTCCACCATCTGTATTGAAACATCATCTACTCTACCCATCTCAGCTCCATAACCCTCAATACTCTGGCCAAATCCGTCAATCTTAGTGTTGACATTTTTAATTGGCCTAGCCTCGACAGCTTTCTAGGGAGACAGTCCCAGATCTATCACTACTCCTTTTGTGAAGAACTGCTTCTTGACACCTCTGAGTTACCGAGCTATAATCGGGCTATACCGCCTCCTGCTCCAGCCTTCAGTTTTCTGGACTCCTCCATCAGAGGATATCATTTCTTTCAATGTACCCTATCAAGTTCTTCATCCTTGGAATGTTTCACTCAGCACCTCTCCTAACCTGAGGGCTGTGCCACTAAGTACTCTGTTATGAAATAAGGTCTGTTGCAGATATTGCCTTGGATTCAATACTGTCAGTCATTGTGTTGTTATCGTCTGGTTGCCAACATTTCTTTTGTACAGAAGTTCACTCCTGTTGCTCTACCTCTCCTGAAGTGTTCGCAGGATCCTGGAGTGAAACAATGAAGCTTGTTTATGATCTGACCGAATCTCAGTGCCTTGAGCACTCTTTTAATCTCTCCCAAGGCAGTTCCAGTTAACAGTAGGCGAGGTCTTGCCTGGTTCAGTTGATAAGTTACTTTATTCCACAGTGGGTAAAATATACAGAATGATAATATGCAGAACAATGAATACGATTTTTGGTCCAATCAGTTCACGTTCTGTCATGCACTGTTATAAAAATAAAGGGATAAGGGACAAAAGTGGACATGGACGGGCAGGATGTAAGGCAGGAAAGATCACATTTGCTGACTGTTGAAGTCAATGCATTTCAATGAGTGAATCAATGAATTTCAAGAGAGCGTGTAACAGACAGCTGATGTGATACCTCATGCTTTTATTTTTCAATTTCACACAGATGAACTCTCTGCGACTTGGGTTGAGTTTGGTTTGCAGCTCGCTGCTGACTGAATGACTTATGGTGTTTGCATTGTTTCTTAAGAATATGAAAGAATGGGATTTGTAAGTTGTTCATGGGCCAAATAGGTTCTGTATCACCATCAAGGAAATGAGCGAGAAAATAGGCATGGTTCTAATAATACCTCTTGCATGTGCACAGGAATCAGTACCAGAGGCTATAGAGAGGATTATCCTTTTATATTCTGTATGGAGAGAAAGACATTGTACATAAATCCTTGAATAGGCAGGATTCTGGGGCTTAAACCTCCAGGTTATGAAGAAAGACAGACCATTGAACTTGTTTTAATTATAGGAAATAGGATAAAAAGCAGACAGACCTTACGAAATAAAGGGCAGTGAGAATATGGATATATATTAGCTATGTCACTGATTCTGTGATCCCGGAACTAAAGGATAGGATTGGTGTGTTCATAAGCCTCAAGTGAAATAAGTATTAAAGTCATGAATTGTGGGCGGCACGGTGGCACAGTGGTTAGCACTGCTGCCTCACAGCGCCAGGGACCCAGGTTCAATTCCAGCCTTGGGTGATTGTGTGGAGTTTGCACATTTTCCTCATGTCTGCGTGAGTTTCCTCCCACAGTCCAAAGATGTGCAGGTTCAGTGGATTAGCCATGCTAAATTGACCCTTGGTATCAGGGGGATTAGCAGGGTAAATACGTGTAGTAACGGGGATAGGTCTTGGGTGGGATTGTTGTCAATGCAGGTTCAATGGGCCGTACGGCCCCCTCCTGCACTGTAGGGATTCATGGTAGCACAGTGGTTAGCACTGCTGCTTCACAGTGCCAGGGACCCGGGTTCGATTCCTGGTTTGGGTCACTGTCTGTGTGGAGTTTGCACGTTCTCCCCGTGTCTGCATGGGTTTCCTCCGGGTGCTCTGGTTTCTTCCCACATTCAGAAAGATGTGCTGGTTAGGTGCATTGACGTGAACAGGCGCCGGACTGTGGTGACTAGGGGAACTTCACAGTAACTTCATTGCAGTGTTAATGTAAGCCTTACTTGTGATAAATAAATTAATATAGATGCAGATAATATAGATCCAGTTAATGGTGAAGCATCGGTGTCTGTCATTGGCTTTGGAGATAGTTGCCCACAAGAATCTGGTTATTATAAGGCATGGCCTTGGCCTTTCCCGACAGCAGCACCAACTCAGGGGAATCCACATGTGTCCAGCAACAGTAATGTCAGCAAGCAGGCTAGGCAGTCAATTATGCTGAAGAATTCTGAGACTTGGAAGTAAAAATCACTGATTGTCGTTCACTCTCGAATCATTTTACAGACCGTGAAATAAAAATTGCAGCATATACAAAGGGATGAAGGTTCAAAATATCATAAACAAACTTTAAACAAATTTACTTTAATCATTTTAAAAAGTTGATTTTTTTACTACGGAGTAATCTCGCATTCTTCAAGGAGACAATTGGCTTTCAAGATCAGAGAGGCTGTTCAGCAAAAATTAGAAACTCAGTGCGCCATTACAAACCCGATTTTACCTCATTCATCAAGGTGTAACTTTGGAGGTTTTTAGACATTTTCCTTTTCATCAGTCCATGTTGACTTTGACTTTGCTAAATCCCATTGATATTTTCCAAGAGCTGAATTTTCCAGCCCTTCCCACTGATCTTTTGGATCCGTCGGTGGTGACCCCCTGCCCCTACCACCCCCCCCCCCCCCCCCGCCCCCCCCATCCCGCAGCAGATTGTCTGGTGGTGGAGATTGCAAGCCATACAAAATAGCGTAGACATCAGCAAGACTGGAAGATCCTGCTGCTGGCCAATGGAGAGCTGCCTTTGCTGACAGAAAACACGCTGCAGCGGGGCTGGACAATCTCAAACTGACCTTGAACTCTTAACAAAAAATGGCAATATGTTGTTTCCAGTGCGTAAAACAATGTTTCCATCTGACAGCGTGGTTTCCGACCAAATCTTGCACCTCGTTGGCTATAATTTCTAAATCCTCAAGCAAGTGTGGCATATGCCCTCTGATTCACCCGCCCCACAATGACTTAACTACTGCAAGCACGAGGGGAGCTCTAAGTTTTTAAAGGTTAAAAACGTCATCCTTCACAACTGATATAGAGCTGTTGTCACGCTGGAGCCATTTATGTCACACTGATGTCCACTGAAAATCCAATGAGGGGGCAAGTCCCCAAGAGGGTGCTCGATAACAAACTAATGTATTAAAATTAACTTTTTGCACTCCGCTGGTGAGGGGCCGGTAAGGTAGGAACTCAGAAACTTGCCGTCATGAATCGCGCTCCCTGGATTTTGAGCATATACTGCCATTCCCGCAGATGCAGAATTCCGGCTCAAATCGCCCGGAGTTTCCTGTTATCACATCCATCCCGTTCACATTCTGTTCAGCTTTAATGTTCAGTTTTGAATTCTTTCTTCAATTCTGCAGAGCAAAATCAAACTCAGACTGATAATATATGCTCTCAGCATTTTCTGAAAACTGAAAGGTCTATCAATCTTCAACCAAAAAACCCACACATGGATACAAACCTTTGAATGCAGCTACCTCTATCGCAGATTCAATCACGTTTATTTGGCACATTCATACAAGGTCAATTTCATATTTAATAAAAGTAAAGTCTATGTACAGACTAAAGACTACACAGGCTACCACTCATATCTACACTGTAAACAGACTATCACTTGGAAATAAGTTTGCACATTTATTTTACTAACTGCACCTTTAGGAAATAGAGATAGTTTAAATAATTTATGTATGTACTGTGTTATAAATAAGGCATAGTTTTGAGTTTAAACTTAATTTGTGTTTCTGTATTTGTCTGCTAAGAAAGGGTTAAGATTTTAGTTTAGTTTTGTGGTAAACACATGTGCTGGCATGTTTAGTTTCACTTTAAACTTTGCCTGCATTGTAATTAAGGGTTTGTGACATAAAAACAATTGTAGGATATTCAAAGAAAACTAAGCTGTTGTTGAGCAACCAGAGGGCCACACTGAAAAGCAAAAACACTTGTGGTTCAATCTGGAACCAAGTAGCCGAAAAGAAACAGAAACATTTAGCACAGTCAAGACAATAGAGGGGTGTAGAAATCAAGTCCCTGAAGCTGAAGAACAGAAGGTTTCAGAAACCAGGGAAACTAAAGGAAGAAAGTCCCAGTAAGACTGAAGCCAAAGAGCCAAATACTGAACAAGGTACTGTTCACTGAAGTTAAAGAAAGGGGCAGAGAGAGACTCCTAGTTCAACACAGCTTTAGGTGCAGACTCGGAAACATTGGCTAGTGAGAAGCCAGACATCCAAAGTAACCCTGAGGTTGGTGACACCTTAGGACAGTGTGAAGTGGTATTGTTCTGTTGGAGCAGCTGGGTACCTGAGATATTGGCCATGATTCTCCCATTGCGGCCCACAACTTTTCTTCAATGGGGATTTGCGCACGTGCCGGGAACGCATGCGCATCTCCCAGAGCCGGAGAACAGTCGCCAGCCAGACCATGCTGGAAACCGGCAGGAAGGCAGGTAAGTCATTTAAATCCATTTTTAATCTATTTTAAATCTGTAGATTTGTTAATTATCGGGACCTTTCAGGTCCCGATTGAATCTCCCACCCTGCCAGGAGTACTTCATTCCGGCAGGCTTCAGACTAGCTCCCCACGTTCGGGGAACAAGCGGGAGACCCCACCGGAATGAAAGGTGGGGGAAGATTGGGGCCCTCCAGGGAGTCGAGCGATTGGGGGTGGTGCCCCCTGGTCATGGGCACCCTGGCAGTGCCAGCCTGTGCCCCCAGACTCTGCCCAAGGGGCAAAGTGCCAATGCCCAGAGGGCACCTTTTCACTGCCCAGTGGGCATTGGGCAGTGCCAAGGGGGCAGGGCCTACTGTGGGTGGGGCCTAGGTGCGATGGATGGGGTGTCCTACTGCCACTCTGCATTGGGATCGGTCTGGGTTGAAGGGAGGGCAGCGATTGGGACCGGCTGGGGGTGTGGTCTGCCGGGGGACCTGCTTCCGGGGACGTCTGACCCCGGGAGGGGGTCAGCAGGGGATGGGGTGGGCTGATTGTCTCTGATAGGGGGGGTGTGGGCTGGACATCGGGGCGCTCCTGGCAGGGAGGGCTGGCCCGGGAATTGCTGTGGGGGCCACGATCGGGCCATGGGGGGAGAGGGCTGAAGGGGCAGCACTATGTGTGTGTGGGGGGGGGTGGGGGTGGGGGGGGGGGGGTGGGGTGGGGGGGGGGTGGTGGTGGGGGGGGGGGTGGTGGTGGGGGGGTGGGGGGGGGGTGGGGTGGGGGGGGGGTGGTGGTGGGGGGGGGGGTGGTGGGGGGGGGGGGTGGGGTGGGGGGGGGGGGTGGTGGTGGGGGGGTGGGGGGGGGGTGGTGGTGGGGGTGGGGGGGGGGGGTGGGGGTGGGGGGGGGGGAGGACCAGCGATCAGTTTTTAATGATATTCATGACTGGGACCTCTGCAGTGCAGAGTGCGGAGATTCAGGTGAGAAGCTGAACTGACAGAACAGTCGGGATTTAGAACAGTTTTC
Source organism: Mustelus asterias (assembly GCF_964213995.1). Lineage (NCBI taxonomy): Eukaryota > Metazoa > Chordata > Chondrichthyes > Carcharhiniformes > Triakidae > Mustelus > Mustelus asterias. Next base: position 40,690,441 of record NC_135819.1, on the reverse strand, counting down.
CCGCCAATTCAGCACTTTTGGGAGAATTGCCCCCATTGTGTGGTAATCCAGGGGACAGGAATAGTGAAAGGAAAGTTTGAAACCCTGGATGTGAGTCTTTGCTGAGGGTCTGAGAGTAAGCCTTGTGTGGGAGAAGATTTCAATGCATATTCTTCAAGAATGGAGTTTGGAAACACTCATGTGAAAGTCAGAGTTATAGTTAATCTTTTCTTTAAAAATGTTTTATTCTTTACTTAAAAGTTAATTGCCCTGTGACTCTGTTCATCCACAACTCTAAACAAAAATGTAAGTCACGATCTATTGAGCCACGATTCTACTCTGGGGCTTGAGTGATCAGTAGAGACATTAGCTGGAATAGTAACAGTACCTTTGTGCATAAACAGAATTCCATACTAAACTGAGCCAATAGATGTGGGGTGTGACAGTTCTAGTACAGTTGTGACACATCTACCCAATGGAATGGAAAATTGCCTAGATATGGTGCACAGTGGTTAATACTGCTGCCTCACAGTGCCAGGGACCCAAGTTCAATTCCGGCTTCAGGCCACTCTGGATGGAGTTTGCACATTCTCCCTGTGTTTGTGTGGGTTTCCTATGATGCTCCGGTTTCCTCCCACACTCCAAAGATGTGTGGGTTATGTTGATTAGCCATGCTAAATTGTCCCTTAGTGTCAGGGAGATTAGCAGGATAAATAAATGTGATTATGCGGATAGGGCCTGGTGGGGATTGTTGTTGATGAAGACTTGATGGGCTGAATTGCCTCCTTCGGTATTGTAAGGATTCTATTCAATGATTTAAAAGGTAGAATAAATTCAATCCAGCTGATTACTACCCCATCAGTTTACTCTCAATCATTAGCAAAGATATGAAAGGTGTCATTAGTGCTATCACGAGGCACTTCCTGAACTCATCAATAAATGTCTCAGCGATGCTCAGTCTGGTTCATGCCTGGGTCACACAGCTCCAGACCTCATTGTAGACTCCGCTGCTAACACGGAGGCAAAATTGAATTCCTAGGCTGAGGTTTGAGTGACTGGTCTCATTCCACCAGTTTTGTTACTGAGAGTCAGTAAAATCAAAGGCAATCGGGTGAAAAGCCACCTCTGGTTGGAGTCCTCGCTAGCACAAAGGAAATTAATTGCAATTCTGCGGGCAAATTATCTCCAGTCCCAGGACTTCGCTGCAGGAGTTCCTCAAGGTAGTGTCCTACGCTCAACCATCCTCCGATGCTTCATCAATGAACTTCTCTTCATCACATGGTCAGGAGTAGGATATTCACTGAGTGCACAATGTTTGGTTCCATTCAGATACAGAGGGTGGAATGTTAGCACTGTGGTTAGCACTGCTCTCTCACAGTGCCAGGGACAATTCTGGCCTTGGGTGACTGGTAATGTGGAGTTTGCACATTCTCCCTGTGTCTGCATGGTTTTCCTCTGGGTGCTCCAGTTTCCTCCCACAGAGCAAATATGTGCGGGTTAGGCCACGCTCTATTATCCCTTTAGTATAAGGGAAATTAGCAGGGTAAATACATGGGGTGACGGGGATAAGACCTGGGTGGGATTGTTGTCAGTGCAGGCTCAATGGACCGAATGGCCTCTTTCTGCACTGTGGCGATTCTATGATTCAGTCCGTCCCTTGGCCTGGTGCATGACTCTGATCTGGAGTTTTACCATGGCCTGGAGCATTACTGTTTGCTCTACTCCCGCATACCGTATGGATATGGCCAACTTTCCCACACGCATAGCGCATTGACTGGAAATGGGGGTATTTAAATAATTGGTAGGTACCATGGCAACAGTAACATCAAACTTTCTGATTTTGAGACTTTGAACTTGGTGAGAGGCTTGTACCTCGCTCACTCCTGCCAGCTTGGAAGAAGAACTCCTTTGCAACTTGCAATGGTCTATTTTTACCATTTCCAAGGATGTGGCATTATTAAGGGATTCCTTCCAAGTCAACTTATACCTTTGTTCAAACAACTGACTTGGATTTTTGTGCTCTTTAGACCACGTCTGACTGTGCCTGTGAGGTTGATTTCTAAGTTTGCACCATTAACAGTGTCTGGAGAGTTTCTTTAATTTGAAATATAACCTGCAACCACCTCACTTGGCAACTGCTTCCTTCCATGGAATACAACCCTCAGTGAAATCTCATTTTAATCATAAGAATCTCATTAATTTCAGAATAGTCCATAGTACAGGGATCTCATGGCTAACGTTGGTTAGACATCATCTCAAAAACAGCTAACCCAGTGAGGAAAACATTTTCTTTACTCTCACCTATTTTATTCACTTTCAGACAAATGTCAAACCTTTGCTCATAATTGGGGCGGCACGGTAGCACAGTGGTTAGCACTGCTGCCTCACAGCACCAGGGACCGGGGTTCAATTCTGGCCTCGGGTCACTGTCTGTGTGGAGTTTGCACGTTCTCCCCGTGTCTGCGTGGATTTCCTCCTGGTGCTGCGGTTTCCTCCCACGGTCCAAAGATGTGTGGGTTCAGATGATTGGCCATGCTAAATTGCCCCTGAGTGTCAGGGGAATTAACAGGTTAAATACATGGGGTTACGGGGATTGGGTTGGATGGGATTGTGGTTGGTGCAGACTCGATGGGCCGAATGGCCTCTTTCTGCACTGTAGGGATTCTATGAATTCCAGCAGTGCTTGAATTCACCCATTGCCCCCAAATATATCTTCCTTGCCACTTTTCAATTAGCTACCATGCTGACTCACTGTGTAGCTGAACACACTGCGCACAGAGCAATCTTTCAAATCATTCAAACCTCCTCAATACCAACTGAGTTCCAAAAATAAGTCCGTGTTCCTCAGTCTCAGATGAAATGTAAAAGAAATTCCATCCCAGGCTCGTTGACAGCTTTCTGCTGTGCAGTGCATGGAGTAAGACTAACGCACGCTCGGCTGCAGGCAGCCATTATTGAGCTAACTTTATTTAAACCTCCCAACAGAGGGGGCAGTGTTACAAAATGTTACAGCTGTCCCACCTGAACCTGGGCAGGGATAAATTCACCCACAAGAGTCATAGAAATATACAGCTCATAAACAAGCCCTTTGGCCCAACCCCTCCATACCAACCAGGTTTCTTATAGTCCCATTTGTTTGCATTTGGCCCGTATCTCTCTAAACCTTTCCCATCCATGTACCTGTCCAAGTGTCCTTTAGATGTTGTAACTGTACCCGCCTCTACCGCCTCCTTTGGCAGCTCATTCCATACACGCACCACCCTCTGTGTGAAAAAGTTGCCCGTTAGGTCCCTTTTAAATCTCTCCCCTTTTACCTTAAACCCATGCCTTCTAGTATTGGACTCTCCTAACCTAGGGAAAAGGTCTTGGCTATTCACCTTATCCATGTCCCTCATAAACCTTGATAAGATCACCCCTCATCCACCTGGGCAGGATGCACCATGTGGGACAGTGACTGAAGGGGTGGGAGGGGCAAGGGGTCAGGAGCGATGGCACTTTTCGCAGAATCCCCACTCCCACCCGTCTTTTCTCCAGCTTATTCATCTTTCCTTCATGGTCTGCCAACACTTGTCAGGTGGCACAGTGGTTAGCATTGCTGCCTCACAGCGCCAGGGACCTGAGTTCAATTCCCAGCTTGGGTCACTGTCTATGCAGAATTCTCCCTGTATCTGTGTGGGTCTCCTCCGGGTGCTCCTGTTTCCTCCCACAGTCTGAAAGATGTCCTGGTTAGGTGCATTGGTCATGCTAAATTCTCCCTCAGTGTACCCGAACAGGTGCTGGAGTGTGGCGGAATTTTCACAGAAATTTCATTGCAGTGTTAATGTCAGCCTATTTGTGACACAAATAAATAAACTTTAAGAGTTGGAAAGCATTTTGCTTCGCTTCACTGAGACCCAAGGTGATATTTCCCCCTACTATCTTCCATCCTATTTAAACTGGCGGACTGAGTTCAGGTCTTGTGGTGAGGGCCAGCACTCGGTTGCCAACTCTAATTCATTGGGAATCGTGGAAGTCAGATGTAAACATTGTGGCCGAGTTTAAAAAGTCACAGGCGAATGCGCTGTTGGAATCTTTGGGCTCCCTAACTACTAAGTTCAGTCCAAACTGCGGCTCGGTGGCACAGTGGTCAGCACTGCTGCCTCACAGCGCCAGGGACCCAGGTTCAATTCCGGCCTTGGATCACTGTCTGTGCGGAGTTTGCACGTTCTCATCGTGTCTGCTTGAGTTTCCTCCAGGTGCTCCGGTTTCCTCCCACGGTCAAAAGATATGCAGGTTAGGTTGATTGGCCATGCTAAAGTGACCTTTAGTGTCAGGGGGACTAGCTATGGTAAATATGTGGGGTTACGGGGATAAGGCCTGAGTGGGATTGTTGTAGGTGCAGCCTCAATGGGCTGAATGGTCTCCTTCTGCAATGTAGGGATTCTATGATTCTTCAATGAAAATCTGGAAGAGTGTAGCCCTCCACCAGCACTGCATTGGAGTGTCAGCCCGATGACAAGTGTAGGTTCAATACACAGCCTTCTGCCTCAGAGGCGGGACTGCAGCAAGTCAGCCAAGACTAACATCGTAACAGGGGATTTTAAACTTTGAACAGTTGAGCCGCAAGTGATTCTAATAATTATTTGGTTAAATTTTAAGTTTCCTTTGCAACACATAATGACACTGTTTTCCCCAGGAAACAATGTTGAATATGTGATTGTGTCTGTTTTATATCATAGAGCCACCACAGCTACTTGCTGAAGGGTTATTTTGTTTCATGCAATTTGCCAAACTGTGGCTAAATTCACTTCTAAGCCCTTCCTGCAGTAAACAAGGAATAAAAAACACATTCTCCTCACAAGGAAACTCTTAATTTGAAGTTGGACATCTTTTCTAAAATTAGCTTTTTGTTTGTTGTTCTTTTAAAGTTTGCACTTTCAGCCAGGAAATGGGGTGAATTGGTTTGCAAATTTGCCCACGGTTATTATGACCATGATCTTGGTATAAGGCAACAAGCACTCTCCTGTCTCTCTCGGAATCTCATGCTTCTGCGTGATGCCTCATTTAGCAGGTTAATACCCAAATGGCAAATATGCAACCCAAGGCAGGCACCCTGGTAACAGTCTTGCAACTGAAACAAGACTTTTATGCGCCCTGCCGTTAAGTATGCTGCCTCGTGTAGCACTAAAGTTTCCAGTTTGTACTTGTATTCAAGGCTGTCAGTTGATCTCAGTTGGAGCAGCAGTGAAGGCACGATCACCTTTTTGTGTCCCTATAATAAAGAGGAACATATCAGCAACATTTCCCTTTGTTTATTGAATGACAAGTGTGGGGAAATGTACATAAAGGGTGGGATTGACATCATGGGAGATAGGAAACTGGAGTCAGGTCTGTTTTTGAGTCAAACCCGCCTCCGGTGGGAAACTGATTGAGTTTTGGATTTTCCTGGGGCGAGACCTTCATTGATATTAGACTGAATTGTATGCCACCCCACCCCCCCCACCCCACCCTTCCCCATCACTCCCCACTTTCTCACTCACCACCTTCCCGCTCAGTTAATCTACGTATGACTACAAAAGACTTCTTCACAACTACCGAACAATAACCTACAGCCTACAAGAGCAATCTTCTGTCTTGTTAGAGGATGCTTGCACTGTGCTGGTCATCTCTGTGTTAAACATTGCTAGGCGTGGCTCGGGAACTGTTTTCTCTTGAGTTCAGCATCTAACTGCAGTTTTTGTACGACTTGTCGGAGTCCCTAAGAAAGTTACTTTGGTCTGTAATTTGGAAAAACCATTCTAGTTTATTTATAGATCGTAGAAACTAGAAGCAGGAGTGGGCCATTCGGCCCTTCGAGCCTGCTCCATCATTCATCCTGATCATGGCTGATCATCAAATTCAATATTCTGATCCCCACTTCCTCCCATGTTCCTTGACTCCTTTAGCCCCATGAGCTATGTCTAATTTTTTCTTGAAGTCAGACAATGTTTTGGCCTCAACTATATTCTATTTTGGGGAATTCCACACATTCACCACTCTCTGGATGAAGACATTTCTCCTCGCCTCAATTCTAAAATGTTTACCCCTTATCTTCAAACTATGACCCCTAGTTCTGGACTCCCCCATCATTGGGAACATTCTTTCTGAATCTACCCTGTCTAACCCTGAGATCCCCTCTCACTCTTCTAAACTCCAGTGAATGTAATCCTAACTGACTTAATCTCTCCTCATATGACAGCCCTGCCTGGTAAACCTTCACTGCTCCCTCTGTAGCAAGGAGATCCTTCTCAGATAAAGACACTAAAACTGTACACTATACTCCAGGTGTGGCCTCACCAACACCCTGTACAATTGCAGTAAAACATCCCTATCTCTATACTCAAATCCTCTTGCTAATTGCCTTCTTTACTGCCTGCTGTATCTGCACTCTTTCTTTCAACGACCGATGCATGAGGACTCGTTGAGTATCCACCTCTCAATTTACACCCATTTCAAGTAATAATCTGCCGCCTTATTATTGCTACCCAAGTAGATGACCTCACATTTATTTACATTATACTGCATCTGCCATGCAGATGCCCACACACACAGCCTCCCCACAGCTCATACTCCCACCCAACTTTGGATCATCCACAAATTTGGAGATAATACATTCAGTTCCCTCTTCCAAATCATTCATATATACTGTGAACCGTTGGGGTCCTAGCACAGATTCCTGTGGAAACCCACTAGTCATTGACTGTCAATCAGAAAAAACCCCAATTATCCTTGCTTCCTATTTGCTAACCAGCTTTCTATCCATCTCAAGGCATTACCTGCAATTCCATGTGCTTTAACTTTACACAGTAGTCTGTTATGTGAGACCTTGTCGAAAGCCTTCTGAAAGTCTAAAAAAACCACATCCACTGGTTCTCCTCAATCAACTCTACTAGTTACATCCACAAAGAATTCCAACAGATTCATCAAGCGTGATTTCCCTTTTGTAAATTCATGCTGACTTTGTGATGCGCGATTAATTCACTCGGGAGGCTTTTATTAGCAACAAGAATAGAGCATACTGCTTAACTATACAATGTAAGAAGTTTAACAACACCAGGTTAAAGTCCAACAGGTTTATTTGGTAGCAAAAGCCACACAAGCTTTCGAAGCTCTGAGCCTCTTCTTCAGGTGAAGAAGGGGCTCACTTGAAGAAGGGGCTCAGCGCCTCGAAAGCTTGTGTGGCTTTTGCTACCAAATAAACCTGTTGGACTTTAACCTGGTGTTGTTAAACTTCTTACTGTGTTTACCCCAGTCCAACGCCGGCATCTCCACATCATAACTATACAATCCCAGACTAAAGGGTCACTAGGAAGTGCAGTGACCTTTATACTCCTATAGGAAGGCGGAGCCAACCGGAGTGTACCACAGAACAATGCTAACAGGTGGAACACCCCAACCCTAACCCCAACAGTAACAAGAGTAACATATGTACAAGTACCCATAGTGATAACATCTATGGTTCAGTACCCATAGTGGTAACCATCTATGGTTCATCACATTCACCCCTGCTTTAAAAACAAAGGCCGGTGGGGCAAACAAAACAGTACGAACTGTCCATATATTCACAAGTTCAGTTGTATCGGAGGTCCGCACCGTCTCTGTGACCTCCGCAGCACTGGCGGTAGTGCCGGTTCTGGTGACCGTGGTGTCCCTTTCTCCAAGGTGGTGTTCAGTGACTCCTCCAGTTCCTCACGGACGGGTGGACCTCGAGGTGGCGACAATCTCCTGGACTCGGGCAAGCTGTACATGGGAGTAAGAGGATTAAGTGGAGGTCCCGATACTGCTCGCGCCGTGTGAGGAGGGGAGAGAATGGGCAAAGGAACCCTAACCAGGGGTGCGGAAGCGACAGGGGTTTCCAGGTCCCCTGCAGGCGCCAGATCTCGGATAGAGACCGTGTCCTCTCGCACGTCAGGATATGCTACATAGGCATATTGAGGGTTGGCGTGGAGGAGATGGACCTGTTCAACCAAAGGGTCGGACTTGCGGGTCCTAACATGCCGCCGCAGGAGGACAGGTCCTGAGTACGTCAACCAAGACGGCAGTGAGGTCCCAGAGGAAGACTTCCTAGGGAAGGTAAACATCCGCTCATGTGGGGTAGCATTGGTTGCCGTACACAGGAGGGACCGGATTGAATGGAGCGCATCAGAAAGTACCTCTTGCCAATGGGAGACTGGAAGACCCCTAGACCTTAACGCCAGTAAGGCAGCCTTCCAGACTGCAGCGTTTCCTCTTTCGACCTGCCCATTACCCCTGGGGTTGTAACTTGTAGTCCTACTTGAGGCAATTCCTTTAGAGAGCAGGTATTGCCTCAAGTCGTCGCTCATAAACGACGAACCCCTATCACTGTGGATATAACTGGGGTAGCCGAACAGGGTAAAAAGACTCTGCAGGGCTTTGATGACCGTGGCAGCGGACATGTCAGAACAGGGAATGGCAAAAGGGAATCGGGAGTACTCGTCAACCACGTTGAGGAAATACCGATCTGTCGAAGGAAGGGGGCCCTTGAAATCAACACTCAGTCGTTCAAAAGGGTGAGTGGCCTTAATGAGGTGTGCCCTGTCAGGTCGGTAGAAGTGCGGCTTGCATTCAGCACATACCTGGCAGCTTCGAGTTATTGACCTGACATCCTCTATGGAGTAGGGCAGATTCCGGGCCTTTACAAAATGGAAGAGTCGAGTGATCCCCGGATGGCAGAGATCATTGTGTAGGGCCTGTAGCCGGTCCTCCTGCACACTGGCACATGTTCCACACGACAGGGCATCTGAGGGCTCATTGAGCTTCCCCGGACGGTACATGTTGTAGGTGGAGAGTTCGATTCTCCACCTCAAGATTTTATCATTTTTGATCTTACCCCTTAATGTGTTGTTGAACATGAATGCCACGGACCGCTGGTCCGTGAGCAGGGTAAATCGTTTTCCAGCCAAATAATGGCGCCAATGCCGTACGGCCTCCACAATGGCCTGAGCCTCTTTTTCCACAGAGGAGTGCCGAATTTCAGGGCCTTGGAGGGTGCGAGAGAAAAAGGCGACGGGCCTGCCCACATGGTTAAGTGTGGCGGCCAGGGCGAAATCAGATGCATCACTCTCCACCTGGAAGGGGATGGACTCATCGACAGCGTGCATCGTGGCTTTCGCAATGTCAGCTTTTATCCCTTCAAAGGCTAAGCGAGCCTCTGCTGCCAGGGGAAAAGAGGTAGATTTTATGAGCGGACGGGCTTTGTCCGCATAATTGGGAACCCACTGTGCGCAATACGAGAAGAAGCCTAAGCATCTTCTCAGTGCTTTGATGCTAGTGGGTAGGGGAAGTTCAAGGAGGGGACGCATATGGTCTGGATCGGGGCCGATGACCCCGTTTTCCACCACGTATCCGAGAATTGCTAGGCGGTGCTTGCTGAATACACACTTCTCCCTGTTATAGGTCAGATTCAGGCGAGACGCAGTGCGTAAAAACTTCAGAAGGTTGGCGTCGTGGTCCTGCTGGTCATGGCCGCAGATAGTGACGTTGTCCAGGTACGGGAAGGTAGCCCGTAGCCCGTTTTGGTCCACCATTCGGTCCATCTCACGCTGGAAGACCGAGACCCCATTAGTGGCGCCAAAAGGGACCCTTAAGAAGTGGTAGAGACGGCCATCCGCCTCAAAGGCCGTGTATTTTCGGTCCTCTGGGCGAATGGGGAGCTGGTGGTAGGCTGACTTCAAGTCGATGGTGGAGAACACCCGGTACTGCGCAATCTGGATGACAATATCAGATATGCGCGGGAGTGGGTACGCGTCCAGCTGCGTGTACCTATTAATGGTCTGACTATAGTCTATGACCATCCGGGGCTTGTCTCCAGTCTTAACCACCACGACTTGTGCTCTCCATGGGCTAGTGCTAGGTTGAATGATCCCTTCCCTGAGGAGCCGCTGAACCTCAGATCGAATAAAGATCCGATCCTCAGCGCTGTAACGCCTGCTCTTAGTTGCGATGGGCTTGCAGCCTGGCACGAGATTTTCAAATAAAGAAGGCGGGGTAACTTTGAGTGTCGAGAGACTGCACGTGGAGCGCGCTGGGCAATTTTGAGGCTGCTGTTCTCCCACTGAAAGTGGAGGGAGTGGCCCATCGTACTGCAGGGTCACACTCCTCAGGTGGACCATAAAGTCTAGTCCCAGGAGTACCGGAGCGCAAAGGTGCGGTAACACGAGGAGCCTGAAGTTCTCATAAACTGTGCCCCGCACCGTTAGAGTTACTACGCAGCTCCCAAGAACGGTAACAGATCGGGACCTCGACGCCATAGAGATTGTCTGCCTGACAGTCTGTACACAGAGAGCGCACCGTTTCACGGTATCCAGATGAATGAAACTCTCCGTGCTCCCGCTGTCAAACAGATAATGTATCAGGCGTCCGTTTACCTCTATGTCCATCATGGACTTGTCAAGTCTGTGAGGCTTGGCCTGGTCCAGGATGATTGACGCCACTGTTGGATCCCGAGTGCAACTGCAGGCAGCTGAGATGGTCGACGATGAGGACCCCTGCTGGTCGTCTGCGGCCGATGTCGACCAAAATGGCTGCACCCATGGATCGCACGTGGTCGATGGCGTTGAAAGTGGCGGCACCCGCAGGTCGCACGTGTCTTGCGTCGTCGTCCTCAGGAATGGCAGCACCCGTGAATCGCACGTGGTTGAAGACATCGACGAAGCTGGAGACGAGGAGACGGATCCTGGGGAGTCACACGCAGCACTGCTTGGCTTCGAAGGGAGCTTCGCTCGGCACACTTTAGCATAGTGCCCTTTCTTTCCACAAGCGGAGCAAAATACCATCCTGGCCGGACATCTCTGGCGAGGGTGCTTCGCCAATCTACAGAAATAGCACCGTGGGCCTCCTGGAGCTGCCGCAGCCGTCAGGTCCGAGGTTGAAAGCATGATCGCGCAGTTCCTAGGAGCCGCTGGGTAGAGTTGCGTTGGTGGCTGTACTTGCCACGATGTTCCCACGTGGTCGGTGGGGTAAGTTTCAAGACTTCTGGAGGCCGTTTCCATCGCATCAGCCAATTCTACCGTCTTAGCTAGGTCCAAGTTACCTTGCTCTCGCAGCCGCAGGCGAATATAGGATGAGCCGATTCCCGCCACGAACGCATCTCGGATCAGATCGTTAGTGTATTGAGTAGCCGACACTGGCTTGCAATTGCAGGCTCTGGCTCGCTGTTGAAGTTCGTGCAGGTACTGTCCCGTCGTTTCGCTGGGCTGCCGCCGTCGAGTGGCTAGTAGGTGACGAGCATGAATCTCGTTTGGCGGTTTATGGTACAGCTTCTTGAGTAATTCGATGGCCTCTTTGTAGTCTTGAGAATCACGGATTGTTGCATACACAGTGTTGCTTACCCTTGCGTGGAGGACCCGCAATCTGTCGGCGTCGTTTTGGACTGCAGTTGAGGCGTCGATATAATCCTGGAAACACTTCAACCAATGGTCGAAAGTGTTCGACACTCCAGCGGCACGCGGATCTAAGGTTTTAGCCGATCAGGTTTCAGCATCTGCTCCATTTTTTTTTCCAAAACAAAATTTGTTGCGAATAAAATTGATGCGCGATTAATTCACTCGGGAGGCTAGATCGTACCCGGGAATAAAGGCTTTTATTAGCAACAAGAATAGAGCATACTGCTTAACAATACAATCCCAGACTAAGGGATCACGAGGAAGTGCAGTGACCTTTATACTCCTATAAGAAGGCGGAGCCAAACGGAGTGTACCACAGAACAATGCTAACAGGTGGAACACCCCAACCCTAACCCCAACAGTAACAAGAGTAACATATGTACAAGTACCCATAGTGATAACCATCTATGGTTCAGTACCCATAGTGGTAACCATCTATGGTTCACCACACTTTGTCTGATTAAACAACTGCCTTCCAAATGCTGAGTTATGAAATCCTTGATAATAGATTCTAGCAACTTCCCCAGTACCAACGTTGGGCTCACTGGTCTATAGTTCCTGTTTTCTCTCTACCTCCATTTTTGAACAGTATTCTTACATTAGCTACATTAGCTACCCTCAAGTTGAAAGAATTTTGGAAAATAACCAACGGATCTACTTATTCCAGGGCCACTTCCTTAAGTTCCCTGGGATGAAGATTATCAGATCCTGGAGATTTAGCCACCTTTAATCCCATCAATTTCCCCAAACTATTTCTCTACTAATGCTGATTTCCTTCAGCTCCTCACTAAAACATGTTTCTCTTAGCACTTCTGGCACATTATTCATGTCTTCCTTTGTGAAGACTGAAGCAAAGTACAAATTTAATTTCTCAACCATTTCTTAGATTCCCCATTATAAAATCTCCCATTTGTGACTGTAAGGGGCCTACATTTGTTTTTGTCAATCTTTTTTTCCCTTTACCCATCTGTAGCAACTTTTACAGTCTGGTTTTATGTTCCCTGCTAGCTTACTTTCATACTCTATTTTTGACTTCTTAATCAATCCCTTGATCCTCCTTTGCTGAATTTTAAACTGCTCCCAATCCTCGGGCTTATTTCTTTTTCTTGCCAATTTATATGCTTCTCCCTTGGGTCTGATCGATGTGTATCCTGATAAATCTACACAAGGTTGCTGTTTGTTGCAGACCTCAGTTACTTAATCGTGTGACATTGCGATAGTTACATCAGTATCAGGTGCTACTGATAACCCTTTAAAGGAACCTCTGGCATACTTGACAGGTATAGGAGAGAGAGAGTGGACAGTGGGAGGGAGAGAACTCTGCTCCGGTGAGAGGGAAGTGGAACCTTCCAAGGGGGCAAGCACCATGGGACAGCAGCAAGGGTGAGGGAACTCTGCCAGGTGGGTGATTTGATTTTGATTTATTATTGTCACGTGTACTGAATACAGTGAAACGTATTGTTTCTTGCGTACTATACAGGCAAAGCATATCATTTATAGAGTACATAAGAGAGAAGGAAACGAGAGAGTGCAGAATGTAATGTTATGGTCATAGCTAGGGTGTAGAGAGAGATCAGCTTAATATTAGGTAGGTCCATTCAAAAGTCTGATGGCAGCAGGGAAGAAGCTGTTCTTTGGCGGTGGGGGTGATCTCTGCAACGGGGGGTGTGATTGGCAGGCAATATCCATGAGGGGGGCCCCATGTCCGTGGAGGAGGGTTGGGGGGGATGTGGCAGGAGATCTCCCAATATCCATAGGGCTCAGCAGCCAGCTTCCCAGCCCCTTTTTACTGGCACGAACTGCTTTGCTCCCAAAATGGGCATGATGTTGATTAGCACGAAATTGAATGCATTTCAATATCATTAGCGAGGTCAACATGCTATCGTTCTTCCCCGCCCCCCCCCCCCCCCCCCCCTCTCATGTTCCACAGCAAATTCCCACTGTGACCACCCTCGCACTGTTGCCCAGGATGCCACGCAATGCTGGCACCAGCTCCTGCAACTGAAGGCTGTGGGACTCCTCAAAACAGCCTTGCTGTTGCAGGAATGTTGCTGACGGCCCCACCTGTATTCCCCGGCTCTGCCTCCGCATCTCCAGCAGCTTCTGGAGAGCTGATCCCAGTGGCCCAGCAGCTGGCTGGGGGTCAGCTGTATCCTCGGCACCGGCAGAACTCCGCCTGCCCGAGCCCTCAGATGTTCCTGCCTCAACCTGATGTGCATCAATGGTTGTGTGGTGCTCACCAGAACATGTCCCAGAAGCCTCATTGCTAATATATCCCACCGTGGTGACCGTATCTGTGCTGGTGGATGGTGCATGTGATGCCTGTGTCAAATGTTGAGTGCTTTCCACCGAGAGGTCGATGGGAGTCCCAGCAGAGGGGGATGGGAGGATGCCAACTCCTGAGAGCCCAGTCTCATTGGGTTCTGCTCTTGCAAAATAAGACACATGGGTAAGTGCAAGAGAGGGACAAGTTTCTGGGCAGATAGCAACTTACTTGGAATAGAACATATGCATGAAGGTTTCATGGCTCCTCACTTCTGTGGCGCACCCTGACCTGGCTGTCCGTCACAGATCTATCCTCTGACTCCCCCAACAACTCTATGGCTCGTTCCTCAAATAGGGAGGAGACACAGCTCAGGGGCCCCACCCCTGGTCTTTGCCCACTCCCTATGATTATGGGACATCTTCTCCTGCAGGGACAGAAGGGGGTATTGAAAGCCTGGTGGTTGGAAGGGTGCAGTGTGTTGAGGGCTAGGGCAACAGGGTGGCGTATGTCAGGGCCATGCCTCAGCAGGCAAGGCCTGTGATGGGGGATGCCAGAAGGGTTGGAGGCAGGCGTTCGGGGGTTGAGTGCTGGGAGATCGCAGAGCATCAGGTAATGGATCAACATGGACATTCCAGGTGCAATGAATGGGACTGATGCCAGGATGGGATGGACACTCACCCTTGCTGCCCGAACGAGGTCATTCATTTTCTTCCTGTGCTGGCCCCCTATCCTTCATGCCAATCTGTGGGCACTGACCATTGTTGCCACCGCTTCCCAGGCCGCATTGCTGTCCTGACCCTGGGCCATAGACCATTTTGGGGAAAGGAGATAGCCCTCCTCTGCTCCATACTGTCCCGGCTCCCTCTCCTCAAATGGAAGCAGCTCTGCGTGGTGCCATTTTCCAGTGGTTGCAGCTGGAGCGTTTGAATGGAGTCCTCCCTGCTTCATGGCACACATTGCGGCCATTTTGGGTGAGTCACACAGCTGGAGCATCCATAACGCCGTGAATCACATGGAGGCTCTTTCATTGCACTAAGTGCCGAAAGATTATAATGCAGAGTGCGCTGACAGAGAGGCGCGAGAAGCTCCTCCTTTCTCACCTTTACGACACTTAGAAATTTTGGGGGGGATATTCCACTCCCCAATCGTTCACGACATTGAGCAGGATTTTACGGCCTTGCTCCACCCGGGACTAGAAAATCCCGCCCGAGGTCAACGGACCTTCCCATTGTCCGCCCCTCGCCCGCTCTGATTCCCATGGTGGGTGGGGCAGTAGAATTTCGGCATTAGTCTCTGAAGATGCTTCCTAATTTTTTCAAACGTCCTCTTTGACCTTCTCTGCTGCGATGAATTCATCTCATATTTTCAAGTATTTCATTCTGAAGACCAACTTCATTTTGTCCAATGTTTGGGATTGTTTACAGGGAGCTACCCTTTACACCTAACCAAGGCTTCTCCACGTATATAGAGATTCATAACCACCTACCAGGACTTGTGATGAAATTGTCATAACATAATTCATCTGCAACTTTGAGGTATTAGTAGAAGAAAGGGTGAAGTGTTAAGTTTCAGATGATGTTAATCCAAGGAGTTATCTTGAATCTTGTTGCTGAAAATACTTCAAAAGAAAATCGAGGGTGTTTGCATTTAAATTTCAACTTGTATTAAAAAGCTGCCTGTCAACTTTTATCATCTTTGTTGATATATCTTGTTGAGAGCCATGAGCTCACCACTTCAATTCTTAACCAAATAAAACAAACTTTTAACTACATTGTGTCTGAAGAACCGCTGATATTCTTTTGCCTGGCTGGATTGGATCACCTGGAGGCAGTGCACAAATGCATTTCCTGCAATGGAGAACCTCTGAATCCCTGCTTTTAGATGAAAATCAGACACTATGGATCACAAATTACAGTGGAATTTTCTGGCCGCGCTCACTCCGAAGCTGGAAAATCCCACCCGAGGTCAACAGACTTTTCCCTGGTCTGCCCCTCGCCTTCTCAAATTCCCGTAGCAGGCAGGCTCATAAAATTCACCCCTAAATGTTTTACAGCACAGAAAGAGGCCTATCAGCCCATCTGCGTTGGCCATCAAGCACACATCTATTTTAATCCCATTTTCCAACACTTGGTCTGTAGCCTTGGATGATATGGTTACAATCTGGCAACAAGATCCATCCTTACAGACTGAAAGAGACCATTTTTGTCTTGGAGCCGATCATGAAGCAAGTAACACCACAAATAAAATCGGCCTTTTACCATGCCAAAAAAGTCACCTGATTCTATGAGTTAGACTATGGAATTACACTGTGTGGAGTTTGCACATTCTCCCTGTGTCTGTGTGGGTTTCCTCCATGTGCTCCAGTTTCCTCCCACAGTCTGAAAGACGTACTGGTTAAGCGCATTGCTAAATTCTCCCTTAGTGTACACGAACAGGCATCAGAGTGTGGTGACTAGGGGATTCTCACAGTAACTTCATTGCAGTGTTCATGTAAGCCTACTTGTGACACTAATTAATAAACTTTGAAAAAGCTGAACACCACAGAATTACCAGAGTCAACGTGTGTATTTAGATTTCCAGAAGGCATTCGATAAGGTGCCTCACAAAAGGTTGCTGCATAAGATAAAGGTACACGGAGTTGGGGGTAAAGTGTTAGCGTGGATTGAGGATTGGCTATCTAACAGAAAGCAGAGAGTTGGAATAAATGGGTGCTTTTCCGGTTGGCAATCAGTGACTAATGGCGTGCCGCAGGGATCGGTGCTGGGGCCTCAACTATTTACCATATACATAGACGATCTGAAGGAGGGGACCGAGTGTAGGGTAACAAAGTTTGCGGATGACACAAAGATGAGTGGGAAAGCAAATTGCATGGAGGACACAGAGTCTGCAGAGAGATTTGGATAGGCTAAGTGAGTGGGCAAGGATCTGGCAGATGTAGTATAACGTTGGTAAGTGTGAGGTTATTCACTTTGGAAGGAATAATAGTAAAATGGACTATTATTTAAACGGTGAAAAATTACAACATGCTACTGTGCAGAGGGACCTGGGGGTCCTTGTGCATGAATCACAAAAACTCAGTTTGCAGGTGCAGTAGGTAATCAAGAAGGCAAATGGAATGTTGGCCTTTATCGCGAGAGGGATGGAGTATAAAAGCAGGGAGGTCATGCTGCAACTGTACAGGGTACTGGTGAGACCGCACCTAGAGTACTGTGTACAATTTTGATCCCCTTATTTAAGAAAGGATATATTTGCTTTGGAGGGGGTACAGAGAAGGTTCACCAGGTTGATTCCAGAGTTGACGGGGTTAGCTTATGAGGAGAGATTGAGTAGACTGGGCCTATACTCATTGGAGTTTAGAAGGTTATGGGGAGATCTTAGAGAGACATATAAGATAATGAAGGGGCTAGACAGGGTAGAAGCAGCGAGGTTATTTCCACTTGCAATGGAAACAAAAACTAGGGGGCATAGCCTCAAAATACGGGGGAGTCAATTTAGAACAGAGTTGAGGAGGAACTTCTTCTCCCAGAGGGTAGTGAATCTTTGGAATTCTCTGCCCAATGAAGCAGTAGAGGCTACCTCATTAAATGTGTTTAAGTCGCAGATAGGTTTTTAGCCAATAAGGGAATTAAGGGTTATGGGGAGCGGGCGGGTAAGTGGAACTGAACCCACTATCAGATCAGCCATGATCTTATTGAATGGCGGAGCAGGCTTGAGGGGCTAGATGGCCTACTCCTGCTCCTATTTCTTATGTTCTTATGTTATGGTAAAGGTGCATTCATCAATACCCTGCGAGTGCAGAAGATGTTGCACTTCAATGGTTAAGTTTGTTGCTATTCCTGTTCATTAGATTACAATGGTTGGAGCAAGCAAACCTCCAACTGTTGAGACAAAAACCTCTGCAATAAATAATGTGTTCTGACAGCTCAATTTGGATTCTGAATGAAATGTTTGGAATAACATTCAGCTTTCAATATTGAGCGATTTGGGAGCTGAGCCAAGTGCAATCTTGGCCCTGGTCCAAAAGATGGGTTGTAAGAACGTGTGTTACTGAAACACTCCCATCAGATATCTTCCAGTAGGCGCTTGCAGAACATTATTGGCAGGGACTACGGACAGGTTTCTTGATATTCACCTCTGTTAAACAGTGTTGCTTGTGGGAATAATGTGGGAAAGAACATCTGTTTGATACACGTACTTAGTCTATGAACATAAATTGGCATTTTATGGGGCGGTACGGCGGCACAGTGGTTAGCATTGCTGCCTCACCATGCCAGGGACCCAGGTTCAATTCTGGCCTCAGGTGACTGTGTGGAGTTTGCACATTCTCCCCGTGTCTGTGTGGGTTTCCTCAGGCTTAGAGGTTAGATGGAATGGCTGTGCTCAATTGCCCCTTATTGTCAAGGATATTAGCAGGGTAAATATGTGGGATTACGGGGATAGGGTGGGATTGTTATCGGTGCAGGTTCGATGGGCCGAATGGTCTCTTTCTGCACCGTAGCAATTATTTTCAGGTTTCTCGCATTATTTTCCAAATCGGCTGAATGGACAGCTGATCCACAATGTCTTCTCTGATATTTTATCCAGGTACTTTTTCTTTGTGTCACCCCGAGTCAAATAAGCTTCCGGGGAATTAAAACCGGACATCCTGACCTCTACATGCACACGTGTCTACATGTTTTAATTAGGCATTGCTAAATGACAGTCAGCTGGAGAGGAACCCTGACTGATTTCTTTTTCGCTTCCCAGTCTGTAAGAGTATTTATGAGCAAAGAGCAGCTAACTGAGCACAGATCAGAGAGCTGCCGGAGAGCTTTCCTAATACAAGATGTTCAGTAGCATCATAGTGCATTCATCCAGCAAGCAGGGGAACCATGACCTGATATCTAATTATATTCCAGTTGAAACACTCTTACCGTCTGAACAGGTATTTGCTTTGCATCTGCTTGCTTTCACAATGTCGTGGGCCACTCTGAACTGCTTACAAGTAAAGCTCAGGGAATACTCTAGTTTGAAAATTATTGTCCACATTTCACTCCTGAATAGTTTTTCCAAAGAGCAGTTAATACCTACTCTTCTACGCATCATAACATTCAAAGATAGAATCCTTACAATGCAGAAGGAGTCCATTCGGCCCATTGAGTCTGCACCGACAACAATCCCATCCAGGCCCTATCCCTATAACCCCATGTATTTACCCTGGCACTAAGGGGCAAAATAGCATGACCAATCAACCTAACCCACACACCTTTGAACCATGGGAGGAAACCGGAGCACCCGGAGGAAATCCACGGGGAGAACGTGCAAACTCCACACAGACAGTGACCCGAGGCCAGAAGTGAACCCAGGTTCCTGGTGCTGTGAGGCAGCAGAGCTAACCACTGTGCCACAAGAGTTGGAAAATGGGATTAGTGCAACTTTAGTGGTAGTTATTGTCTGTGCAGACTTGATGGGCCAAAGTGCCTTTTCTGCGCTGCATGCCTCTATGACTTTATTAATATGATTGCTTGGAATTTGGCTAAATCACTAAGCTGCAAAGCATTCTGGCAGACTGCTGTGGGAAAACTGTTAATAAAAATGTTCTGTGCGTGTTCAAAAGGTACTGTGTGCCAACATAGACTCAGCATAGCGACTCCAAATAGTTAGATTGCACTTAACACCTTTCCCACTAAGGAGTATAACCCATATCCTTCCTGATTTAGCTATTGGGCCTGAAATCCACAAATGGTGCTGGCAGGATCTGTAAACATCTGGCTCGCAGGTGTGTTCACACCTCTATTTGTGGGCTAGCAGATAGAATTACTTTCTTCGCTCAACCAAAGGTGCGTTAAGTTTCAACAGGTTGTTTTGTTTCAACTTAACAACTTAAACATTTTATTTACTTCCTGCAGCTTGCAATACATGGGAGGGAATTTTTGACTTCAATGACAAACTGTTGAAAGTTGAGTCAAATAACCAAACAATCTTTACCAGCCTTCAAAATGTGTGTCTTCAATTAATTTTGCTGTTTTATCTCTGAAGACCATTCACCTTCACACATGTCCGATGTCTTTTTACTTTCAAAAAAATCAGGATAGTGAAGGAAAAATAAATGAGATAATCATGCGAATACTCAGAATTTACATTCAGACTTGTGTTCGTTCACAGGATGTGAGCATCAACAGCTCGGTCAGCGATTATTGCCCATCCCTGATTGTACTTGAAAAGGTAGCGGTGAGCTGCCTTCTTAAACCACTGCAGTCTATGTTGTGTAGTTACACTCACAGTCCAGTTAGGGAGGGAATTCCAGGATTTTGACCCAGCCAATGTGAAGGAACAGCGATATATTTTCAAGTTAGGATGGTGCGCGGCTTGGAGGGGAACTTGCAAGTGATGGTATTCCCATATATCTACTGCACTTGTCATTCTAGGTGGTAGAGGTCATAGGATTGGAAGGTGTTGTGGAAGGAATTTTATGTATTTATTAATATATTTCCTAGGCCAGGATTTTATGGCCCCTCCCACTTGGTGGGATATTATGGCTCCACCAAAGTAAAGGGAAATTTAAGTGGCCCACCATATCCACCGGTGCGATACATGCCAAGGCGGTGCTGTAACATCCTAAAACCAATGAAGGATGTTTGTCAATTATGCAATTATTCTTGAATTTGTACTGACAATATTAACCTTAATTGCCCCCCCAGGAGAAATATTTAAATAAAACATCTTATGATAACACAACTTCTTCATTTCCAATACAAGATATTCTTCTTCTGTCACAGTCAGAATATCTGTACTCTATATTGCCCATGAACATTATGTTTTGTATGGAAATAGGTGTGACTTTTCTTACCTTTGTGGTGCATTTTCTAATTAAATAATTCAGCAGCAGGCTTTGGTGAATTTAAAATAAAATAAGGTTATTTATTCTCACATACTCACCCTGAATTAAACACAATGTTACACATATTTGGTTTCACTCACACGAGACCATAAGAAGACCATAGGAAGTAGGACCAGTAGATGACCATTCAACCCCTCGAGCCTGCTCCACCATTCAATGGGATCATGGCCAACCCAACATTCATCATGACCACTTTCTTGCCCTTTCCACATAACCCTTGAATCCCTTACTGGTCAAAGATCTATGTATCTCAGCCTTAAGTATACACAAAGACTCTGGCCCCATTGCTCTCTGTGGCAAGGAGTTCCAAAGACTCTCAACCCTCTGAGAGAAGAAATTCCTCCTCGTCTCAGTCTTAAATTAGTGCCCCTTTATTCTGAGACTGTGCACTTCAATCCTAGACTCTCCTATATGGGGAATCATGCTCTCAGAATGTACACTGTCAAGCCCCTTAAGAA
This sequence comes from Mustelus asterias, assembly GCF_964213995.1. NCBI lineage: Eukaryota > Metazoa > Chordata > Chondrichthyes > Carcharhiniformes > Triakidae > Mustelus > Mustelus asterias. Next base: position 40,669,435 of record NC_135819.1, on the reverse strand, counting down.
TCCTATATGTTTCAATGAGATCACCTCTCATTCTTCTCAATTCTGATGAGTAGAGTCCCAACCTGTTTAACTTTTCCTCATAAGACAATCCCTCCATACTGGGGATCATCCTAGTGAACCTTCTCTGACCTGCCTCCAATGAAATAATATCTTTCCTTAAATAGGGGGAACAAAAGTGCCCACAGTACTCCAGATATGGTGTCACCAGTACCTTGTACAGTTGCAACAAGATGCCCCTACTCTTGTACTCCAATCCTCTTTTATTTAAGATCCACAATGGATATACTCACGCTTTAACATATTGAACTCCATCAGTTATAGTTATATCCAATTACTTAATCTATGTAATTTTATAACTCGCTTTTGCCATCTACACAAGATATTGTTTCTCCTAGCCTAGTGTGATCCAAAACCTTGAATAAACAACCCTCTAATCCCTCATCAAAGTCATGTATGGCGAAAAGTTAAGATCCATGATCCTTGAGAAAGACCAGTTCTCACATCCTGCTAATCAATCATTTAATTTCCAATTTTCTTCTCCCAAACCCAATTTATGTCACAAGATTGCAACCAATTCCAAACTCATTCATATTTGCCACACCTTGTGGAGAACCTTAGCAGATTATTTCTGAAAATCCATATAGATGACATCCATAGGAACTCCTTCTACCATTCTTTTGATCTTCTAAAAAGAACTAGAATTGGCCAGAGATGGTCTACCCTTCATAATTATATACTGACTCCCCCTACTGTCCATCAGCTTAATCACAATTATTTATAATCTGGAAGCATTTAAGGCAGCTCTCATGTTATTTTGTCTCGAGTCCTTTGTTCAGTTTCAAGTTAGGGATTCACACACATTACAAAATTCTCGATGTTCAAATCATAGAGGATACACATTAAAAAATTTGGTAAGATTATTTGATTGTATTTTCTGCGGTCAAACTGTTTATCATTGAACGCCACTTAGCGAAATATAACAGTAGTTTAAAAGTAAAATGAGTCTGTTTGTATCAGCCATTGGATTGGATCTTGAACCAATGGGTGGCCCATTGTCAGGACAACACTGCTGTTTATTCTGAAGCTGGTCCCCATGAGATGTCCAAGAACAGTTCCTTGGCACCCTCCCTTCCTTTAGTGAAATGTCTTGTCTCAGTTCAGTGAGACTCTTTAGCATCATCATGCTTTTTAAAAAATGGGCTGCATTGCTTTCATGGAGTTCAGGAAATCAGATCTAACTCCTAAAATCAATAATTTTAGGCTTAAAATTATCACTGAAAATTATCACTCGGGCGGCACGCTGGCACAGTAGTTAGCACATTGGTTAGCAATGCTAACCACTGTGTCACCATGCCACCCTAGTGATAATTTCTGGTTTCGATTCCAGTCTTGGGTGACTGGCTCTGTGGAGTTTGCATATTCTCCTTGTGTCTGCGTGGGTTTCCTCTGTGTGCTCCGGTTTCCTTCTACAGTCAGAAGATATGCAGATGAGGTGGATTACGGTGTTACGGTGATAGGGCAGGATTGGATAGGATGCTCTGTCGGAGAGTTGCCGCAGAGTGAATGGATCAAATGGCCTCCTTCTACACTGTAGGTATTCCATGGTCCTAAAAGGAAGGGGAAGTTAGAAGATGTTCAATTTTTATATTTTAGGAATGTTTTTTCATTAGTGGCTATTTATATAGAAAGAAAAATATGATTCAAAAGGAAATGGATAAGTAAATATTTAAGAAAAAAACATAAAACAATCTGTACAAAGGGAATGGAATATGGTTATGGATAGATCCAGGCATCAGCACAAGCTAATGACCTCCTTTTGTACAGTAATCTATATATTCTATGTATGTAAAACACTACTGCCCAGATTCTCCCCAGTCGAGCTGTCAGTAATCGTTGTCATTATTCTGCTACGCTGACAGCAACTTCTGGCATCCATCCATGCACAGTTAAATGTGGAAATCCAAAAGTTGCTATCAGTAATTCCCCATCCCTCCAGCAGGTGCTTTGCTATGGTCCTTGTACCTTTACGATTCACTGAAATTGATGTGAACTTCCATTTTTATGTTCTATTCTTGCTGTAAAAACCCTTGTGAAAGTTAATCTTTGTTGAATGAACAGTACTTTGGCTTTTAACTTTGGCATTACTCATGATCAACCTCTCTAGCTCTGAAAACTAGTTCGATATCTGTGGGATGTCAAATTTCTCCATTCTGCGCTCAACAAAATCCTTAGATTTTTAAAATAATCATTCATTTAAAAGGTTTTTAATTATATTTCAACTTCAAACTTAATCACATGCATGTGTTCCAAATTTTATTTCACTTTCTGTAAAATGATTTTTAAAAAAGCAAATGGCAAAACATTCTGGTTGCTTCCCAGTTGGCTGTCTGTGAGAATTGTTCAATGTTATTGGCTGTTTAGCCTGCTTGAAACCATCACTGTTGCTGGACATCAGAGATCCCTGATAGTTGGAACCAAAATGAAATTAATGTCAGAAATTATGAAATGCATGCTGCAGAATTGCCCTGTAAGCTGCTGAGGAATTTCTTCAGCCAGAGGGTGGTGAATCTATGGAATTCATTGCCACAGAAGGCTGTGGAGGCCAGGACATTGAGTGTATTTAAGACAAAGATAGATAGGTTCTTGATTGGTAAGGGGATCAAAGATTAGGAGGAAAAGGCGAGAGAATGGGGTTGAGAAACTAATCAGCCATGATTGATTAGCGGAGCACATTTGATAAGCCAAACAGACGAATTCTGCTCCTATATCTTATAGTCTTACAGTCTAAGCACATTGTTTTATAATTTTGAGCTCAGACTTGCACACGTATGAAATATGACACTTCCTGCAGACCTCAAAGATACCTGTATTAAAACTTGGTTAGATCACACTTTGAGTACTGTGTATAGTATGTTTGTCATACTATAAAAAGCAAACAGAGACACTGGAAAGAGTGAAAATAATACTTACAAGGATTACACCATAGGATTATACATATCAGAAAATAATCTATAAATTGGGTCTCTTTGCTTGAAAAGAGACCGAAGGTTTCTTTAAAAAATTATAAAAGATTTTGATGGAGTGAATGCAGATTGAATATTGTCGTTTGTGGGGAAGATCAAACCTTGAGGCCACCAATATAAGATGGTCATCAAAAAATCCAATAGGGATTTTGAAAGAAACATCTTTACTTAGACTATGATGAAAATGCAGAACTCACTACCACAGGGATTGGTTGGTGTGAATAGTTTAAATGCATTTCAGCCAGGGGGGGCATCTGGGCAAGAAAGGAATAGAGGACTATGTTAATAGAGATATGTGAGGGAGCATAGTGTTTCAATCCTGCTTGATGTTGCTATTCGACAAGCCAGATCGTAGGGTGGAACCTGGCTTGATAGATCCTAAATTCTATTTTGTGTTGAAATATATGGAAGGCAGCTACTGAGCAGAGTCACAGGAGTCAGCTGATGAACTTCTAACACAGAACAAAATATTTATTAAACAAGAAAATATGAACAACAGTACATTCCCCCTTTACACCAACTATACAGGTATAGATAGGTACAGAGTTGTAAGGATAACATAAGATGCAAAATCTATCTTATACTCCAAATGTTCTCAGTAAGCACAGAGACCATGTAAACCGATAAGGAATTGTGGTCAGAAACATCACATTCTATACCATGCCAGCCAAAATAGCTTCTATAGATTTCTCATGAATTCCCCCAGACACGTGTCACACAGTGAGGCAACTGGTTTCAATGGAACTTCATCATTATTCTCAAAGAACACGCATTGGAATATTCTTCCAAATTACATGTTCTCTCCGATGTATTCACCAAGGATCCAACTCCAGGGTTTCAACCTCTCCCCCTAGTATTCCACTGCTCTGGATGGCCACATGCATTCAAGCTTCACTTTCCACCCACTCTCTCAGATACCCAGTGGTGCCAACAGAATGTGTGCTTTCTGCAGCTTGTCTTTTTGAGTGTCTCGCTACTCCTCACTCTTGACCTCACAAAACAGGAGCTGCTTTCAATCTCTGTCCTTATTCTTTGACTTCATAATCTTCCTGGAACTTTCTTCTGTCCACTTCCCTGGTTTCTGGAATTTTCCACTTCAGTTTGGGACTTGCTTCCTGGCCTCTGTTCCGGCAGTGTCTATGGAGACATGTTTATAACTGACCTCCTCTCAACTGAACTGTTTTTGCTGCCTCTGTGGATTCTTGGTTGCTAGGCAACAGCACAGTTTTTATACCCTGTGTTTGTTTTAAAGCTGTTTAAAAAATCGTTAAAATGCAGGCGTCTTTTAAAATGAACCTACAACTGAAGTTCCCTCAACACACAACTGCAGAAATAAAAATTAAACTTTAACTTGAATTTAAAGTTATAGGTTATACTTAGTACAAATAAATACATATATAAATTACTTAAAACTATATACATTTCCAAACAATGGGAAGACGCTCAAGTGGGACATAAATCAGCCAGCATAATCAAGGACCCCGTGCGCCGCGGACGTACTCTCTTCCACCTTCCTCCATCTGAAAAAAGATACAAAAATGTGAGAACACATGTCAACCGACTCATGAACAGTTTCTTCCTTGCTGCCATCAGACCTTTGAATGAACCTTCCATATATTAAGCTGATCTTTCTCTCCACCCTAGCTATGACTTTAACACTACTCTCTCCCTCTCCTTTCCTTCTCCCCTATGTACTCTATGAACGGAATGCTTTGTCTGTACAGCATGCAAGAAACAATACTTTTCACTGTATCCCAATGCATGTGACAATAATAAATCAAATACATGACGGCATGGACTGGGTGAGCAGAAAGACCTGTTCCTGAGCTATATATTCTTTCTAATGCAGAAAAATCCAGAGGGGCCAGGGTGCAGGGGACCTGCGGAATGTAGTAGCAGGGCATCATTTTATTATTCTCTTCCATTTCTCACTTGGCAATCAGCCAGAACAAGTGATGGTGGGAGTGAAGTCATCGATTGCGATAGCAATGAGCAATAATGACTAGCGGCCACTTTGGCTCAGGTGCAGTACTCTTGCTTCTGTGTCTGAAAAGCTATAGGTTCAAACATCACTCCATTGAATAAAAACAGCTCTGAGTAAGTGATGCACTGTTAGAGCTGCTGGTTCTGGGGTGAAGTGTTAATCTGGTAACCAAACTGCCTTTTCAGATGTCTTTTAAAAATTCCATGGAACTATTCCCTGGTGTACTGGACAACGTTTCTCCATCAGGGGGAGACGGTGGTGTAGTAGGATTGTCACTGGACTAGTAATTCATAGACCCAACGTTATGCTCTGGGCATTACTGGACCCAGGTTCAAATCCCATCATGATAGATGGTGAAATTTGAATTAAATGTTTAATGATGACCCTGAAACCATTGTCAATTGTTGTAAAAACCCATTTAGTTCACTAATATCCTTTAGGGAAGGAAATCTACCATCCTTACCTGGTCTGGCCTACATGTGAGTCCAGACCCACAGCAAACTGCCCTCAGGGATGAGTAATAAATACTGGTCCAGTCAGCATAGCCCATAGCCTATGAATGAGTAAAAACAAAGCTCCACCAAAACAGATGAAGTGGGGGGCAGTCATCTGAATTTTTTTTGTTGGGACCGTACAATATGCAAACTGACTATCACATTACCTACATAACAACAAGCAATTCATTGCCTGTAATATGTATGGGGATGTCCCGTGGACGTGGCATGTGTTGTGTAAATGAAATAAAAACAGAAAATGTTGGAAGTACTCAGCAGGCATTGATGGAGAGAAACAGAGTTAATATTTTAGGTTGATTACTCTTCATCAAAACTGAGGAAAGGCTGAAATATAATGGGGGCGATTCTCCCAAAAAAGTTCGAAGTATTGAATTGGCGTGAAAACTGATGTAAATCACGATTGTTTTTTCAGTGGGAGTTCAGACTCGAATCTCCCACACTCTGTGCACTGCAGAGGTCACAATCGTGAATCACATTAAAAGCTCAGGGGTGGGGCCTATTCACACAAAAGTCTGACAGCTCTGGAACTCTGTTCATAGGGACCATGGGGCCACATGCACAGTGGCCCCGAATTGTCAATCTGCAGTTTGTTGGCCAGCTTGATTGCTGGCCAGCCCAGGACTCCCGCAGTGCTGCCCCCCTCCCCCAGACCACCCCCTCTTCCCCCACGACCCGATTGTGCCCCCCACGAGCATTCCCAGGCACTGCCCCATACCTGTTGGGCAGTCCCAACATTTCCTGGGCATGGGCACTTTACCCCTTGGGCAGTGCCGGGAGCACAGGCTGACACTGCCTGGGTGCCCATGCCCAGGGGGCACCGCCCGACCCCCAGGGGGGCCCTAATTGTCCCCCCTTCACTCCACCGGTCTCCCGCTAGTTCCCTGAAAGTGGGGAGCTACTCTCAACCCCGCCAAAGTGAGATTTTACTGGCGGGGTGGGAGATGCTATCGAGCCCGGAGAATTCGGACCCGAGCCTGATAATAACATTAAATCACATTAAAATAACTTACCTGGTGTTCCCACCGGTTTCCAGTGTGGTTCCCGACAGCACGGAATATTCACTGCTGGAAGATGCACGTGCGTTGGGAACGCATGCGCGAATCCTATGAATCAGTGCACGCACAAAACTCCCAGCCCGGTCACCAAAAGGTTAGCGGGTCAGTATGGGAGAATCACCCCCCAATATGTTTTGAACAAGTGAAAAGCAAGGCAGAACAAAAGAGAAAGTCTGAGGTTGAATAGAATGTTTGAGAGATTAAATGACAAAAGATTACACGATACAAAACCCAAAGGGAGTGGAAATGGGTAAAGAAGCAAATGGTGTTTCCAGATGACGTGTGAATGGTTGGAGGATTTGAGTGCTAGACAAGGACATCTTACTCCAGCTGTACTGAGTATTGTTGGGATAATAGCTGGGAAATTGTGTACAGGTTTGGCCTCCTTATATAAGAAAGGATAGACTTGCCACAGAGGGAGTGCAGCGAATGTTCAGCAGACTGATTTCTGGGAAGGCAGGATTATCATGGAGCGATTGGTTCGACAAGGCCTGTATTCACTGAAGTTTAGAAGAATGAGTGGGATTCTCACTGAAACATAAAATGCTGACATGACTGAACAGATTGGAAGCAGGGATGATATTTCCTCAGGCTCGAGGATCTAGACCAAGGGTTCACAGTCTCAAGACACTGGACAGGCCATTTAGGCCTGAGATGAGGAGAAGCCTCCTCACTCAGAGGGTGATGAACCTGTGGAATTCTCTACCACAGAAAGCTGCCGAGGCCAAGTCATTGAATACTCTTGAGAAGGAAATAGGTATATTTCTACACTCTAAAGGCATCAAGAAATAAGGGGAAAGCACGGGAGTATGGCATTGAGAGAGTGGATCACCCGAGATCATACTGAATGGTGAAGAAGGCTCGAGGGGTCAAATGATCTACTCCTGCTCCTAATTTCTTTGTATTTGGACAGCCATTATAGAAATAAATTGAAGGAATAAAGAAAGAAGCAAAATTGATACAGAGATTAGGATCTACAATTGCTGAACTCAATGTTAAGTCCAGAAGGCTGCAGAATGTCAAGTAGGAAGATAAATTACTGTTCCTGGATTTTGGGTGGAGCTTCATTAGAACACTGGAGCAGGCCAAAGACACAAAGGTCTCGGTGGAAGGGGGGTGGAGAATTAAATTGCCAGGCAACAGTAAATTCAGGGTCATGCTTGCAGACTGAACAGAGATGCTCTGAGTGAAAGAACAATTTATTTGCACTTCTTTCAATTTAACATATTGCATTGACTGACGATAATGTGATCTTCTCTACATTGGCGAGACCAAACACAGACTGGGAACACTTGGCAGACCTTGATTCTTCCTCCCCTGCTCCTGCCAATCTTCCTCTGCTACTCATTCTTAACTTTACTGAACAGGACCATTTCCCAATTCTGGTTCTTTTGCTTTGCCTTAACTTAAAGGTCTTCTGGGGGCATTTCCCCTTCACTTTTAGGATGCTCCTTGCCGTTCCCTCTTCCAGTAGACTGCTGACGATTAGGTATCTCCCTTGAGATCCACAACTCACTCGTGATTCATTTACTTTAACTTTAGAGTTAAATTTGTCTAAGGTCCTTTGACTTATTTTCCCCAGCAATCTGCTAATATGTCCAGTCAGAGATTTAAACTGTTCCTTTCACCTTAAAGCACAATCACCAACCGAACTAAAATGGCTTTTCTGTCTTTGTGGGTTCTCCTCTCTGGATCCTGTTACTAGGCAACAGCACAGTTTTCCTTTACTTTGTTCTTTTAACTTCCCTAAACTACTTCAAAAGTCATAAAACCTCACTAAAAATGCAGGTATGCAAACAGCTCCAGACCTGATGTCTAAAATGAAACTAAAGCCAGGTTTCACCTTTTAACCCACCAAATAAAAACATTAGTTAAACGTAAAGCCATACCTTATTCCTAATACCCACAAGCACAAATACAATTTACTTAATTATCTCTCTTTCCTAATAGAACCCTCTTCTGTAAATGGCAGCTGATGATAATTCAAATGTGAATATTAAACTTCAGATTGATAGACTTCTATTAACCAAAAGTATAACAAAAGGCAAGCATATGGAGGCAGAACAGGTTCAAGGAGCGAAATAACCTACTCCGTTTGTATGTTCTATTTGAGGGGTAACTTAAACATCCTACAATTGTGTCAAGCTTTATTTTTGAGTCAAATCAAGAGGGCACTATTATCCAGAATTAAAATTATCCCCAGTATATTCGGATCTACCACACACTATGGTTGAATTTTATGGAGGGGTTAGTATTCTTCCCATTCCAGTAGGGTGGCACGGTGACACAGTGGTTAGCACTGCTGCTTTACAGAATCAGGGACCTGGGTTCAATTCCCGGCTTGGATCACTGTCTGTGTGGAGTCTACACATTCTCCTCGTGTCAGCGTGGATTCCCTCCGGGTGCTCTGGTTTCCTCCATAGTCCGAAAGATGCACTGGTTAGGTGCATTGGCCATGCTAAATTCTCCCTCCGTGTACCGAACGGGCACCGGAATGTAGCGATTAGGGGATTTTCACAGTAACTTCATTGCAGTAAGCCTACTTGTGACACAAATAAATAAAATAAATAGCCAAAGTTAATGGTTTCCCCCATAGCAGTGATAATATACTAGGGGCGGCCTTCGCAAGGTGAACGTGGGACTTTGTCCCATGGGGTACAGGAAGGTCTGCCCATAAGAGCAGCCGGCCAATTGGATTGGCTGGCAGCTGAGTAGTTGCAGCAGTGCCAGAATGCAGTAGTGGTCATTGCTGGGATTGCAAAGACTCTCGAGATGAAGGAAGATGGATGCCAACCTTCAAGATTAGCAAAGAACCCTACAGTACAGAAGGATGGCATTCTGCCCATTGAGCCTGCACTGACAACAATCCCACCCAGGATCTATCTCTGTTTTTACCCTGACACTAAAGGGCAATTTTAGCCAATCCACTTAACCTGCACAACTTTGGACTGTGGGAGAAAACTGGAGCACTCGAAGGAAACCCATTAGTCCAGGGACCTTGGTCAGGGAGGAATTGAGCTCTCCTGATGAAGGGGGCAAGGTGTTCGGTGTTTGAGTTTTGGAGGCTAGGAGGGAGGCAAAAATGGTGTCAACATCTTGCTGAACCCCATATAAAACTCTCCCCCCCCCCCCCCCCAATATCAGTAGAACTTATTAACTCTTGCTTCTCCAGATTAGTAAAGCTGGAAACATTTAAATTTTAATTTCCATGCCCGAAGAACATACTTAAATTTAAACCAACACCTCATAAAACAACAATGTTTTATGAATAGCATATAGTGAGCATGGCTCCAATAAAAGAAAGAGCCGTAATTACTTTTAAATGGCAATGTGTAAAGTTCGTATCCTTAGCAGGTGTTCACGGCCTCCTCATTTTAATGGCCTATGGGAAGTCAAATACGAAAGAGTAAATAATGTTTGCACAAATGTTTCACTCGCCTGTAGTAATTGATGTGAACATCTGATTATATAAGAAAATGCAGAATAATAAAATCTGCATCGCCTGGGAAGGAAATGGTGCAATCATTGTGGGGGGTCTTTTTAAATCTGTTTTTTTTACACTCACATTCCTATTCAATGCAATCCTGTAATCTGCTGAAGAGAATACTTCTGAAAGTAATTCGTTGAAAATCTTTTTCCTTTTTACAGACAGGCTCAACAAGTGCATTTATTCTTCTCTAACTTCATAGGAAACCTCCAGGAGGTTTGACATTGACTCTGATATTTTCAGGAAAGGAATAAGGTTTCGTGAACTTAGTGGAAGAACCTCATTATCATTTTCTTACTTGTGTTTCCTGCCCAGAAGGCATCTTGATAAACAGAGTTGCTGTCTGTTGTGTGGGGGAAAAGAGAAAAGGGGACATGGGGAACAGATGGGGAGGTGGATTTGAGACCAGAGAGAGATTAGCCATGATCTGGTTGATTGGTGGAGCAGATTCAAATGGCTGAATTTGCCTACTTCTGCTCTTAATTCCTCTGTTCCTATGTCCTAAAGTCAATGTTAGATGGCCACAATCATCATCTGTTTGGCAAACACACCAGCCTCCTGGAAATATTGTGGGAGAGTGGTGTGGGAAGGAAGGGTGCTGGGGGTGGGGGGGGGGGAGGTGGGGGGGTGGTGGGGGGCACCAGCAATTCAGGACAGAGAATAAAGTGGAAAAGGGTAAGGGTTGGTGGGGCTGGAGGTCAGATTGATAATTGGGAGGGAGAGGAGTCCCGGTAAGTGGGGTGCTGGGTGTAGGGGGAAGTTAAGCCAGTCTGCAGGAGGGAGAATTGGGGACTGGGAAACATCACAGGTTTGCAGTTTGGTAATTGGATGGCATTAGAGATTGAGTGAGCAGGGCATTGATTGGGACAATCGTGGCTTTGGAGGAGAGGTGCAGCCAATCATAGCAGAAGATTTGCTTAAGGGTCAGGGTGGAGAACCACCTGCTCCACTTGGCCCACAAACAGTGCTGTAAAAAAAAAACTTACCCGTTGATTCTGCCGTCCCCTGACTCTCTTTAGCTGCTGGGCTCATGAGCAATCTGACGTACAGAGCCTAATTTGCATATTATTATAATAAATCCACCTCTCCATGATGGATCAATCAATGCTTCTAAACCCGTTGCAGTTAAAATTAAAAGTTGTCACACTTGTAGTCATTTTGGTTGATGAGGGATTGGGGATCCCAACAAGGTGGGGAAGAGAATCGAGTGGTTGAGGTTTAGAGGCCAGGAGAGAGGCAAAAATGGGATTAATATCTTGGGGGAACCCTCACTGAGTTTTACAAGTTTGTTGATTCCACCACCAACCCTCTGACCCTGTCCTGCCCAACATGATATGGGGACGAATGGAGGTGGCGATGGAAGGGTTAAAATTGCACTTGATCGATCTCAGACCATTGTGGCCAATTTGACATCTATAGGCAATGTCTCCTTTGACTGTTACATTATCATACAGAATTTTATACTTCTGTTTTATCATTTTGCTGATTCGATCATGAATTGAATATTTTTTCTGCCTTTCAGTTAGAAAATGATATCTCGACCGACATCTCACAGAATTGCCTTTTTCCTCCATGTGGTAGAATTAGAATAATGGACAGTACTAATCCAAAACAATTTAAATCCTAATTAGATAAACCTAAATAATTCTGATTTGTGTATCATTGCTTTGAATTTGATGATCAGCCATGATAATAATGAATAGCGGAACAGGCTTTAGGGGCCGAATGGCCTACTCCTGCTTCAAGTTTTGATGATGCAGGCACAATTTTAGATTTGAATATATTGGAGGTAAGACATCTTCCCAAATTTAAAATTGATTATTTTTCTTTAGACTTGTAGATCTTTGTCTGATGAACTTGTTCGCTTTTACCAGACACCCTAGTGCCCAGAAGTGTAGTCCAGTCTGTACTGTTAGACTTGCACTGCCTGAACACGTATTTAGGGGCTTATGCCTTCAGGGTAATTGAATCTCAGGACACCTTTGCATTTTTTTCTCTTTTGTTTGTTAAAGTTGATCTGTGCTTTAGGCTATTTCCCTTTTTAGGATAAGGGTAGAATCAGCAGAAGATTTAACAGGTTCTTAACCCTGACACTTAAATGTGATTTAATGCATTCTTTGTTGACATAAATCCAAATAATACACTTGGGTCTATGGAACTCTGCCGGCTTTAGTGTTCAGAAAGGTGTCGAAATAGTTTAGCAATTTTGTATGCTTGTTAAGTTTCAATTTTGTTAAGAACGTACTTGTGTCCAAATCAGTTTGGTTGTAATTTGTTCAAACAAATCGGCAAGAATATCAATTTGTGCCCAATGTTAGAATAATTGGTCATTTGTCCTCATAGCCTTTAGTGAGGCTTGTTTGTTGTTTGCAGAAAGAACCTGAATTACTAGCTAGTTTTAGGTCCCACTCCATTCCCTAGCTATTGGCTTCATCCGTGTCATCCCCAGCAACAGTCTGAGATTAGGCCAGTTTGCTTGCAACCTTGGTGTCATGTTTGACCCTATGGTGAGCATCCAACCTCATATTTGTGCCATCTCTAAGGGGCGAATTTTCCCATTCTGCCCGCCACAGCAAACGTAGGAGGTGAGGGGCGGACCATGGAAAGGACCGTAGACCTCGGGCAGGATTTTCTAGTGTGGTTGGAAAATCCCGCCCTAAAACTCCTATTTTAACCTCCATAATATTGCTTACTTCATTCTTGCCTCAGCTCATCCACTGCAAAAATCCTCATCCATGCCTGTTTTGTCCCTGTACTGGACTATTCTAATGCACTCCTGGCTGCTCTCCCACATTCTATCCTCCGTAAACTTGAGAACACCCAAATCTCTGTGGCCCAAGCCTTAATTCGTAGAAAATTCTATTTCCCCATCAACCCTGTACTTAATGGTTCCTGGACATGGAACATCGAAATTGTAAAATTCTCACTCTTGTTTCCAAATCCTTCTATGGCCTTGGCACTCCCTAATTCTCCCCCAAAACCTGAAGTTTAAAGTTTATTTATTAGTGTCTCAAGTAAGCTTGCACTAACACTGCAATGAAGTTACTGTGAAAATCTCCCAGTCACCACATTCCAGCGCCTGTTTGGGTACACTGAGGGAGAATTTAGCACTGGCAATGCACTTAACCAGCACATCTTTTGGACTGTGGTAGGAAACTGGAGCATCTGGAGGAAACCCACTCAGGCACAGGGAGAACTCCACACAGATAGTGACCCAAGCCAGGAATTGAACGTGGATGCCTGGCGCTGTGAAGCAGCAGTGCTAACCACTGTGCCACCATGTCACCACAAGCCTTTGAGATATCTGCACTCTTCCAATTCTGGCTTGTTGTGTGTTCTCCAGCATTGTTTCTCCACCATCGGAGGCCATTCAAACAGTTGCCTAGGCTCCAAACTCTGGAATTCACTTCAGTTCCTACACCTCTCTGTCTCTCTGCCTCTCTATTTCACTTATCAACTATAACACATTCGGCATGGTGGTAAAATGGCTAGCACTGCTGCCTCACAGTGCCAGGGACCCGGGTTCAATTCTCGGCTGGGTCACTGTCTGTGCAGAATCTGTACATTCTCCCTATGTCTGCGTGAGTTTCCTCCGGGTGCTCCGGTTTCATCCCACAGTCTGAAATACATGCTAGTTAGGTTCATTGGGCATGTTAAATTCTCCCTCAGTGTACCCAAACAGGTGCCGGAGTGTGGTGACTAAGGGAATTTCACAGTAACTTCATTGCAGTGTTGATGTAAGCCTACTTGTGGCACTAATAAATAAACTTTAAAATTTACCTTTTTGACCACGCTTTTGGTCATCTGACCTAATATCTCCTTATGTGGCTCGGTGTCACACTTTGTTTAATAATGCTGCCCTGAAACATCTTGGGATGATTTGTTGCATTAAAGGGACAGTATAGAATAGAATCATAGAATTCCTACAGTGCCGAAGGAGTCCATTCAGCTCATTGAATCAGCACCAACTCTCCAACAGAGCATCTTACCCAGACCCACCCCTCTGTCCTATCGCCATAACCCCACACATTTGCACCGCTAATCTCTCCTAACCTACCATCTTTGGACACTGAGGGGTGTGGTGAACCATTGTTGGTTCCCACCAGGTAGTGCTGAGCCATGGTCTGGCCAGTACTATGAGTCTGTAGATATGTTACTGTTGGGGTTAGGGTTGGGCTGTTCTACCTGTTAATATAGTCCTATGGTACACCCCAGTTGGCTCCGCCTCCTGGGAGACGTATAAAGGTCACTGCTCTGCCTGGTGACCCTTTAGTCTGGGATTGTATATAGTAGCTCCGTTATTGTTGGCAATAAAAGCCTTTATTTCCCGAGTACATCCTGCCTCTCGTGTGATATATCGCGCATCAAGGGGCAATTTAGCATGGCCAATTCACCTAACCTGCACATCTTTGGACTGTGGGAGGAAACTGAAGCACTCGGAGGAAACCCACGCAGACAGAGGGAGAAAGTGCAAACTCCGCACAGGCAGTGACCCAAGACTGGAATCGAACCCGGCTCCCTGGTGCTGTGAGGCAGCAGTGCTAACCACTGTGCTACTGGTAGTTTAGCTGGTTAAAAAAAAATCGGAGCACATCTGTGTACAGCACAAAGTAAACTACCTATCCCTAAATGTGGCAGCAACACTATTTCCTCTGTAGAACTCTCTACATGAAATTAAGTTTTGCTACTTCCTCGTGGTAAGCTGCCAACTTTTTTTAAAGTTGCCACCACTGCTCTGAGCAACCTAACAATGACTAATCAAAGCATAGTCACAGAGCAAATCGATTTACTGTCCCTAAACATTTAAAAGTTTAACAACACCAGGTTAAAGTCCAACAGGTTTATTTGGTAGCAAAAGCCACACAAGCTTTCGGAGCTCCAAGCCCCTTCTTCAGGTGAGTGGGAATTCTGTTCACAAACAGGGCATATAAAGACAAATATCTGAATATTTGAGTCTGTGTCTTTATATGCCCTGTTTGTGAACAGAATTCCCGCTCACCTGAAGAAGGGGCTTGGAGCTCCGAAAGCTTGTGTGGCTTTTGCTACCAAATAAACCTGTTGGACTTTAACCTGGTGTTGTTAAACTTCTTACTGTGTTTACCCCAGTCCAACGCCAGCATCTCCACACCTAAACATTTAAACAGAATTGGAGTCTGCCCTAATTGCAGGAAGAGAACTTGCAACATTTAAACTGTGAAGGAATGCAATTTTTAATCCAGCCCTACATAACAGAACTTCCAGGTGGAGTCTCAGAGGTGAATGCAAAGTTGTTGTAATGATACATATAATTGTTATAACACAATGTATAAATATGCTGTTGTTACTTTTGACAGAGGAAACCAGTGTACTCCAAAAGTAATTGATTACACAAAGCATCTCAAGTCACTTCAGCAACATTAACAAGGCAATGTGGAATCAGAGTCCGCACCAGGCCAGGCAAGCCATCCCACTGAGTAAGCAGCCTCCATATAAACCGCCGCGCCTAATCGCACTCCTTACCCATGCTTCATTCTTTATGCTCAAGCAACTATCCAATAGCTTATTGAAAGAATTGAGGGACTCCCTACTGCCACATTTTGTGGTAGAGGATCCCACATTCCTGTGAGCAAGGACATCTTTCAGACTGCCTCTTTAATTTTGTTAGGTGATTATTCGCTGTTTAAAGCTTCTGATCACCATATTGCTGACCAGTGAAAACAATTCATCACAATTTACTACATTGTAATCTTCTTAACCTGGACGACGTCTATGAGGTCAAACTTACCCCTACTAGAAATCCATAAATCGGAAACTTCTCAAAATTTTCTTCAGTGGTGGCATGGTGGCACTATCATTTTTTTATGTTTATCATTACTCCCCAAATGCATTTTTATGGGTGTTCTTAAACAATAATCGGAGCCTCCTCCCCAAGCCTTTATTTATCAGCCAGAAACAGTGAATACTGGAATTACCCAGCAGAGTCATCACACAGGCAGAACAGTTCTCAGTGTCATCGTGAACACTATCAAGGTACAGACTTTGTTTGTTGTTGGCCAGTTCCAAGGAGTCAAAGGTTAGGCTTGTATAGCTGACCCTGCAATTAAAACCTGGCTATATAATCTTTAAGTGTAGAGCAATTCTATACCTGCAATTACTAAATTATCTCACCAAACAATTATGCTGCAGGTTCAAAATATTCCCAATACCTCCGACCCCACTTTCTCCCCACTTATTTCCAGTGCCAAGTGTGAGATATCCATAGACGTTTTTGCTGAAAGCTTAAGACAATTTGTTTGACCATTAGGTGTGGTTGGTCACAATTTTTTTTCTCAAGGTCCATCGCCTTTCCTGGGGCACATGTAAAACTCTGCCACCCATCATCTATCCCAAAATGTATTTAGTTCCTCTATCGCTTTTGTCTTCACCACTTGAATGCAAAGTTGAGTCTGTTACTTGAGGGCAGTACTGTTGAAATGCTGAGTTGTTGGAAGCATTGTGCTTCAGATGAGACATTAAACCAAAGCTTATCACCTACTCGGGTGGGTCTAAAGCAGTGGTGGGCAACCTGCAGCCCGTCAGGATTTTGCATTGGGCCCACAAGATATTTTTGTTTACATTTTTTTCTTTTAATGATCCAGGAGAATGTTAAATGAGAGACAGGCTCCAATTACAATCTTTAAATATTATGCACTTCATTGCAAAAGAGTAAACAATGCAAGAGAAATATAAGCAACAAGTCTCATGCCCTTCTGCCCATCAGGGACTCTGGCAACAATGGCTGGTCTGGAGCTTGAGGGGTCCTGACACATTTCACGATCCAATTCCTAGGTGACATCCAACTTACTCAGATCAAAACCTCCCTTTTACTATGTGGCACAGACTTGATGTAAGACTTGTGAGACTTGATATAAACATTAACAGAAGAAAGTCAGCTTGTGATTACGGTGTGATATTATTCACATGGTGCCAAATGCAGACAAAACACAGCTGCATCCTTAGGTTCCCACTACATGATTATTGCTAACTTGGCTGGTGAATATGTTAACTCCTTACTCTCCATACAGCTGACTGTTGCCCATGGGCAGAGCTACCACATAGATTTTTTTCTACCAGGATGACTGAAGTGAAACACCAGTAAAGCAAGGGCAGATAAAGCAAGGTGCATGCTGATTGCACTCAGCATTGACTGTGAGAGCCATGCGTTGCCTCTGCTTCAAATCAAAGCATAAATATTTCTGCTGCTTTTATCACGTGAAGTTGATTGTTCTATTGATATATGAATGATGAACCATTTTCTCTATAACTTTTTATGAAATATTCAGCATGTATTAAATGTTTTCAAACTTATTCAAGGGTCATAATTAGTGAACAAGTCTGATTTCAAACTTGTGGCCCACTGAGATGAAGGAAGGCCACCGGGTGGCACAGTGGTTAGCACTGCTGCCTCTCAGCGCCGGGGACCCAGGTTCAATACAGGCCTCGGGTCACTCTCTGTGTGGAGTCTGCACATTCTCCCTGTGTCTGTGTAGGTTTCCTTCAGGTGCTCTGGTTTCCTCTCACACTCCAAAGATGTGCGGGTTTGGTTGATTGGCCAGGCTACGGGGTTACGGGGATAGGGTGGTATTGTGCTCAGTGCAGACCCAATGGGCCAAATGGCCTCCTTCTGCACTGTAGGGATTCTACGATTCTATATGGCCCACTCACTTGCCTAGGTTGCACACTCTAAAAGATACCACTGCACTAATTGTCAAGGTACAGCGTAGTTCTCCCAGTGTCCTAGTCAGTATTTATTCCTCAACCTGCCTCAATTAGAAAGAAAGCAGATGATCGTGTGTTTATCTCATTGCTGTTTGTGGGCACTGCTGAATACAGATTGACTGCTGTGTTTTTTTGCACTACAACGCTATCTACAGTTCAAGTGTATTTCATTGATTGTGAAGTAATTTGGGAACTTGAGGTCATGAAGGGCACTTGAGACATCAAAGTGTTTTGTTTCTTTCATAACTGCAATCCCGTATTCATGATAATATTCTATGCAATCTATATTGCATTTTTTCCGTTGTTTTGGTATTTGTCCTATAATCAGATATATAAAGACATTCAAAGATGTCACCTGGAGAGTAAATAAACTCTTCTAAATAGTTCATTATTTCGCTGCTTCATTAAGTAGTCTCACAACACCAGGTTAAAGTCCAACAGGTTTATTTGGTAGCACGAGCTTTCAGAGCGCTGCCCCTTCATCAGGTGATTTTGTGTTTCATGTTGCTGCTTCACTCCACTAAAAACGACATTTTAATATTAGTTTTGTCTTCCTGTCTTACTTCCACAATATGTTTCTTTATATCTTTATCACATTTGACTCAATTCACCATCTGCAGCCTAGTGTGTTTATATCCTCCTGCAGTCTTTCACAAGCTTTGCCACAATCAGCATAATTCTGTAATACCTGTCGACAACAGTGCTTGCATGGTACTTGATTCAAGCGTACAACTGCAATGTTGTAGCTTTGGTTTCTGACCAATACTCCCTATCTAAAAT
This sequence comes from Mustelus asterias, assembly GCF_964213995.1. NCBI lineage: Eukaryota > Metazoa > Chordata > Chondrichthyes > Carcharhiniformes > Triakidae > Mustelus > Mustelus asterias. The sequence goes on along the minus strand of NC_135819.1, from coordinate 40,650,854 downwards.
AGCATTTTAACATGCATAACCCATGCATGAGGTCATGAAGGGCATAGAAAACTCTGCTCCTATCTTCTATGTTTCTATAACCCATTCAACTCCCAGTGAGTTCTATTCCTCACTGGCAGGTGGGCAGAGAGATTCTTTTTGATTTTAGAACATAGAAAAACTACAGCACAAACAGGCCCTTCGGCCCACAAGTTGTGCCGAACACATCCCTACCTTCTAGACCTACCTATAACCCTCCATCCTATTAAGTCCCATGTACTCATCCAGGAGTCTCTTAAAAGATCCTATTGAGTTCGCCTCCACCACCACTGACGGCAGCCGATTCCACTCACCCACCACCCTCTGAGTGAAAAACTTACCCCTAACATCTCCCCTGTACCTACCCCCCCCAGCACCTTAAACCTGTGTCCTCTCGTAGCAGACATTTCCACCCTGGGAAAAAGCCTCTGAGAGTCCACCCGATCTATGCCTCTCAATATCTTATACACCTCTATTAGGTCTCCTCTCATCCTTCGACTCTCCAAGGAGAAAAGACCGAGCTCCCTCAGCCTATCCTCATAAGGCATGCCACTCAATTCAGGCAACATCCTTGTAAATCTCCTCTGCACCCTTTCAATCTTTTCCACATCCTTCCTACAGTGAGGCGACCAGAACTGAGCACAGTACTCCAAGTGGGGTCTGATGAGGAAATTTTGATTTGATTTATTATTGTCAGCTGTATTAGTATGCAGTGAAAAAGTATTGTTTTTTGCACGCTGTACAGACAAAGCATACTGTTCATAGAGAAGGAAACGAGGGAGTGCGGAATGTAGTGTTACAGTCATAGTTACGGTGTAGAGAAAGATCAACTTAACATAAGGTAGGTCCATTCAAAAGTCTGATGACAGTCTCCATATCCTCCAAACCAGGGAAGAAGCTGTTCCTGAGTGGGTTAGTAAGTGTTCTCAGATTTTTGTATCTTTTTCCCGATGGAAGAAGGTGGAAGAGAGAATGTCCGGAGTGCGTGGAGTCCTTGGTTATGCTGGCTGCTTTGCCGAGGCAGCAGGAAGTGTAGACAGAGTCAATGGATGGGAGGCTGGTTTGCGTGATGGACTGGGCTTCGTTCATGACCCTTTGTAGTTTCTTGCGGTCTTGGATAGAGCAGCAACCATGCCAAGTTGTGATACAACCAGAAAGGATGCTTTCTGTGGTGCATCTGTAAATGTTCGTGAGAGTCTTGGATAGAGATTATTGTATAGAGATTGCAAAAATGACGGGGGTGTTTTTCTGACCCCGCTGCACCTACATAATGGCACAAACCAGATCCCAAGCCGATTAGCGTATCTAAAGTAGCATTTAAACATGCATAACCCATTCAACTCCAAGCGCATGGGATCTTCCAAACTTCGGGTGCAGCGTGAGAATGGCAAGAATCAGTGGAGACCAGGCGCAATGGCCTTGCTAGGGGGCTCGGAGGCCAGTGGTTGGAGGCATAGCCAGGCAGTGCCAACCAGACACCCCTACAGTGTCCACTGGACACCCTGGCATTGCCAGTTGGGCACTGCTGGTGTGCCAGCAACCCTTCAAAGGGAGTGGGGCCTGAATGGGGCTATGGGTGGGGCCACAACATGGGGGTTGTGCAGGGGGGATTGTGCAGGTGTGGATCATGAAAGAGGTCATGATGGAGGGGCATGTCTGAGGTCATGATGAGGGAGCATGTTGGGGTCTGGCAGGGGTACCTAGCGGGAGGGCCTTGATGCCGGCAACCCATGTCAGGGTGGAGGTGGGGGAACATGCCACTGATTGTGGTGGGGGGGGAGGGGGGGTCCCGATGCCCATGGGGAGAGGGAGGGGGTGTTCCAGTGCACTGGGGGATCAGGGCGCTCTGTGAAATGGTGCCCAAGCGCTCTGAAGCTGGACTTATCAACGTGTTTAAGCCCTGCCCCCCAGTACCAGCGTGCAACTCACCACTCTCCCAAAACATGACTGAGTGTGGGCCCCACAGCAAACTCAACAGAGGGAGAGAGGGTAAACTCAAAGGGTTGGTCTATATACTCATTCTTGAAATGCGAAAAGAACTTTTGCAGCATCCTTGTCCCCTTGAGATAGTTATCTTCAGTTAGTAAAGAGAAGGATACAGAAAATAAAGGCTTACAGTATAGAGACCACAAAGAGAGAAAATAGTGCTTCACGTGAGTTCCAGAGTCTAGAAACAAAATTCAATGAGGCATTCCTTCACTGAGGTTGGTGGGCTAAAAATCTATGCTGGATAATTCACTTTTCCAGTGGTGTTGATGTCACACGATGAGGTAGGCATGTAGAGATGAACCAGTCTTGTAGGTAATGGAACAATATTCCCAGCGTAGGCAGTAAATGGGGGGCCAGATATTTCAGCTGGGCACAACTCCTTGTCTGTGAGGCTGTTGGTTAGAAGGTAAACAGTAGGCTGAGCTTTGCAGGCAAAGGTTCATGTCACATGACTCCCACCTCTCCAATACCTTTGGCAATGGATGTGTGTCTGTCTTCCGGATTCAAAAAGGCTGTTAAAAATCTCAGCCATTAGGAATTGAAAGGAAGGTTGAGTGGCCTTTGTCTTAGTGGGCCATCCATCTCCTGTTGACCAGCCTGGGTTATTAGATGCAGATGGTCTTTTGTATAGCTCTCTGTGAATTTGTGTTGTGTAATTCATAGGTAGGTGTACTGTGGCTCTTTAAAGATAACAAGGTGTGAGTTTTCCCATAACTGCCAAGTAACTTCTTTAGTGCAGGAATCATCAATGAACCATTTTAAAGGTATTTGTTCAGTTATAAAGTTTTAGAAATGAAATGTACATATCCATATATATATATTTTATATAAATATACAGTGCGTCATTTTAATGCCTCACACATGTAGTTTGTGCATGGTGCCGCAGTTCAGCCTGACAACACCAGTGACCTGGGTTCAGTTCCAGCCTTGAGTAACTATCTGTGTGGAGTTTGCACATTCTCCCTGTGTCTGTGTGGGTTTCCTCCGGGTGCTCCGCTTTCCTCCCACAGTCCAAAGATGTAGAGGTTAGGTGGACTAGCCGTGCTAAATTGCCCCTTAGTGTCAGAGGGATTAGTAGGGTAAGTACGTGGGGTTACGGGAATAGAGCCTGGATTGGGATAGTTGTCAGTGCAGGCTTGATGGGCTGAATGGCCGCCTCCTGCACTGTAGGGATTCTATGAATTCTATAAAAGTTTTTCTAAAAGTTTAAATCTTGTCATGTGATCCTTCCCATCAGCCGCAGGAAGTTCAAATATTTTTCCAAAAGTTATCAGTCTACAAATGAATAGTAACAATAATTACTGAATTTCCTTTCTCTGTTCTCTTTGAAGAATTCTACGTGTGTGGTCCTGTGTGATCTATCCTTTAACATTCTGTGCTGAATGACCCCGATTATCTTATGAATTTCCAAGGTGTGCAGTAATTTCTCGCCATGATATGGACTTTAGCAGAAAGATGAACAGGCCTATAATTTTCCTTTTAACCCTGGCTCTGCTTTAGATATTTTTCACCCTAATAGGAATGCCAGATGAGAGTCCCAATTAAGAGAGGTGGACAGACCACATTGTCTTTAAGAATTGAAATATTTTCCTATGACCTATTTCTTGTTGCTCCTTGTTTTGACAATTGCAAGGAAAGTATAAGGACCTTGTAGTTCCCATGCATGTACAAAGTATCTGTCAAGTAATACCTTTAAGAAGTCTCACAACACCAGGTTAAAGTCCAACAGGTTTATTTGGTAGCAAATACCAAGTAATACCTTTAACCAGGGCATCATCGTTTAGTGTAACACATTAAATTTGTTATCACATGTGTGTCTAAATTGCTGACATTTCAAAAAAAAACTTAGAGCAAATGCACACCAGAACTTTGTCCAGCCCTTAGGGTAAATTTACCTCCAGTAGCCTGATTTCTTTTCTGACTCCATGTCCGTTATTTCAGCATTTCAATGATCTGTCTTCCTTCGTTTGTTTTTACTCCAATGAATATAATTCCAGCTCTGTTTGCCTGTCATAAAAACATTCCTTTGAGACCTTGCTGCTATTTAAAGAGATCATGCCTGAACTCCATTCACCCACCTTAGTCCCAAATCCTTTAACATGCTTACCTCACGTAAATCTATCAATCTCTGTTTGGAAAATTTCAGTTGACCCACCGTCTAAATTCCTGCGGGGCAAAGAGAGTTTCAAATTTCCACCATCTTCAGTGTGGAAAAGTCTTGACTTCATTCTTCTGAATGTCATCCTAAGTCTCAAAACTTGCCTCATCAGTTCTACTGAACCATTTGCGAATTTCTTTCTATATATTGAGAAATAAAACCTCCAAGAGTGAGATATTTGATAAAAAGAGTAATTTAACCTCAACTGGATTAATTTCAGCTTTATTTATTTTAAATACTGGGCTGATAGTTGTGCCACTTTTTTGTGCATGACCATAAATAGATTGCATTATCCGTAAGATAATTATTGTGGCTCAAGATATAATAGTTCAGATCAGAAAAAGTATTATTTGCAGAACAGAATGGCAAAGTGCAACAATTTGAATGAAGTTTGTACAAGCATGGAATGAAGGGAGTAAAAATAGGTAATCTTAGAAATCCTACAGCACAGAAAGAGGCCATTCGGCCCATCAAGTCTGCACCGACCACAATCCCACCCAGGCCCTACCCCCATATCCCTACATATTTTACCCACTAATCCACGCATCCCAGAACACTAAGGAGCAATTTTTAGCATGGCCAATCAGCCTAACCCGCACATCTTTGGACTGTGGGAGGAAACCGGAGCACCCGGAGGAAACCCACGCAGACACGGAGAGAATGTGCAAACTCCACACAGACAGTGACCCAAGCTGGGAATCGAACCCGGATCCCTGGAGCTGTGAAGCAGCAGTGCTAACCACTGTGCTACCGTGCCGCCTGTAGGTCCCATTTTTACCTACTGGTTTCCATTCTCCCAGGTAGTATTGACATCTGCTTGCAATGGTAAAGTGAGTTACCATTGAGTATTTAATTCATCCAATTCATGAATCTACGCAAAACTTCAGCCACTCTAACCTTCTATTGAACTGGGAAGCAGAAGTGCATTTGAACTATAGACTATTACTGGTGGGGGGAAAGAAATGAGTTGAAAGGCTGGAACGTACACTTGTACAATTCTTACTGTGCTCTTGTGAGTAGATTTGGTGAACGCAATGTATGATATTTAGTCAAATAAGCTTTGAATTTCATGCCAGAATTGTGAAAGAAGAAATCTAAATGGTTATGAAAAATGCAAATGAAGCTCGGTGCTAAGTGATGAGATCATCTGGGATTTAGTCCAGATGATGTAGGGTGTGGTCTGAATGTTCTTATTGGCAATTTTCTATCCTTCTCTTTTCAAATGTTTCTGCTCACCTGATATTTTTTTCCCGATAGGCTGTTGTCCAGTGAATCTTGGTCACCTATCACTTCCCATTTTTACCGACTGGTTTCCATTCTCCCAGTATTTCAAATTAAAAATACTAATTTATGCGTTTCAGCCTCCTCATTATTTAATTGCACCGTATCACTGTAATACTCTCCAATCCCACCATCTGTCTGCTTGAATTTCTCCTTCCATTAGTGCCTGGGCCTTCAAAGAATTCCCTCCCCTTCTGCTGTTTTTTTAACCTTCTCTTCCTTTGAGAGTCTCCTTGAAACCCTAAACTGTGGCCAAACTATTCATTACCCTTTCAATAGCTCCTTCCGTGGTTCCATTTGACCTTCGTGACTCTGAATTGCCTTGGTACAGTGACACATTAAAGGCATGACATACATGCAAGTTGCTGCTGTTACTGGCCGTTTGACCAACATATTTTTAAAGTTTAAAGTTTATTTATTAGTGTCACTAGTAGGCTTACAGTACCACTGCAATGAAGTTACTGTGAAAATCCCCTAATTGCCACACTTCGGTGCCTGTTCGGGTACACTGAGGGAGAATTTAGCATGGCCGATGCACCTAACCAGCATGTATTTCGGATTGTGGGAAGAAACTGGAGCACCTGGAGGAAGCCCATGCAGTCATGAAGAATGTGCAGACCCTGCACAGACAGTGACCCAAACCAGGACTCGAACCCAGGTCCTTGGCGCTGTGAGGCAGTAGTGCTAACCACTGTGCTGCCCTGCATATGACCAACTGAAGTCAATCTCCTGCGAACAAGAGATTAATTGCTTAACCTGGGGTCCTCCCGCCTCACACAACATGCACAGGGTCATATTGTTGGCTCTACGAAGGCTCAATGGAAGCCCACTTTTACGATGAAGACAGAAGTGTTGGGAAAATTCCAAACTGTACTATTGTTATTTTAGTCTCTCTTGGCTTGGTTGAGTTTAAAAATCAGCTTGGACACACCATTCCTTCTTAATTCTTCTTTCTTTCAAGGAACTGCACTTAATATATCTTTCATACATTGACCTTTGCCCAGTTTCATTGACCTATTAGCAAATAGGAGTCAACGGATCTTGCCCATGACCAGTGGGCATTGCTTGTTTAATTGCCCTTTATTTTTCTGTTCAACTTAATTTTAATTGATAACAGTTTTATTTAAAACAAAGGTATGTATACAGGACATCTTTGTGATCCCAGAATGGCCCACAGCAGATTAGCAGCATTACATATTTTTAATACAATAATGCTGAATGGTTGTAAAACAGTACATTACTATGCCATAGTCATAGTCAGTTGTCCCTCGATTCACTCAGATCTACGTGTCAACTCTCAACTCACAGATCTTTAAACACACGGGGCAGGATGTTCCATGATGGCAGTGGGATCCGAAGTGCAGGATTTGCTTCTTTTTCTTTCCTTCTCTGCCTCATCATTAAGACATTATGGCTGGAATTTTACCGGCATGCCCACCCCAAAATTGGCAAGACTCGCAGATCTGCATTCTCTGTTGGCCTCAGGCAGGATCTTGCGGTGAGTGAGGCGGTAAAATTCCGGCATATATCTCAAGTGTGATGAACAAGTTGTCATCATTTTGAACAAAATTGTGCTGTGGTAACATTGTATGATTATGATCTAAAGCCAGTGGAATGAAAGAACATTGTGTGATATATATGTTGGGGTGCATGCTGTCCCTTTAAAAGTGCAGGTCAGGTGGCCCCGGGGGTTAGCTCCACCCATGGTGGAGCTTATGGAATGAGTCTGGGACTGATTGTGAAGCAATGCACATTTTCATTAAAATGCTCCCTTGTTCAGTACTCCAGGAATAGGTTGTGTCTTTTCTGTCACAGTCGAGATGCCTGAAGAATGGAGGGTGGCAAATGTTGTGCCTTTGTTTAAAAAGGGCTACAGGGAAAAGCCTGGGAACTACAGGCCAGTGAGCCTCACATCTGTGGTGGGTAAATTGTTGGAAGGTATTCTGAGAGACAGGATCTACAGGCATTTAGAGACGCAGGGACTGATTAGGGACAGTCAGCATGGCTTTGTGAGTGGAAAATCATGTATCACAAATTTGATTGAGTTTTTTGAAGGCGTAACCAAGAAGGTAGATGAGGGCAGTGCAGTTAATGTTGTCGACATGGACTTTAGCAAGGCCTTTGACAAGATACCGCATGGTAGGTTATTGCATAAGGTTAAATCTCACAGGATCCAAAGTGAGGTAGCTAAATGGATACAAAATTGGCTTGATGACAGAATAAGAAGTTTAACAACACCAGGTTAAAGTCCAACAGGTTTATTTGGTAGCAAAAGCCACACAAGCTTTCGGAGCTCCAAGCCCCTTCTTCAGGTGAGTGGGAATTCTGTTCACAAACAGAGCATATAAAGACACAAACTCAATTTACATGAATAATGGTTGGAATGCGAATACTTACAACTAATCAAGTCTTTAAGAAACAAAACAACGTGAGTGGAGAGAGCATCAAGACAGGCTAAAAAGATGTGTATTGTCTCCAGAGAATACATATCTTTTTAGCCTGTCTTGATGCTCTCTCCACTCACGTTGTTTTGTTTCTTAAAGACTTGATTAGTTGTAAGTATTCGCATTCCAACCATTATTCATGTAAATTGAGTTTGTGTCTTTATATGCTCTGTTTGTGAACAGAATTCCCACTCACCTGAAGAAGGGGCTTGGAGCTCCGAAAGCTTGTGTGGCTTTTGCTACCAAATAAACCTGTTGGACTTTAACCTGGTGTTGTTAAACTTCTTACTGTGTTTACCCCAGTCCAACGCCGGCATCTCCAAATCTTGATGACAGAAGCCAGAGGGTGGTTGTAGAGGGTGGTTTTTCAAACTGGAGGCTTGTGACCAGCGGTGTGCCTCAGGGATCAGTGCTGAGTCCATTGTTATTTGTCATTTATATTAATGATTTGGATCAGAATATAGGAGGCATGGTTCGTAAGTTTGCAGATGGCACCAAGATTGGTGGCATAGTGGACAGGGAAGAAAGTTATCTCAGATTGCAACGGGATCTTAATCAATTGGGCCACTGGGCTGACGAATGGCAGATGGAGTTTAATTTAGATAAATGCAAGGTGATGGATTTTGGTAGATTAAACCAGGGCAGGACTTACTCAGTTAATGGTAGGGCGTTGGGGAGAGTTACAGAACAAAGAGATCTAGGGGTACATGTTCATAGTTCCTTGAAAGTGGAGTCACAGGTGGACAGAAGAAGTTATTCAGCATGCTTGGTTTCATAGGTCAGAACATTGAATACAGGAGTTGGGACGTCTTGTTGAAGTTGTACAAAACATTGGTAAGGCCACACTTGGAATACTGTGTACAGTTCTGGTCACCCTATTATAGAAAGGATATTATTAAACTAGAAAGAGTGCAGAAAAGATTTACTAGGATACTACCGGGACTTGATGGTTTGAGATATAAGAAGAAGCTGGATAGTCTGGGACTTTTTTCTCTGGAGCGTAGGAGGCTGAGGGGTGATCTTATAGAGGTCTATAGATCAGCTAGCTAGTCAATATCTTTTCCCAAAGGTACGGGAGTCTAAAACTAGAGGGCGTAGGTTAAAGGTGAGAGGGGAGAGATACAGAAGTGTCCAGAGGGGCAATTGTTTCACGCAGAGGGTGATGAATTTCTGGAACAAGCTGCCAGAGGTAGTAGTAGAGGCAGGTACAATTTTGTCTTTTAAAAAGCATTTAGACAGTTATATGGGTATGATGGGTATAGAGGGATATGGGCCAAATGCGGGCAATTGGGACTAGCTTCGGGGTTTAAAAAAAAGGGCGGCATAGACAAGTTGGGCCAAAGGGCCTGTTTCCATGCTGTAAACCTCTATGACTATATGATCTACACCCTACAGCGTGAGACTCAAACATCATAGTCTGGCTGTGGTCAGGAATTTTCTAATATCTCCTTATGTAACTTGCGGTTAAACTTTGTCTGATTATGTACCTGTAAAGTGCCTTGTGATGTTTGACTACGTTAAAGGTGCTTTTTCAATGCAACTTGCTGTTATTTACAGACAGTGAAGTACCAGGAGGTCTTGTGGCACAGTGGCTAATGCCCCCACCTCTGGACCAGAAACTCCGGATTCTAGTCCAATGCCAGGACTTGGAAAGAGTGTTCACCATGGTTCAACCGGCTGATAATCAGCTCAGGAATCCTTCCAGCACTTCCCCGCCACCCCTTCCACAAAGGGGATAACAAGTGTGTGTGTGAAAATAGGCTAAAAGCAAATGAAGTGCTGGAACTGCAGGAATGTTAGAAACCTGACCGCGAATTTGCACACAAAGGGCCTGATTTTACCATTTTCATTCTAAGTGCTGAGTCTGGGCGCAATTCAGATCCGACTTGGAAATCTGCTTTCAGGCACCCCCATACACACTCAGCCTGAAAAAGCAATCACAAGTCTGAATCGCGCTGTGGGCGGGGCTTAGTGCGCCTGAAACGATCGGAGCTCTGAACAGCGCATGCGCAGTTAGAAAAAAAATTGAAAATCGCGCCACTGTCACATTGCTCCCGGGCCGAAAAAGCAGATAAAGCGGCTCGGGAGTGATGGCCCCACAAACATCACTCCCACACCTACAACATAACTTTCCCCCTTATCCACCCATTCCCCCCGCTACCCAGACTGATCGCGACCCTCTGCCTCCTTTCCCACCCACCGATTGCCCGCAGAGTGGCAGCGGACCACCTTGCCCTTGCCCCCCCCCCCAACCTGAGATCCATCTGGCCTCCCAAACCCCCCCCACCACCAAAGATCCATCTGGCCTCCCAAACCCCCCCCACCAGAGATCCATCTGGCCTCCCAAACCCCCCTCATCAGAGATCCATCTGACCTCCCCCTCAGTATATTTCACATACTCACAGCCAAGTACTTTGACAGTTTCACTCATTAAGTGCCCGTGCACTATTATAGCTGTGGAATCCCTTCTCTCTGCTGCCTGGACTTGCAAAATCCACTGAGGTACATATCCAGGCCTTTATTGAAGTTATGTAACGAAACATATAGGTGCGTATACAAATAACCATTGGTTGATTTAACAACATTTGCAATTGTGTTTAGCAACAGCCAATTTGCAGTAAATTCTACGAGCTGCATTTCCAAGTTTAGAAGATAATTTGGGAAATGGTAATAAGATAATTTCTACTTGTTCTGAATTTGCTGGTGTAGGGGGAAAAAACAACATTCATGGCAAGTGAAATATAATCTAAGTAGTATTTATAACAGGAATGATCAGAATTAGAAATTTGACGGGATAGAAGTAACTTCTCCTCCGCCCCCCCCCCCCACCTGAGAATGATCGTGCCCCCCCCCAAGAGAATGATCGGGCCTCCTCCACCCCCCACCCCCCCCGCCACCAGACAACGATTGGGCCTCCCTCCTCCCTCACCCCCATCCACCAGAGAATGATCTGACCCACCTCCCCCCCCCCACCCCCCGCCACCCCCAACCCCCCACTAGACAACGATCTGGCCCCCCTCCTCTCTTTGCCCCCCCCCACCCCCCCCAGAGAATGATCGGGCCCGCCTCCCCTCTCCCCCCCCCCCCCCCCCAAACCAGACAACAATCTGGCCTCCCTCTGCCCTCCCCCCTCCGCCACCCCCCCCCCCCTCCCCCCCCCGACGACCAGAGAGCGAGCTGTCCTCTCTCCCTCCCCCCCCACCAGAAGATGATCGAGCTTCAGTAAAGTGGGCATCTGCATGGACGCGGGCGCAGATCGCGTTCATGGCCTCACACCCGACTTTACCACGTTTTCGCGACTGAAAACGGCCACGACGCAATGGTAAAATCGGGCCCAAAGTTTCCAAAATCAGCAAGCTGATCATGACTATCATAGAATCCCTACAGTGCAGAAGGAGGCCATTTGGCCCATTGAGTCTGCACCAACAACAAACCCACCCCAGGCCCTATCCCCGTAACCCCACATATTTACCCTGCTAATCCCTTTAACCTACGCATCCCTGGACACTAAGGGGCAATTTAGCATGGCCAGTGAAGCTAACCTGTACGCCTTTTGGACTGTGGGAGGAAGCCGGAGCACCAAGAGGAAACCCACGCAGACACGGGGAGAATGTGCAAACTCCACACAGACAGTAACCCAAGGCTGGAATTGAACCCATGTCCCTGGAGCTGTGAGGCAGCAATGCTAACCACTGTGCCACTGTGGCTCTGCTCATCCAAAATACAAAACAATCCACCAATAGACACCAATGACAGTGACATGACTGCTCAAGGATACAAGGATGGCTGTGAGGGAAGGGCAATGCCGCAGGAGTGCAATGGCCTGTGTTTAGGATGAGCTGCTGTTTCAGAGTTCAGGCATTAACAAATTGGTAGCAACCCAGCACTTTCCACAATGAGCTCCATCTCACAAACTTTGAACCAAAAGATTTTAAAAAACAGACTAGATAATATAATTTAGTGGTGTAAATATTGGTCAGAACATAGGGGAGAATTCCCCCAGTCTTCACTAAAATAGTGCCATGGGATCCATCAGGCTCCCTGAAGAGAACTGAGAGGGGTTCAGTTTAACACCACATGACAACGGTGCAGCATTGGAGGCCCCATCTCTGTTCTATAGGGACTCCCGACCCCTAATTTTAAAACATACCCCCTCGTTCTGGACTTACCCACAAGAGGAAACATCCTTTCAATATGCACCTTGTCAATACCGTTCAGGATCCTATATACTCCAATCAAGTCACCCTTCACTCTTCTAAACTCCAGTGGAAACAAGCCCAGCCTTTCCAACCTAACCCTATAAGACAACCCGTTTATTCCTGGTATCAATCTAGCAAACCTCTTCTGAAACGCCTCCAATAAATTTACTTCCTTGACCCGACAATCAGATACCCAAATACCCTTTAAATCTTTTCATATGTTTGTTAGCAAAGCATCTGGGAGTGTTAGGTTCTGCACAAATATTGGAGTCCAAGAGATAACAACCTATATTGCTAAAGTACACAACAGGGTTGAACCAACTATAAAATGAAACAGGATTTCAAATGCTAAATAAACCTGCTTGATATGGGTTGAAGTCTCACATTCACATCAGGCAGGTATCAATTCATGTAAAGCTCCCTAAACGCTTCCCTCCAGGACTCGCTCTTTTGCCCCAAAATGGGGAGGAAAGGGAAATCTCCACATTAACTGACATGTTTTATACCTATTATCTCTAATTAGACACTTTTGCAGAACAAGTTATACATAGCGCTGGAAGCCATGAGTCTTTGCATCTTAGCCACATTTCAGAGTTACATTTTTTCCCTCAAAGTTCCATTGTAAAAGTTAACGCAATTCCATTTTGGGACGAGTGCTGGCATCTTTTTCCTAATAATAACCTGCCAGTGTCTTCTCTGGGGGAAGAAAAAACTAATCGAAGAATACAATGCACCCTTTGTCAATAAGACTTTAACCTACAGGCAAACTGCAGACAGCTCACCAAGTGTAAAACTGCCCTCACCACCTTAAAACAGACAATTTGTTAACATCTACTCACATATATGCAAGCCCCCTGGCACAAAGCCCATCTATTTGCATATTTTCATCCAACTTACCTTCAGGGAATGAGCTCACCAATTGCTTTTCAGGCAGCTGTGCCTCACGCTACTTCATCATTGTCAGTGCGTTCTCTGTGCAGGTATGTCTTTAACCAGATTGAACATGGGAACAGGAGTAGGCCATTTATCCCCTTGAGCCTGTTCCAAGCCTAACCATGACACAATGACAAGCATGCCCTACAAACAAAGTACATTCTCAAAACTGTGGGTAAACTCTGCAAGGTTATGAGCAGTTTTGGGAGCACAAGATTGCTTCACACATTGGTTACAAGGAGACAGACTCTCGGCATTTGTCATTCAAAGAACAAAGGGAAACTCAGAAGTTGTAATTTTGTGCTCAGTGCTTAGAACATGAAAGGAGTGACTACCGAGGCAGGAACAATGCCTTGGATGGTACGGAAGGAGCAACGCAGAGGCAAAACCACTCCCTGTCATCAAGGAGCACATCAGACAACGATTTCTAGCGTCGGCACATCATGTACTGTTAAACTGGAAAATCGAAAGGTTCCTCTTCCATTTTCCTCCCCCCCCCCCCCCCCCCCCACAAGAGTCGCTACATTAGTACCTCACTGATAGATTCGACATTCAAACACATGAAGGTTGTAATGCTTGCCCACCAGTTACTCAATAACCACACCGGAAATATTTTGCCTGTGTGTGTAAACTTTTATCAATGCGATAATTCATTCCAATCTGTCTGACACTGAAAATTTACTTTTGCAATTGTGGAGTCTGAGTTATCCAGAATTTAATTAAAGAATCATAGAATCCCTACAGTGCAGAAGGAGGCCATTCGGCCCATCGGCCAATCCCAACCAGGCCCTATCCTCTTAACCCCACGTATTTACCCTAGCTAGTCCCCTGACACTAAGGGGCAATTTAGCATGCCTATCAACCTAACCTACACATCTTAGCACTGTGGGAGGAAACCGGAGCACCCGGAGGAAACCCACACAGACACGGGGAGAATGTCCAGACTCCACACAGACAGTGACCCAAGGCCGAAATTGAACCTGGGACCCTGGCGCTGTGAGGCAGCAGTGCTAACCACTGTGCCACCATGTCACCAAACTTATTATTGGAGATTTTTTTTTAATTCTTTCACTTTCTCTTTGTCTCTTTTACCTCCTCTCCATTCCATCTTCGTTTCTCTCCTTTTGCTTTGCTCTTTGAACACAATTTTACGTTGAATTGATACTCAAATTTATACTTGCTGATTCAGATTGCATTTCTCAATGAGGATGTTGCAACTTGAATTGTTGCTTGCTCTGATCTACTGTGGAGGCAGTGAAACTGAAAAAGAATCTCAATTTAGCGCAAAGTGCCACTGAACAGCCTTTAAGATGCTATTTTTAAGTTCAGTTTTAAAGGTCTTGAGTCTTGCAGTGAGTGAATGGGTGATTGAGCAGATAGTCGCGTCGCCAAGGGAAGGGCAGTTAGGTTGGATGGTAGTTGGGCTGGATGCGGGTAATCTGGTGGAGAGGGGGGGGGGGGGGGGTGAGGGCGCGGGCGGTCAGATCATGTGGAGTTTAGCTGGGTAAGAGGCACAATCAGGCAGGGGTTTAGTTGAGCGGGGGATAGATGGGCAGGGGGATATTCAGAGGGGAGCGGAGTCTAATAGAGGGTTGTTGGGCAGGTGATGGGGTGGTTGGATGAGGAGATGGTTGGGGTGGGGGTGGGGGGGGGAATACAATGTTAGTTGCGTTGGGTTGGGGGTATAAGTGGGAGAGAGAGTTGTGTCACGTCAGGTGACCCTCAGTTCAGTTACACTAGTTAATCTCTGAGTTACAGCCGAGATTAAACTGTGTAATATTCCTGGAGTTAGTATCCAGGTAAGCCCTGCATACCTGGCCCAGTTCTCTGACTGTGAGCTCAGTGGTAGAGACACTCTTATTGTGCCCCGGGCTGTAAAAATCAGTCTTTGGGGAACTTTACCTTCCCAGGCAGTTACAGCGCATATGTGTGTGCACCAGGATTGTAGCAGAGTCCTGAAGCACAACATGGACTTAAGTCCCAATTTCGCTGCTCTGAACATAGAAAGATTCAAGCACGTCTTTCTGGGAACACCGGTGCCAATACCTATCTTTGTCCAGATGTGTCAGTGAAATTCTGATGGCCAGATTGTTAAATCCTCCTGAAGTATCTAGTGACATTTAGAATTCCTTAGATAGAGTATATTTTGCAATAATAAACCGCATGAGGAAGGACTAAAATAAGGGCTGCTTTAATGCATAGTAACATTTTACAAATTAAACCACACAATGCAGCAATTAGATAACTTTTAAAGTGATACTGAGTGGCATCACCTTGGGGCGAAGTAGCTCCAGGAAGGGGTGCCTGAGCATGGAGGTTCTGAACTGTCAATCCACAGTGACAGGCTCTGTAATCTGATAGCTGAACCAGCAACACTCCAGGGCACTCACACCCGCCAGTGTGACTCACAAATAGAAACCAAAGGTAACTTAAGTGCTGGCTGTTTCCTACTCAACTCTAGATAATTACGATCCAATAATGGGTAGGAGACCCTATCTATGCAAGCAGTGCTTTATGGCAATAAACTAGATGGTTTCAGTTGCTTAAGTCCCCTGTGTACATTCAGCATGGAGCTAAAAACCTCAGCTTTGTCAACTTTTACTATTGCACTGTGTGACTTTGATGTATCCCATTTAGAAAGGAAGGATGCTCAACACTAGATGAACCAAAGCCTTTTTTGTTATATCAATCTTTACTGGATCTGGGCATCTCTGACTGGACCAGCATTTATTGCCCATCCCTCCATTTCAGAGGGCATTTGAGAGTCAACCACATTGCCATGGATCTGGAGTCACATATAGGCCAGACCAGGTAAAGATAGCAGATTTCCTTCCCTAAAGGACATTAATGAACCAGCTGGATTTTTATGACAATGGTCATTATTAGACTTTTAATCCCAGATATTTTATTGAGTTCAAATTTCAGCATCTACCGTAGTGGGATTCGAACACAGGTCACTAGAGAGCTACCCTGAGTCTCTGGATTGCTAGTCCAGTGATTATATCACTACACCACTGCCTTCTTTACCTGTATGGATTTCTCAGTAGGATGTTTAGGAAAATCTTAAACATGACAATGCATTTCAGGCCTTATTCAGGACCCACACTGTCGACTGAGGACATAGGTTGTGCCATGTAGAGTCAGGACAATCAGCAAGGTGGATTGCAAATTGTTCAAACAAAGAATGTAAGAGAGTAGACACAAAGCGTAGTTATTCAGATAGGAGGAAGGTAGAAAGCAATGGTCCATAAGGATCAGTGTTGGAACCACTTTTATTCATAACTCACATGAATGATTTGGATTTAGGAACCAGTAACTCAGTAACAGAATTTGCAGATAAAACCAACATGAGAGGAATAGGCTTGGCCTTTTAGTTCCGTCAATAGTTAACACAGAGGAAGAATGCAACAGAGTGTAAGTAGCCATCAGAAAACTTGCTGCCTGAGCAGTTAAGTACGAAATGAACGTGAATGTAGATAAATCTGAAGTGATGCAATTTGGAGATGCACAGTTTAAAAAATAAGAAACTGAAGCAAAGGGAGGGATGTAGGTGAACAAATTTCCAACAGTGGATAAAAGCAAATTACTGCGGATGCTGGAACCTGAAACCAAAAGAGAAAATGCTGGAAAATCTCAGCAGGTCTGGCAGCCGAACGAAGGATCATCTGGACTCGAAACATCAGCTCTTTTCTCTCTTTACAGATGCTGCCAGACCTGCTGAGATTTTCCAGCATTTTCTCTTTTGATTTCAAATTGCCAACAGTATTGAACATCGGTAAATTATAAATGCTAACAAAGCACTAGGATTTATTTTTATTCATTCCTGAGATGTGAGCATTACTAACAACACCAATATTTATTGCCCATTGCCCATGAGAAGATGCAATAACTATATAGGTTTGCAGAGATACAGGTTTTGAAAACAGTGAGGTTTATATAAGACACTGGTCAGGCTGCACTTAGAATACTGTGCATAGTTCTGTTTCCTGGGAGTGACCCTGAGCCCTCGCTTACCGTCTGTGTGAATGTCGGTGGGACCTCAAGATCCAGGAGTCCTAGTTCTCGCTGTCAAGTTCGCAATTTTGGATTTTCCCTGGCCCTCACCGGGGGCATCATTCGGTTCACGCCCATAATGGGCATAACCTGCTTTTCATGAATATGAAGGTATCTAAATATTATTAACTCACCCCTTTGCCCGATATTGACTCCCCCACCATATGTTGACACTGCAATGACGTGACATCACACAGACATGAACCAATTGTGGGAGTCTCCCTAGGGACTCAAAAATAAGTATAGTCCCCCGGGGAGAGGGACATGACCAGACAGTGGCCTGGCAATGCTCCCTGGCACTGCCCCATTGACACAAGTTGGCACTGCCAGATTGACGCCATGCCCATGTCCCAGTGGGAGTTTTGTGAGAGAGCAGACTATTTTAGATGTGCTGATGGCCGGGAGCGGACAGAAGAGCTGGGGTTGCCGTTGATGGTCATTGGGGAATAGTGGGGTGGGGTGGGGGGGGGGGGGTACCAGCTCAGACTGTGTGGCGGGGGAAGGGGCTGATGATCTGGAGGGGGAGAGGGTGACAACCAAGGTGGGGAGGGGCTGGTGATTGCAGGAGAAGGAACCAATAATCAGGTGGGGGGGAAATGGGGCCAATAATCAGGGGTGGAAAGGGGCGGTGATTGGGGGTGGGTGATGGAAGGGATCAATGATTAGGGTGGAGAGGGGAGCCTCTGAGACCTCCAGGGTGAGCTGGGCTCCATGGTGAGCTGGCGAGGGGGAGTGAGGTTTATTCAGGTTATGATAGGGACACCCTTTAAAATTGGCGCCCTGATCTCCGTGCAGCCGGGCTTTGCCAGTGTGTTGATGCTCCGCCCTTCCCCCCCCTCCTCCCCTGTATGATGGTGTGAAACACGGCCCCCTTAACGTTTCTTGGCAGAACGTCATAAGATCTGGAGAGAAACACGCCAGAAACAACACTCTGCCATTTTTCAGTAAGGTTTAGTCCTCATTATAAAAAAAACACACACAAATGTTGGAGGAAGTGCAAATTGCATTTACAAGGATGATATCAGAACAGAGAGATTATAGAGATTAGGAAAGATTGGAGAGGCTGAGTCTTTTCAATTTAAAAAAGAAAATTGGAGATGACATAATGAAGGTTTTTAAAATAATGTGGAGCGAACGCTTCTACTTGTGGGAGAATCTAAAACTAGAGAACGTAGATTCAAAATAGTTATTGATAAACCCAATAGGGGAATTTTATTTTGGTTAAAAAGTGAAACTCACGACCCCAGAAAGTGGTTAAAGTAAATAACATTGTTGCTTTTGAAAGGGAAGAAGGGGAAAAGAACAGGAATAGAAAGATATGTTGAAAGGATGAGATGAGGAGAGAGATGGAAAGAAGGTAACTTAAGAATAAATATCAACACAGACTAGGTGGGCTGAATGGCCTGTTTCTGGCTGCATATTCTATGTAAGACAATATTAGTCATTTGGAATAGCATGTCACTGCACAATGATGCCAAAATACTTCACTTAGAATTGTAGGGCAGTACGGTGACACAGTGGTTAACACTGCTGCTTCACAGCGCCAGGGACCTGGGTTCAATTCCCAGCTTGGCTCACTGTCTGTGTGGAGTCTGCACGTTCTCCCCGTGTCTGCGTGGGTTTCCTCCGGGTGCTCCGGTTTCCTCCCACATTCTGAAAGACGTGCTGGTTAGGATGCATTGTCCCTGGCCTGCGACTAGGGGAATTTCACAGTTACTTTCTTGCAGTGTTAATGAAAGCCTTACTTGTGATGAATAAATAAACTTTAACTTTACTTTACTTTAGGTTGCAGCTTCATGGCTGCATTTTTCCCAACTTCTCCCACTCGCCTCTCCAACCCCCGCCCCCCACCATGTATTATATTCTTGGTCTCATATTGCTGAGTTTGAATTGTAAGGGACTAAGACTTCACACTGTACACTTTTATAGATAGATATCCTCATGGCTACTTCTTAAATGCTCAAAAACTAAGCAAGGATTCTTAAAATGGCTGGAGCTATGTCTGTCTGTGACCCCCAAACAGAAGAGGCTACCTGGCAATATCGGGAAAACACTATGGGGAGCCACTGTGGGTTCACAGGCCAAATTCAAAGAGAGCTGTACACAAGCATTTAATAACCCAGCTCAGCCAACATGAGTATACTCGTCTGCTAAGACAAAGGGCCCCACAATCTTCCTTTCATTTCTTAATAGTTGAGACATTTAACAACCTCATGGACCCAGATGAGTGATACACACCCTTTGCCAAAGACAAAGACCCGATTGGGTCACTGTCTGTGTGGAGTTTGCACGTTCTCCCCGTGTCTGCGTGGGTTTCCTCTGGGTGCTCCAGTTTCCTCCCATAGTCCAAAGATGTGCAGGTTAGGTGGATTGGCCATGCTAAATTGTCCCTTAGTGTCAGAGGGGCTAGCTAGGGTAAATGCATGGGGTTATGAGGATAGGGCCTGGTTGGGATTGTGGTTGGTGCGGACTCAATGGGCTGAATGGCCTCCTTCTGCACTGTAGGATTCTATGATTCTAAATGGGTGTCATGTGGCATGGACCTCTGGCTTGTGGATCCAGTAACATTGCCTTGCTGATCCAAAAGGCTCAGTCTGCTGTTTTCCATCTAACTAGCATCCATAAGACCATAAGACATAGGAGCGGAAGTATGGCCATTCGGCCCATCGAGTCCACTCCACCATTCAATCATGGTTGATTTCAACTCCATTTACCCGCTCTCTCCCCATAGCCCTTAATTCCTCGAGAAATCAAGAATTTATCAATTTCTGTCTTGAAGACGCTCAACGTCTCGGCCTCCACAGCCCTCTGTGGCAATGAATTCCACAGACCCACCACTCTCTGGCTGAAGAAATTTCTCCTCATCTCTGTTCTAAAGTGACTCCCTTTTATTCTAAGGCTGTGCCCCCGCGTCCTAGTCTCCCCTGTTAATGGAAACAACTTCCCTACGTCCATCCTATCTAAGCATCCTCACAGACAAGAACTTCTGCCCAAATTGAATACTTGGTCCCGAGTCATACTGCCTCTGTTGTAAAGTCTGCATGATTGTCTATAAGGCTGCTATATCTCTGCATGCCTTTCTCATCATGTGAAGTCAACACCACCGGAATGGAGAATTATCCAGCTTCAGTTTTCAACCCACCAACCCCTGTGCAGGAGTTCCTCTTTGGATTTTCATTCTGGACTCTGGAACACATGTGAAACAACATTTCTTCTCTCTGTGGTCTCTGTACTGTAAAACATTTAATTCTCTATCCCTTCCTTTACTATCCGAAGGAAAGCAAAATGTTGCAAACCTTCTTCTTTGCGTTTTGAGTGTGTGCAAATAACTCTTTGGAGTTCATGTCATCTTGATTTTGCAGTGGGGTTATAAATAGAAAATTGTATCCTACCAAAAACTGAGTGGTTGCGAAACATACCACCGCTTGTAAAGAGGACAACAAATCAAAGAACTTTCTGTTGACTGACGGGTGGTAAGAGGAGATATTAGTGCCGATTGAATTAAACCTGCTCATGTCCATAGCAGAACATTTACAGAGTCTGATGAGGTGAGGAAAACACCATCTTCATTAAGAAACAGCTTACTGTGGCTTAACATTGCCACAAGGTCTACAAGAGAGAGCAAGATCACCAGACACTGCATTAGTATTAGAACCAGTGGGGACACATATCCAGACTCAGCCGTTCTTTTCCAAATCTCGATTAATCAGAACAGGGTTTTCCTTTGTAATTTGTAAGGATGAAGGTATTAATTCAATGTCTGCACTTAACTGATTATGTACCGTTGGCAAATAACTCTGACGGGCTTTCTGCAGTTTGAGCACAAAGTTGATTTGTTTTTCTTGTGTTACAAACCTACCCCGCTAAAGATATAGGCTGTGATTCTCCCACCCCGCCGCGCAGGGGGCCGGGAGAATCGCATGGCGGGGATGACGATGCATGGGATTTGCACGAGAGTTCGTGCCCTGCTAGCATCTCCCAGTGCCGGGTTTCCGGCGAGGTCTGCTTCATGCCGGAAATCGACGGGGAGGCGGGGCTAGCATTTAACTAATATATTTACATACTATTTAAATGCTATTAACGGGCCCAGGATGGAATTCTCCAGGCCAGTTAGGCTCTCCCACTCCGCCAGATTGTTTCACTCCAGCAGGGATTACACTAGTTCCCCATTAACGGGGACCTAGTGGCCTGACCCCGCTGGAGTAAAAGGGGAGAGCAATTAGGGCCCCCCCGGGGGTGTCAGGTGGCAGGGGGGGGGGGAGTTGCCCCCTTGGCATTTGTAGTTTGCCAAGTCTCAGAATGACCAATCTCTCATCTTCGATAGGTAGATCATCAACCAATTTGTCTCCTCTGTTCATAATACTGACTGAGAATGGGATTGTGTGGCCTTTCATTGATGCAGTAAGCTCTGACCTGACCACATTCTTCATCATATTTCTGTGCATCTCTGATTTCATTCCGTCACTCAGTTGTTGCTGGTAGAGTTGTGGTTCTTGTCAAGGCAAAGCTTGCTATCTCTCAACAAGGGCTACATCATCTTGTTAAGGCATTGCCCCTGGGATATGCGACAAAAAATCTGCTGTATTCTGCTGTTTCCTGGAATATATTCTGTTTTTACAGCAGACCTCATCATCTTCAGTCTGAATCGTTGTACTCATGGAGACATTTTTGCTAATGTCTTAGAATTTAAGAGTGTCGCTAAGGGTTTGTGGTCTGTTTCTATTTTAAAGTGGGGACCAAGAATATAATCTGCAAACTTTTCACAAGCCGATGTAGCAGGTAGTGTTTCTTTCTCTATCACTGTATATCTCTATTCAGTCTCTGTCATGGGTAATAAACTGGTCTACACTTTCCATCAGTCTGTATCTGAAAGAGTGTAACTCCCAGTCCTGTAGAAGATGCTTCTTCAGCAATGATACTGAGTAGCACTGGGTCACAGGGAAGTAAAATATCAGCTGATGCCAGCATCTCTTTCATTTTCTCAAAAGATATCTCTTGTGCTTCCTCTCAGCACCGTGTATTGTCCTGTCACAACAGCTGACGGAGAAGCTGATTGATGGCAACTCGGTTGGGCAAGAACTTTCCAACTTGGTTCACCATTACCCATGAATCTCTGAGCTCAGTCACGTTCTGAGGAGTTGGAAACTTCTTGATTGCTCTTGTCCTCTGGCACTGGACACATGCACAATAAACCCGAGGAACTTGACAGTTGGCTGTGACAATTCACATTTGTGGTTGTCTAAGTCCTGTTTCCTGTAGGCATGGCAACACAACTCACACTCTAGTGTCATGGTCTGTCTGAGTGAACCCATGGACCAGGACATTATCTATGTGACATACAACACCATCCAGTCCTTCAAGGAAATCTGACACAGTGTTCTGGAAGATTCTGATGCTGAGGGGAGTAATCTGTTGAAACAAAACCTCTCAAAGAATGTCATGAAAATTGTGTAAGAAGTTTAACAACACCAGGTTAAAGTCCAACAGGTTTATTTGGTAGCAAAAGTGGCTTTTGCTACCAAATAAACCTGTTGGACTTTAACCTGGTGTTGTTAAACTTCTTACTGTGTTTACCCCAGTCCAACGCCGGCATCTCCACATCATGAAAATTGTGAACAACTTAGACTCTTTATCAAGGAGCAGTTTCCTAAAACCATTATTTGAATATTACTTCATGTAGATTGAACTCTTTCCCAATGTTGCTAAGCTCTCACCCCATAAATGACATAGGTTGAATTTTGCGTTCAACTGCTTTGTTCAGCTGGGTAAGATCTATGCAAATTCTGATAGATCTGTGGGATTTTGGCACTTGGACCATCCCTGAGTACCAGCTAGTTGGCTCTGTTACAGGTGAAATAAATCCCTTGCTTCAACAGTGAGTCAGTTTCCTTCTGTACCTTTGGCAAGAGTGGATGAGGAAATTTTCTGGGTGTAAACAGGCACACCGGCTTCACTTCAGGACATGGAATGATGTACTGTGCTCCCTTCAGCTTTCCTAATTCTGTGAACAGCTGTGGAAATTCAGCTCTAAAGTTCTTAGGCAGATCTTCTCAGCTGCCCAGTTCCTCTACTCTGCAAATCGGATGTAAGTCATTCCAGGTTTTCCTGCCTAAGAGTGGACAATACTGGTTCAGGATGACATATAAGGTTTCCGTGCTTTTGTTCCCCCCCTATATGTTGAAGGGTTGCATTCAGTTGTCCTATGACCATGAGTTCTTTACTTTCTACTCATGTTTGCAGGATGGCTGAAGATAACTTTGCCACAACTACACTTCACCATCAGAAAGAACTGAAACTGCTGCCCCTGTGCCTAATTTAAAGCACATTTTGTTTCCCTTGACTGGGATATCAGCACTCCAGTAGCATCTGGTTGTTTCTTGGATGTTTCCAAGGAAAGCCATCTCAATATTATTGATCTCTTCTATTTTATGAACCTTGTACCTTTCAAAGGATTTTTTGTTTTGCGTGTTCTGTGCAGACTCCTTGCTGTGACATACAGCCTGGAAGTGACCTTTCTTTCTGCAAAAATGACATTCAGCCTCTTTGGTGGAACAATTTTCATGTCTATATTTTCCCCACAACACTATTAGCTGAGGCAATTAATGGACATTCTTCCTTCCTCCCCCTGCTTTAACATAACCATCCCACTGCTTTTAAATTTACATACATCACTGAGTATGTCATTTTTGGGATATGATTTTCCCTGTCACCTGAATCATTCTTGGATTTTGCTTCCTGACTTTAGCTTTTCTGCTCAATTGAATTGCCTTTGTTAAGATGAAATCATCCTTCAACTGCAAGTGGTCAGAAAATACTTAATTTAAGACTCTGACAACAATTCTACCCCTGATTAGTTCATCTTTTAAGCTACAATATTCAGAACTCTCTGAGAGTCTATACAGATTGTTGATAAATGTATTAATGCTTCCCCCTACTAGTCTTTGGGTACACTTGTTAAGTTTAGCCCGCTTGACAATGGTATTCTTTTGCAAACTGAAGTGGGCATTAAATGCTTTTGTTACCTCATTGCAGCTTTTTCTTTGTCGATCCCTTGCCTGACTAGGATATTGTCTACCAAGTCACCCACCGCATATAATAGCGTGTTGACCTGTTCACTGCCAGGCTTTGCTCCAAGGACTGATGCGCTGTGAAATCTTCAATGTCAGTTCATCCTTCCTTATGCTTGATTGTGGCCTGCAACCCGATCGTAGCTTTCTGGTAACGACAGGGGCTTTTCCGTAACTATCTTTCAGTCACTGCCATCATACAAATAGCTTTGGTCTCGTTGCGCTAACACAGAATATGTACGGATTCTGCTGAGGTAAGGAAAACACTACATTTATCAAGAAGCAACTTACTATGGCTTTTTCATGCCCTCAGATGTACAAAAGAGAGCAAGATCATGAGATGTGGCGTCACTCTCTGTGATGATGTAAACCGTGGCCGGAATTTTACCGGCACGCCCACCCTGATTCCGGGGCAGGCGAGGGTCGGAGAACTGCATTCTCCATTGGTCTTGGGTGTGATTGTACAAACCTTGGGCGGACGTGCTGGTAAAATGCTGCCCTGTGTCTCATTCACATATCAGACAGTTAAAATTAACCTCTTGTACTACAAGAATGCTCGTTCTCAGCTGGGTGACTGGGGTAAAGAACACTGGATAAAAGCAAATTACTGCGGATGCTGGAATCTGAAACCAAAAGAGAAAACGCTGGAAAATCTCAGCAGGTCCGGCAGCATCTGTAAGGAGAGAAAAGAGCTGATGTTTTGGGTCCAGATGACCCTTTGTCAAAGTTTGACAAAGGATCGTCTGGATTCGCAACGTCAGCTCTTTTCTCTCCTTACAGATGCTGCCGGACCTGCTGAGATTTTCCAGCATTTTCTCTTTGGGGCAAAGAACAGATGTCCACAGAAAGGGAAAATTATAGAATGGATCAAATGCCTCACGAAAGGCCAAGCCAAGAGTAACATTATCTGACTATTCCCCTGAGCTTTCCAACATTGTATGATTGAGGAAAACCTAAAGATAGACTTTTAGATCATTTTAAAAGTGTTGAATGTATAATAAAGCAATAGGAAAATAGCCTAACAATGCAGTTGCTTCAGCAGTCGTGATTTTCCTCGTTCGTTTTACCAGTGTTATTTTGCTGCGAATCCCATTAATGGCATATTTCCGGCTGCAGGGATGCAAATATTGTGATTATCTGAGCAGCTACTTAAGTTTGAGGAGGAACCGTAAAAACGCCAGAGGATGATTTCAGCTTTGTGTGGTTACGTGTGGTTTTTGCGGTTATCTTTTAGATTTGTCGATTGGTCAGAAAAGTGCACGTTTGGATAATTCTTCACTGTGGACAGAATTCAACATCTCCGATTTCTCCTGAAGCTTTACAGGCAGCACAACCGGCTTGTTCTCAATGTTGCAAATGCTCAACCTGGCCTCGGAATCCACTGACAGCAGGTTTAACAGGTCAGTAGCTCAAACAATAAGGATTTCATTGCATCAGACGGTAGTGTTCCTCCATGCCTTTCTGGATTTGCACAGTAACTGCTTGTAAAGGGGCAGATCTGGTTTTAATTATTTTCACAACATCAACATGGTTGGGAATGATTAAAATTAAAATCCTTTGGCAATTATGGCTTGATGGTCTTTTTACATGATTATCTGAAGTCTGGAAAATGAATTTTCCAGCTTTCATGCTGGAAGCGAGGACAGGGAATTTGGCACTCGGACTAATCTCCGATCATTGCAGCGGGACTGGAAAATCCCGTCGGTGTGAATGGCCGGGAAAATCCACCCATAAAAAAAGCTAATAGGCAATAAAAATTCCAAACAGAAATCGAATGCATGCTCACAGTAATGCTTTTGTATCATCTGTCAAAATATGTTTACATTTTAAAGCAATTGCATGAGAGTAAATGCATCAAAATATGCAAATTTCACTATGATGGACCCCTTGTAGACTTAGGATTTCTTGCTCTGTGAATCTCAGTATTTAGACAGGATTGGAGCCATGTATTAACTTGTATAATCCAAATATGACTATTTACACTTCAGGCTAGATTTCCTTACTTCCGCCAACCACCCCCCCCCCCCCCCCCCCCGCCCCCTCCCCCACACTCCTCCCTGTGGCATGTTTTCCAACGATGAAGGCAGGTTGACATTGGCTGCTGGCAGGATCTTCAGGTCCTTGCTGATGTCCACAGCATTTTGTAAAGCTTGCCCAAGGTGTCGCTTGGAACCCACTTTGCCGGGAGAGGAAGAGGGTTGTGGGGATGGTGGGGAAGAGGTGGGAGTGCCTCCAGTGGGACCAGATGATCCCACTGGTGAGAAATACTGCAAAAATCCCACCTTGACGGTTGTTTTGGTGTTTATTGGTTCCTGGGGTCTCATGAAATTTTAAGTTTCAATTCAGGGATACGTAAACAATCGAAAGTTTAACTGCTTGATGTGAATAACCTTGGGCTACAGCTACCTCATCAAGACATGAATAGACTGGTGAAATGTAAATAAGTCGTTCCTTTCATTTAGGTAAAATAAGTAAGCTGAACCACAACAGAAAACCACATGGGCCAGGATTCTCCCAGCCCTGCTGCACTGCTTGGGTAGCACAGCGGGCCAGGAGGCAGTGGGGGGCCTCTGGCTGGATTCACGATCGGTGCCTGGCTGATCACGGGTCTCCAAGGCCCTTTTTCAGTGTAATCAACTCCGCGCCAGAAATCGGCACAGAGCTGGTTAGCATATGGAAATAGAAATTTCCATATGATTAGTGGGCCCGGGACAGTATTCCTCACCCCACCCCCCCCCCCTGCGCCACCAGGAAGGTTCCCACCAGCAGTGTTTGCAACTGCTCTCCACTAATGGGGAACGGGCATCCTCACCTCACTCATGGAGATAGAGGCCACTGAGGCCCCCTCCCCCCCCCCAACTCAGTTTCAAGGGCAACTGAGGGAGGTCGTGTCTCACGAACTTGATCGAGCTTTTCGAAGAAGTGATGAAGATAATTGATGAGGGTAGGGCAGTCGATGCTGTCTACATGGACTTCAGTAAGGCCTTTGACAAGGTCCCTCATGGCAGACTGGCGCAGAAGGTGAAGTCGCATGGGATCAGAGGTGAGCTGGCAAGGTGGATACAAAACTGGCTCGGTCAAAGAAGACAGAGGGTAGCAGTGGAAGGGTGCGTTTCTGAATGGAGGGCTCTGACAAGTGGTGTTCCCCAGGGATCAGTGCTGGGACCTTTGCTGTTTGTAATATATATAAATGATTTTGGAGGAAAATGTAACTGGATTGATTAGTAAGCGGATGACACAAAGGTTTGTGGGTTTGCGGAAAGCGATGAGGACCATCAGAGGATACAGCAGGGTATAGATCAGTTGGAGACTTGGGCGGAGAGATGGCAGATGGAGTTTAATCCGGACAAATGTGAGGTAATGCATTTTGGAAGGTCTAATACAGATAGGAAATAGACAGTAATTGGCAGAACCCTTAGGAAAATTGATAGGCAAAGAGATCTGGGTGTACAGGTACACAGGTCACTGAAAGTGGCAATGCAGGTGGAGAAGGTAGTCAAGAAGGCATCCGGCATGCTTGCCTTCATCGGCCGGGGTATTGAGTTTAAAAATTGGCAAGTCATGTTGCCGCTTTATAGAACCTTAGTTAGGCCGCACTTGAAATATAGTGTTCAATTCTGGTCGCCACACTACCAGAAGGATGTGGAAGCTTTGGAGAGGGTACAGAAAAGATTTACCAGGATGTTGCCTGGTATGGAGGGCATTAGCTATGAGGAGAGGTTGGAGAAACTTGGTTTGTTCTCACTGGAGCGATGGAGGTTGAGGGGAGACCTGATAGAAGTCTACAAGATTATGAGAGGCATGGACAGAGTGGATAGTCAGAAGCTTTTTCCCAGGGTGGAAGAGTCAATTACTAGGGGGCATGTGTTTAAGGTGCGAGGGGCAAGGTTTAAAGGAGATGTACGAGGCAGATTTTTTACACAGAGAGTGGTGGGTGCCTGGAACTCATTGCCGGGGGAGGTAGTGGAAGCGGATATGGTAGTGACTTTTAAGGGCTGTCTTGACAAGTACATGAATGAGATGGGAATAGAAGGATATGGTCCCTGGAAGCGTAGGGGGTTTTAGTTAAGTTGGGCAGCATGGTCGGTACAGGCCTGGAGGGTCAAAGGGCCTGTTCCTGTGCTGTAATTTTCTTTGTTCTTTGTTCTAAGGATGGGCAATAAATGCTGGTCAGCTGGTGACACCCACGTCCCACGAACGAATTAAAAAAAATAACCCATCTCCTGCTGCTACTACATCTACTCAGTTAATGGTAGGGCGTTGGGGAGAGTTACAGAACAAAGAGATCTAGGGGTACAGGTTCATAGCTCCTTGATAGTGGAGTCACAGGTGGACAGAGTGGTGAAGAAGGCATTCAGCATGCTTGGTTTCATTGGTCAGAACATTGAATGCAGGAGTTGGGACATCTTGTTGAAGTTGTACAAGACATTGGTAAGGCCACACTTGGAATACTAGGTACAGTTCTGGTCACCCTATTATAGAAAGGATATTATTAAACTCGAAAGAGTGCAGAAAAGATTTACTAGAATGCTACCGGGACTTGATTGATTGAGTTATAAGGAGAGGCTGAATAGACTGGGACTATTTTCTCTGGAGTGTGGAAGGCTGAGGGGTGATCTTAAAGAGGTCTATAAAATAATGAGGGGCACAGACAAGGTAGATAGTCAATATCTTTTCCCAAAGGTAGGGGAGTCTAAAACTAGAGGGCATAGGTTTAAGGTGAGAGGGGAGAGATACAAAAGGGTCCAGAGGGGCAATTGTTTCACACAGAGGGTGGTGAGTGTCTGGAACAAGCTGCCAGAGGTCGTAGTAGAGGTGGATACAATTTTGTCTTTTAAAAAGCGTTTAGATAGTTACACAAGTAAGATGGGTATAGAGGGATAAGGGCCAAATGTGGGCAATTGGGACTAGCTTAGGCGTTGAAAATGGGGTGGCATGGACAAGTTGGGCCAAAGGGCCTGTTTCCGTGCTGTAAACCTCTATGACTCCATGACTTTAACAGTGAATCAAAAGCCAATTTTGTGCTAAAAGCATTTGATTTATTTAGCATTCCAAATTAAGCTTCTCTGAACTAACAGGAATAAACTGTAACAGAAAAATCATGAACAAAAAAAAATAAAACACCCATCTGATAGCCAACGCACCGAGCTCTGATGAAGGATCATCCGGACTTGAAACGTTGGCTCTATTCCCTCTCCACTGAGGTTGTCAGACCTGCTGAGATTTTCCATCATTTTCTGTTTTTGGTTCAGATTCCAGCAGCCGCAGTATTTTGCTTCTGTCTGGGTTAATGGCTATCTATGTTGCTGCCAGTTTCGCCCTATCAAACCCTGGGACTTCTGAAAGGACTGTATAAATGGGAAAAAGCCACATTTTGCTGTAATAAATTTTGCAAGTATTTCTTCAATAAGGAAACTTATAATTAACTTAGAATTGCTCAATTTGGTTTACTGTGTCACTGTCAAGTTGGCTGTTCTTAGTCAGGTAAGAATGGAGATACAACAGTTGGCTTAGAACCCTTAGTTGAGGAGGTGTGTTGGGGGAGGGAGTGGAGGGTTGCCATGGTTTCATTTCATATTAGTTATCCAGTGCTGTTGCATTATGATTAATCCTCAGACCCTGAACACTAACTATCGAGGCCTGCACATAAGGGAAGGGAAGAGCACACGGATTGCAGTGGGTAATCATAGAAATCATCATAGAAACCCTACAGTGCAGAAGGAGGCCATTCGGCCCATCGAGTCTGCACCGACCACAATCCCACCCAGACCCTACCCCCACATATTTACCCGCTAATCCCTCTAACCTACGCATCTTAGGATTCCAAGGGGCAATTTTTAACCTGGCCAATCAACCTAACCCGCACATCTTTGGACTGTGGGAGGAAACCGGAGCACCCGGAGGAAACCCACGCAGACACGAGGAGAATGTGCAAACTCCACACAGACAGTGACCCGAGCCGGGGATCGAACCCGGGACCCTGGAGCTGTGAAGCAGCAGTGCTAACCACTGCGCTACCGTGCCGCCCTACTGCGCTACCGTGCCGCCCTACTGCGCTACCGTGCCGCCCTAATGATTGGAACTTTTAGAGTTGTACTCCGACATGAATTTGTCTCTGGAATGGAGCGGACCAACAAAAGGTCCAGTTGACCTCAGGTGGGATTTTCCGGTTTCAGGACGGGCACAACCAGAAAATCCCGCCCGAAGTCAACGGACCTTTCCATGGTCTGCCCCTCGCCGGCTACGATTCCCATGGCAGGCGGAATGGGAAAATTTGCCTTTCTGTTGGAAATGGGAACTGGGGAATGAAAATTAGTTGATGTTCTTTCCCTTTACATTCATAAATCCCTACGGTGCAGAAGGAGGCCATTCGGCCCATCGGGTTTGCACCGACACTCCGACAGAGCATCCCACCCATGCTCCACATTGTTACCCCGCTAATTCGCCTAACCTATACATCTTGGGACACTAAGGGGTAATTTAGCATGGCCAATCCACCTAACCCAGCATGTGTTTGGACTGTGGGAGGAAACCCATGCAGACAAGTGGAGAATGTGCCAACTCCACACAGACAGTGACCCAAGCCGGCAATCGAACCTGGGTCCCTAGCAGTGCTAACCACTGTGCCAACCAGTTTATGCAGTATTTGTTCTCAATGACGTTTTGTCTGCCACTGAACATGGACAAACCTTTGTCTTATTAGCAGATTGGCATGTAGAGTAGTTTTTTGGAAGTTTATTTATTATTGTCGCAATTTGGCTTACATCAACACTGTAATGAAGTTACAGTGAAAATCCCCTGGTTGCCACACTCTGGTGCCTGTTTGGGTACACTGAGGGGTAATTTATCATGGCCATTGCACCTAACCAGCACATCTTTTGGACTGTGAGAGGAAACCTGAGCACCCGGAAAAAACCCACGCAGAATAGGGAGAATGTGCAAACTCTGCACAGGCAGTTAACCAAACCGGGAATTGAACCCAGGTCCCTGGCGCTGTGAGGCAGCAATGCTAACCACTGGGCCACCGTGCCGCTATTGCTTCACATATCAGAAATTAATTAGGACAGAATAATGTTTTTGCACAACATTTCAAAAGTTGACAGCTCTTTCGTATCGTCGTAAAGAAAGCACTTTACAGAAAGCGTTTGCTTTTGAAAGAGAGCTTTTTCAACACATCACACATCAAAAATCTGAATCCATTCTTGTTATAATGGGCTCTGCTTATTAGATTTCTTTGGAATTAGTTTAAGTCACTTTTACAGGATAACCTCCCCCCACTCAACCCCAGCAAAATGGATTGAGTTTCCCCGCCACCAGAATATCAGATACAGTCAAACTTAGAATTAATCCCTCTCCTTTGAATTATTTTTTACAGACATCTGAGTTCTTTGTCTCAAAATGGAAATTTTGTCCAGGAAACCATTTGGCAAGATATATTTTCTCTAATAGCAAAGGCCCACTAAATATAAAACGCAATTTTTGATGTGTAAAAGGCCAAGTAATATGATTACATAGCTATCAAATGTCCTACTAATGAAATAATATGCCATATAAAATGACATGGAACTATCTAATTCAATTGTGTTAAGGGGTACTTAGAGTTGTGAGTCTTGTCTCAACATCTTCGCACCTCTCTGGTTCGAACCTGTGCAATGCCAGCTCCTGTTCTGGACCAGTGCCTAGCTATGTTTTTTCAGCACTTTGTAAAATTAATACACTTGGAAATCACTTATACGGTGGCAGCATAAAGTGATTACCAAAATATTCTCAATTGAAGTGGCAGAATATCTACATCCCGATCGCATTGATTGGTGCATATGGATTGCCACACCTCCTGCCGTGCTTTTAGACCTCTCCTGGTATGTTATGTGGGTGAATTACCTGCTATCTTCCATGGCAACATTTACATGATGGCATACAGTTGACCAGTAGCTGTACAGCTGAACTGTTTAATCCAGGGCAATTTATTAAGGAGGGTGGGGAGGGGTAATAAAGGCTTTGGGTGGCACAGTAGTTAACACTACTGCCTCACAGCACCAGGGACCCGGGTTCAATTCCTGGCTTGGGTCACTGTCTGAGCAGAGTTTGCATGTTCACCCCGTGTCTGCGTCGGTTTACTCTGGGTGCTCCCGTTTCCTCCCACACTCCGAAAGGCATGCTGGTTAGGTGCATTGATCATGCTAAATTCTCCCTCAGTGTATCTGGACAGGCGCAGGAGTGTGGCGACTAGGGGATGTTCACAGTAAGTTCATTGCGGTGTTAACTTGTGACACTAACAAATAAACTTAAAATAATCCTTCGTAGGCTTCAGAGAAGAAGGGCAATGGTGCAGGAAACATATCCAGTGCTATAAAAGATGGAACAAAAATTGTTGTGTCTGGCAGTTGAGGTTGTTGAGCCTCTTCCCCTTTGGAGAGCATTTTTAAATTGCATTGGGCGAGTCTGCTCCTAGTATTCTTGCCTGCCTTCTAGTGGTGGTCAGCAGAATGGTTTGAATGGGATCTGGTTTGCCTTCTGTGCTGCTGAAGCGCTCGAAGGCAGTGGGGACAAAATGCAACAGCAAGGATTAAAATGATATGTTCAGAAGGAAGTCCTGCCTCACTTCAGTCACTTTGATAGATCAACCAGGGTCTTGGGACTTGGGTGCATTCGAATGTATTGTGCAACTGTGATTCTTCATAGCTTGGGAAATGAACTATGCAGGCGAGCAAAGAGGAATGTGGCTTTCCTTGTGCTGCCTGCTCCAACTTGTCTCTCAATTAGCTGTTAAAAATAGCATTTAAAATCCACCTGAACAAAATGACTGATTGCAAAAGCTGCTTTAAGTGGGACGCAAGGGGAAGGCTTTCCAAAAACTGGTGAAATAATTTGTGTATGAATCTTTTAACCTTTTGGGTTTTTTAATTGATGTACACCAATTTAATTTGCATAAAGAGGAGGGATTTGGTTAAACATACAAAGCATTTTATTTTGTTATGGAAATTCCTGTATGTGGCAGGACTATTTTGGCAGCTTGAAACATTCAGGCCAGCAGACTTGTGTGCTGGTAAATCTTTGACATGCTTTTGTTTCTGACTGAAAACAATATCTACAGCGTATTTAAAGTGCCAACTAGTCTGGGAGTACAGGTCCACAGGTCCTAAAAAGTGGCAGCACAGGTGGAAAAGGTGGTGAAGAAAGCATATGGCATGCTTGCCTTCACCGGACGAGGCATCGAGCATAAAAGCTGGCAAATGATGTTACAGTTGTACAAAATGTTGGTTAGGCCACATTTGGAATACTATGTCAAATTCTGGTCACCACACTACCAGAAGGACGTGGAGGCTTTGGAGGGAGTGCAGAAAAGGTTTACCAGAATGTTGCCTGGTATGGAGGGATTAGCTATGAGGAGAGATTGAATAAACTGGATTGTTCTCCCTGGAAAGACAGAGGCTGAGAGGCGACCTGATAGAAGTTCATGAAATTATGAGAGGTATAGATAGTTGGAAACTTTTCCCCAGGGCAGATGATAATCACAAGGGGGCACAAGTTCAAGGTAAGTGGGGAAAGGTTCAGTGGAAATGTCTCTTTACACAGAGGGTGGTGGGGGCCTGGAATGCACTGCCATGTGAGGTGGTTGAGGCAGACATGTTAGCGATGTTTAAGACTTATCTGGATAGACACATGAACAGACGGGGAATCGAGGGACATAAGCAATTGATCTAGATAGATAAACTTGATTGGTGCAGGCTGGAGGGCCGAAGGGCCTGTTCCTGTGCTGTACTGTTCTTTGTTGTAATCAGCAGCCTCTTGCATTTCTATTTAGCACTTTTATCGCACTATAACATCGCAAGGTGCTTCACAGAGAATGCTGTCAAGCCAGATTTAACATCGAACCACACAAGGAGAGAACTGGACAGGCAATCAGCAAAGTTGGTTTTCATGAATGGAAAATGACAGTGAGGTTCAGGGAAGGAATTCCAGACTTTATGGCCCAGGCAGTTATTGGTGGAGTGATGGAATTCAGGCTCATTGATGAGGCTAATATTTGTATTTTTGGCTTTGTATTATCAATACATTACTTTTGAAGCACTGTCACTCTTCTATAAACAATATTTTCATGCAAAAAGATTTTGCAAATATTTGCATGGGGCCCACAGGAACTCCAAGGGAGGAGGAAGGGATCGAGCCAATGCCAGGGCCTTCCAGCCAGGAGACTGTGGCTACACCTTCTGACTGCCCCCTTCCTGACCCTGGGGCATCTCAGAGGCAGCGGGATGAAGAGGATGTCATTGAAACATCACAGACACCTAGAAGCAGGCCAGGGCCATTGTGGTGAACCATCGTTGGTTCCCACTAGATAGTACTGAGCCAGGGTCTGGCCAGTACTACAAGTATGTATATATGTTGCTGTTGGGGTTAGGGATGGGTTGTTCTACTTGTTGCTGTTAGGGTTAGGGTTGGGCTGTTACACCTGTATTATAGTTATTATGGTACATCCCAGTCGGGCTGCGCCTCCTGGGAGAGGTATAAAGGTCACTGCTCTGTCTGGGACCCCTCAGTCTGGGATCGTGTACTATACATGGTAGCTTCATTGTAACAGTAAATAAAAGCCTTTATTTCCTGAGCATCTCAAGCCTCGTGTGTGATAACGCGCATCAATTTTATTTACTGTTAATTAAACTCTCGTCATTAAAAAAAAAACGATACAGAGAGTATGGAGCAGATGTTAAAACCTGAACGTCTTACACTGGATCCACGTGCGGCGGGCGCCTCTAACACCTTCGACCACTGGTTGAAATGTTTTGAGGACTACCTGGCAGCCTCCGCAGCGGTCACCACAGACGATGACAGACTCCGGGTCCTCCATGCGAGGGTAAGCGACACCATATACCTCGCGATCCGTGCGGCCACCGACTTCAGAAGGGCCCTCGAGCTTCTTAAGAAGCGTTACATTAAACCGCCAAACGAAATGCATGCTTGGCTTAGCCACTCGACGACGGCAGCCCGGCGAAACGACGGAAGAGTACGCGAACGAGCTCCTACAGCTAGCCAGGGGCTGTAACTGCAAAGCAGTGTCGACAGACCAGAATATGAACGACCTCGCTCGAGATGCGTTTGTGGCGGGAATCGGATCATCTTATATCTGACTCAGACTGTTGGAGCAAGGTAATCTTGATCTCACTAAGTCGATAGAACTAGCGGATACGTTGGACATGGCCTCCAAAAGCCTAGTATTGTATCCCGAAGACCATGTGGAGGCATCGTGGCAGGAGCAGTCGCTGATCCCTCCTCGTCCCTCGGGTTCGAAAAGCTGCGTGATGGCGTGCCCACACTCGGGCCTGACGACGGCAGCAGCCCCGGGCGGCCCGCGGTGTTACTTCTGTGGGGGAGCGAAGCATACTCGGCAACGATGTCCCGCTAAAGCTGTGTTGTGCTCCGCCTGCGGTAAGAAGGGGCACTATTCGAAAGTAAGCCGATCTAAACTTACTTCCAGGAACAGCAGTGCGGCCTGCGACTCCCCGGAGCCCGGTTCTTCGTCGTCGGCATCGTCGAGGGTTTCGTCCACGTGCGAGGCCAGGACGACGCCATTACACTCGACGGAGTCGGAGATGCGTGACCACCAGGGGTCGCTGAGTTTGGCACCATCACCCACGTGCGACCTATGGGAGCGGCCATGTTGGTCGGCACCGACCGCGAACGACCAGCAGGGGTCATCTTCGTCTATCTCAGCTGCCTGCAGTGGCGCTCACGAACCAACGGTGGCGTCGATCATCCTGGACCAGGCCAAGCCTCACAGACTCGACAAGTCTATGATGGACATTCAGGTAAACAACCACTTGATTTATTGTCTGTTTGACAGCGAGAGCTCTGAGAGTTTTATTCACCCAGACGCTGTGAAGCGGTGTGGCCTCCAGATCCAACCTGTCAAACAGACAATTTCTATGGCATCAAGGTCCCGGTCTGTCACCGTGCTAGGGGGTTGCGTGGTAAATTTAACGGTGCAAGGCACGATTTACGAGCACTTCAAGCTCCTGGTGTTGCCGCACCTTTGCATGCCAATACTCCTCGGACTAAATTTCATGGTCCACTTGAAGAGTGTAACCCTACAGTACGGTGGGCCACTCCCTCCGCTTTCAGTGGGAGAACAGCAGCTTCCAAATTGCCCAACGCCTGTAGCCTCTCGACGCTGGAGATTACCACACCCTCCCTGTTCCAGAATCTTGTGCCAGGCTGCAAGCCCATCGCGACTAAGAGTAGGCGTTACAGCGCTGAGGATTGGATCTTCATTCGATCTGAAGTTCAGCGGCTCCTCAAGGAAAGGATCATACAATCTAGTGCTAGTCCATGGAGAGTGCAGGTCGTGGTGGTCAAGAGTGGGAACAAACCCCGGATGGTCATTGACTATAGTCAGACCATTAATAGATACACGCAGCTGGATGCGTATCCCCTCCCGCGCATATCTGACATGGTCAACCAGATTGCGCAGTACCGGGTGTTCTCCACCATAGACCTCAAGTCTGCCTACCACCAACTCCCCATTCGCCCAGAGGACCGACAATACACGGCTTTTGAGGCGGATGGTCGCTTGTATCACTTTCCCAGGGTTCCTTTTGGTGTCACCAATGGGGTCTCGGTCTTCCAGCGTGCTATGGACCGAATGGTGGACCAGAACGGACTGCGGGCTACCTTCCCGTACCTGGATAACGTCACCATCTGCGGCCATGACCAGCAGGACCACGACACAAATCTCCTGAATTTCCTACGCACTGCATCTCGCCTGAATCTGACCTACAACAGGGAGAAGTGTGTATTTCGTACGCGCCGTTTAGCCATCCTCGGATACGTGGTGGAAAACGGGGTCATTGGCCCTGATCCAGACCGTATGCGTCCCCTCTTTGAACTTCCCCTGCCACTAGTGCAAAAGCACTGAGAAGATGCTTAGGCTTCTTCTCTTACTATGCACAGTGGGTTCCCAATTACGCGGACAAAGCTCGTCCGCTCATCAAGTCCACCTCTTTTCCCCTAACACCAGAGGCTCGATTGGCCTTTGATAAACTAAAAGCCGACATCGCGAAAGCCACGATGCACGCTGTTGATGAGTCCAACCCCTTTCAGGTGGAGAGCGATGCATCTGATTTCGCCCTGGTCGCCACACTTAACCAGGCGGGCAGGCCCGTCGCCTTTTTTTCCCACACCCTCCAAGGCCCCGAAATTCGACATTCAGCGGTGGAAAAGGAGGCCCAGGCCATTGTGCAGGCCGTCAGGCATTGGCGCCATTACTTGGCGGGAAAACGGTTCACCCTGATCACGGACCAGCGGTCCGTGGCGTTCATGTTCAAATCACGCTGAGGGGCAAGATCAAGAACGACAAGATCTTGAGGTGGAGAATCGAACTCTCCACCTATAATTGCGACATCATGTATCGTCCAGGGAAACTCAATGAGCCCTCGGATGCCCTGTCGCGTGGAACATGCGCCAGTATACAGGAGGACCATTTGCAGGCTCTCCATAATGACCTATGCCATTCTGGGGTCACTCGGCTCTACCACTTTGTAAAAGCTCGCAATCTGCCCTACTCGGTGGAGGATGTCATGTCCATAACGAGAAGCTGTCGGGTATGTGCAGAATGCAAACCGCACTTTTACCGACCTGACCGGGCACATTTAGTCAAGGCCACTCGTCCCTTCGAAAGACTGAGTGTCGACTTCCCTCAACAGATCGGAATGTGTACTTCCTCAACATCATTGATGAGTACTCGAGATTCCCTTTTATTATTCCCTGCTCTGATACATCCGCTGCCACGGTTATCAAGGCATTCCGTGATCTTTTTACCCTGTTCGGGTACCCCAGCTACATTCACAGCGATAGGGGCTCGTCGTTCATGAGTGATGACTTGAGGCAATACCTGCTCTCATACGGGATTGCCTCTCGTAGAACCACGAGCTACAACCCTAGGGGTAACGGACAGGTGGAACGTGAGAATGCTACAGTCTGGAAGGCTGTCTTACTGGCGTTGAAGTCAAAAAGCCTTCCAGTCTCCCATTGGCAAGAGGTGCTCCCTGATGCGCTCCATTCCATATGCTCACTCCTGTGTACGGCAACCAACGCTACCCCCATGAGAGGCTGTTTTCATTCCCTCGGAAGTCTTCCTCTGGGACCTCATTACCGTCTTGGTTGACATACTCAGGACCTGTCCTCCTGCGGCGACATGTAAGGGCCCACAAGTCCGACCCGTTGGTTGAACAGGTCCATCTCCTCCACGCCAACCCTCAGTATGCCTATGTGGCATACCCTGACGGGCGAGAGGGCACGTTCTCGATCCGAGACCTGGCGCCAGCAGGGGACGTAGAAACCCCTGTCACTCCCATACCCCCTGTTACAAACCCCCCAACTATTGTTTCCCCTCCTGACATGGCGCGGGCAGCATCGGGACCATTACTTAACCCTTTTACTCCCGTGTACAGCTTGCCTGAGTCCAGAGGATGGTCGCCACTTCAGGGCGTGTCGGAACTCAACGGATTATCACCACCTCGGGGTCAACCGGCCCGTGAGACTGTGGAGGAACCGTTGGACATCGCCTTGGGGAGAACGCCACCGCGAGTGCCAACTGCGGTGTCATCACCGGTGTTGAGGAGGTCACAACGACGATGCGGTCCCCCTGATCGTCTGAACTTATAGACTGATGACAAATTATTCTGGTTTTTTTGTACCCCGCCGGCCTTTGTCTTCAAAGGAGGGGTGAATGTGGTGAACCATCGTTGGTTCCCACTAGATAGTACTGAGCCAGGGTCTGGCCAGTACTACAAGTATGTTTATTTGTTGCTGTTGGGGTTAGGGATGGGTTGTTCTACTTGTTGCTGTTAGGGTTAGGGTTGGGCTGTTACACCTGTATTATAGTTATTATGGTACATCCCAGTCGGGCTGCGCCTCCTGGGAGAGGTATAAAGGTCACTGCTCTGTCTGGGACCCCTCAGTCTGGGATCGTGTACTATACATGGTAGCTTCATTGTAACAGTAAATAAAAGCCTTTATTTCCTGAGCATCTCAAGCCTCGTGTTTGATTACGCACATCAGCCATCAAGGTCCAGGGTCTCCAGAGGACACCCGCCACGTGCATCACAGGCCACGGAGCATTGTAGGCAGCTGGTCCCCTCCACCTCCGAGGTACATTCTGGGGAGTCACTGAGACGTAGTGGTAGGCCACGTAAGGTTAGGAAGTTGTAGTTGCACTGGGATGGCACGGGTGAAAGGCTGCACTAGTTAGAAAGATATTTAAGCATCTTAATGTTTTCTGTTCACAAGTTTTTACATTAGAACGTCTTATTTAAACACCTTTATTGCAATTAAATGTTTTTTCACCATCCACCTGTGAATAATTTGTCTCAGATTTGTCTCAAATAGGAATCCTCTTCTATTGATGATCGCCGGAGGGATGCTTCATGTTGATGTCAGTTGGGGAGGCCCCTCAATGCTGTGTCACTGAGAAAAGGAAGCCATTGCTTCCCCTGACCTCATGACCTCCCTCCTGTTCCCCACCCCACCCGCCCTAGGGCCCTGTATGGGGGTTTCAGATCCCTTACCCACTACACAGACGTGGACCCAGATGCCAGCGTGCATGCAGAGCTCAGGTAGGAATCAGACTAATTTGCAGCAGGGCACCATCATAATGGTGCAGCAAGCGAATCGTCGTCACCCTCCTGCCTGCCAAAGAAACTTGCTAACACAGAGTACCCAGGCCCACCACTCTGGTGTGACAAAGTTGCAGGAAATAGAAGGAATTTTGGGGAGGTGGGTGGAACCCACAGACACAAACCCCTAGCGACTGAACTGCCTGGTGATCACAGCCTTCCGAACTGTCCTCTCATGCCTCATTCAAGCTGCCAGCCCTCCTGAGCCTGGTTGATGTTCCTCAGCATGCACTTCCTCCTCTTCCTCCTTCTCCTCTTCCTCCTCCTCCTGCTGGTCATCCTCCCCAGCGATGCCCGGCTGGTTGGCCTCCATGTCCTCCTCCTCCTCCAATATGTCGCCTCTCTGTAGAAGTTTTAACAACACCAGGTTAAAGTCCAACAGGTTTATTTGGTAGCAAATGCCATCAGCTTTCGGAGCGCTGCTCCTTCGTCAGATGGAGTGGATATCTGCTCTCAAACAGGGTATACAGAGACACAAAATCAAGTTACAGAATACTGATTAGAATGCGAATCTCTACAGCCAACCAGGTCTTAAAGATACAGACAATGTGAGTGGAGGGAGCAATAAGCACAGGTTAAAGAGATGTGTATTGTCTCCAGACAGGACAGCCAGTGAGATTCTGCAAGTCCAGGAGGTAAGCTGTGGGGGTTACTGATAGTGTGACATGAACCCAAGATCCCGGTTTAGGCCGTTCTCATGTATGCGGAACTTGGCTATCAGTTTCTGCTCAGTGACTCTGCGCTGTCGTGTGTCGTGAGTGGTGAAGGCCGCCTTGGAGAACGCTTACCCAAAGATCAGAGGCTGAATGCCCGTGACCGCTGAAGTGCTCCCCCACAGGAAGAGAACAGTCTTGCCTGGTGATTGTCGAGCGGTGTTCATTCATCCGTTGTCGTAGCATCTGCATGGTTTCCCCAATGTACCATGCCTCAGGACATCCTTTCCTGCAGCGTATCAGGTAGACAACATTGGCCGAGTTGCAAGAGTAGGTATCGTGTACCTGGTGGATGGTGTTCTCACGTGAGATGATGGCATCCGTGTCGATGATCTGGCACATCTTACAGAGGTTTCAACGCTCTGAAGGAGCAGCGCTCCGAAAGCTAATGGCATTTGCTACCAAATAAACCTGTTGGACTTTAACCTGGTGTTGTTAAAACTCTTGCTGTGTTTACCCCAGTCCAACGCTGGCATCTCCACATCATGACCTCTCTGTAGAGCCAGGTTGTGCAAGGCACAGCACACGACCACTATGCGGGAGGAGATCACTGGGCTGTATTATAGGGCCCTGCCAGATTGGTCCAGGCACCGGAATCGCATTTTAAGCATGCCAATGCTCCTCTCCACCCTCGCGCGGGTAGCTACATGGGTCTCATTATAGTGGGTCTCTGACTCAGTCACAGGCCTCTACACAGGCATCATCAGCCATGTCTGAAGGGGGGAACGCATATCACCCACGAGCCACCCCCGCAGCCTGGGCTCCTCCTCCGGGATGTCTGAGCTTCTGACAATGAAGCTGTGGTGTACCCTGTCTGGGTGTCTTGCGCAGACATGCATAATGTTCATATTATGGTCACACTAGTTGAACATTCAGGGAGTGGAACTTCTTTCTGTTGATGAGTTTCTGCGGATTCTGTAGGGGGAGCTTGAGGGTGACGTGTGTGCAGTCAATGGCCCCCTGTGCATCAGGCATCCCCACAGTGGCTGCGAACCCTGCAGCCCGGGCTTCCTGATGGGCCTGGTCCAGGTTAAATTTGATGTACTGCCCAGCCCGGGCATACAGGGCTTCAGTGACCTGCTTGACACAGGTCTGCACAGCTGATTGGGAGATGCCACAAACATCTTCACTCTGCGTCTGGAAGGAGCCAGTCGCATAAAAGTTCAAAGCGACCGTCAATTTGACAGCCACTGAGAGTGGGTGCCCACCCCCCCCGTTCTCCACCCCCCTTCCCCGCGCCCCCACCCACCTCTAGGTGCCGGGTCCTGCAACAGGTTGCACAAGTGTTTCACTGTCTCCTTACGGAGGCGGAGAGGTCAGCAGCACACGGTGTCCCACATCTGTTCAAATGACACTCGTGCACGGAACTGCCGGGGTCTCTGCTCCCTCCTTCTTCTGCGCTCCCCCCCCATCTAGGTGAATGACGGCCACCTCCTGTCTCTGGTGGATGTCTCCCTCTACTCCTGCAAGTGGTAAGGCCCGGGCATCCTGTGCCCCCAATTCATCCTCCAGCTTCTCCTCCTCAGCTCCAGCAGCAACCAAAAGAACAGCAAGATTGATTGGTTGCATTGCAAAAGCCATCTCGTCACTCTGAAGGGTTGGGGGGCGGGGGGAGTTGGAGAGGAACACATGTAGCGGTTAAGGAACGCTGCTTGCCCCTAGCAGATCAACAGTTATTGTTCATACCCGCCAATTCCCCCAGCCACATGTTCCCCACAATCACAGCCCCCCCAATTCCCCCAGCCACATGCTCCCAACAATCACAGCTCCTTGAAATGTTGAGAGGCTGCAGCAGTGCAATTTGCAAGGGCTTTGTGCACATCCTTCAGCTGGGAGTGAGTTGAGTGCACTCGGACCCAGCAGCACCGCCAGACCCGAGGTCAGTGCTAAGACCCGGGTCTGTGCTGCAGACCCTGCTGAGCAACAGCACCCACCCCGCCCCCCCCTCCCCCCACACACTCACAGAGCCCCCACCGACCCAAGACAGAAAATGGCCGCAAGCAGCAGAGAGCCATTGGATGCTTAGGCACTTATCTCCTCACTAGCCCTCACTAATGGAGCGCCCGAATCGGACCTTTATGGAGCATGTCTGTTTCGTGCCGAATCCGGATTGGTGAACACGGTGGTAAAGGGGGAAGCGATGGTAAAGTTGGGCGTGCAGCCCATTAATTCAATTTAAATGTGCCGTTTCAGGCGTGGTCCCGATCACGGCCAATTTCGGGCCTTGGTAAAGAGGGAACCGGCGTGGAGGCAGGCGCAAATCGTGCTACTCGCCTCATGCCCGACTTTACCAAGTTTTTGTGCCCGAAAACAGGCGCAATGTGATGGTAAAATCAGGCCCATAGAGGTTTACAACATGGAAACAGGCCCTTCGGCCCAACTTATCCATGCCACCTTTTTTTTAAATGACTAAGCTAGTCCCAATTGCCCGCGTTTGGCCCATATCCCTTGATACCCATCTCACCCATGTAACTGTCTAAATGCTTCTTAAAAGACAAAATTGTACCCGCCTCTACTACTACCTCTGGCAGCTTGTTCCAGACACTCACCACCCTCTGTGTGAAAAAATTTCTCCTCTGGACTCTTTTGTATCTCTCCCCTCTCACCTTAAACCTGTGCCCTCTAGTTTTAGACTCCCCTATCTTTGGGAAAAAATATTGACTATCTAGCTGATCTGTGCCCCTCACTATTTTATAGACTTCTATAGGATCACCCCTAAGCCTCCTACGTCCCAGGGAAAAAAGTCCCAGTCTATCCAGCCTCTCCTTATAACTCAAACCATCAAGCCCCGGTAGCATCCCAGTAAATCTTTTCTGCACTCGTTCTAGTTTAATAATATCCTTTCTATAGTAGGGTGACCAGAACTGTACACAGTATTCCAAGCGTGGTCTTACCAATGTCTTGTACAACTTCAACAAGATGTCCCAACTCTTGAATGCCTCAGTTGAAGCTGCCTCTATCACAATTCAAGGCAGTGCATTCCAGACCCAAACCACTCTGTGCAAACAAGTGTTCCTCACATCTCATTTGCTGCTTTTGCAAACCACCTTAAATCTGTGCCCTCTTGTTCTTGATCCTTTTGCAAGCAGGAACAGTTTCTCCCTCTCTTCTCTGTCCAACCCCCTCAAGTTTTTGAACATTTCTATCAACTCTCCTCTTAGCCTTCTTCTCTACAAGGAGAAGAGTCCTAACCTCTCCAATCGATCCTCATCTAACTGAAGTTTCTCCTTTCTGGAACCATTCTTGGAAACCTCTTCTGCACTCTCTCCAATGCGTTCACATCCTTCCTATAGTGTGGCTCCAGAACTGTTGGGGTTCAGGAACTGGGAATGCTGTGGCGAGTAACTTACCTCTTTACTCCCCAAAACCTGTGCACTATCTACAAGGCACAAGTCAGGAATGTGAAGGAATAAT
This sequence comes from Mustelus asterias, assembly GCF_964213995.1. Classification (NCBI taxonomy): domain Eukaryota; kingdom Metazoa; phylum Chordata; class Chondrichthyes; order Carcharhiniformes; family Triakidae; genus Mustelus; species Mustelus asterias. The sequence goes on along the minus strand of NC_135819.1, from coordinate 40,606,914 downwards.
CTCCACTTTCTTGGATGAGTGCAGCTCCAGCAACACTCAAGAGGCTCAAAACCATCCAAGACTAAGCAGCCCACTTGACTGACACCTCGTCTACCACCTTCAACATTCACACCCCCCACGACTGATTCATCGTGGCAGCAATGTGTACAATCAACATGATACACTCACCAAGGCTCTTTTAACAAAACCTTCTCAACCTACCCTGAAGGACTAGGGCAGCAGATGTATTGGAACACCAGTACCTGCAAGTTTCCCTCCTCATGTGACACACCATCCTGATTTGGAATCACATCACTGTTCATTCGCTGTCATTGGGTCAAAATCCTGGAACTCTCTTCCTAACAACACTGTGCGTACTTTTACAGCACATGGATTGCAGTAGTTCAGGAAGGCAGCTCACCACCAACTTTGCAAGGGCAATTAGAGATGTGAAACAAATGGCATAACCTAGCCAGTGGCACCCACATTCCATGAAAAGAATATGAAAGGAAATTCACTGTATCTCCTAATAGTGCCAAGAGATAAATATAACCAATAATGTCTTGTTTAATCCCTCAGCTAAAAGACAACAGGAGTGATTCTCTCAGCCCGCTGCACTGCTCAAGTAGCGCAGTGGGCCAGATGAGTAGGGGTCGTTTTGCAGGCTTCCCGCTGGGCATCACAGCCTCCGCTCCTCTCCGGGACCAAGCTTTTCAGTGTCATTAGCATATGGAAATCACGGTTTCCATCTGATTAGTGGGCTCGGGACTGAAGTGTCTCGGTCCACTAGCATCTCCCCCATCGCCGGGAGTGGTTCCCCCCAGCAGGATTTACTCTTGCTCCCCACGAATGGGGAACAGGCACCCAACCCGTTAGAGGGAAGAAAGGTCATTGAGCCTCCCCCAGGAGGTCGGGGGTAAGGGTGGTGCCTCTTGGGCAGTGCCAGCCTGGCAGTGCCAGCCTGGCCCCCTAGCACTGCCCAAGGGGATGGATCCAGATGGAGCAGGGCCTATTGGGGAGCAATTGGTGGGGATAGGGGAGACCTGCTGTCACTCTGCATTGGGACCACTGGCAGAGGGAGGGAAGAGGGCGATCGGGGCTGCCCATCCCGGTAGGGGAACGGGGTAAGGAATTTCTTTAATGGTGGCCTATTCCTCTTAAGAAGAACTTAAAGCAGCTAAAATGAATTTCACAAAGCAATATTTTTGAGTTAGAAGGCGTATTCGGAATTTAATTTTAAAATAACATAAAAGACAAACAAGACATTAACCTCGGCCGCAGGAGTTCCCCGGAGGGTCAATCGACATCTGCTGGTGCTAAAAGACCTCTCCAAAGATCTGAGGCTGAGGCACTGAACTAAATATAATTCAATTATAGCTTTTGCTTATCTCAGATGCTCCTGCTAATTAGCTTAATTCGATTTCATATTCATCTGTCAATCAACATTATGACAGATTACCTCAGCCTGTTGTGATACGCTGCTTGTCATGATGATTTACTATTCGCTCATTCCCATTACCTAACCCTAACTCCCTCTGGCATGACCCACATCCTGGTAACCATTGTTGCTAAGGACTCTAACCATGTGATTATTTTCCTAATGGTATACTGCCAGGATAGAGATATGCAAGCTCTGGACCCAAAGACTGACACATTCTATGTCTTGACAATATAAACCTCATTGTTTAAAATATAATATGTTGCAGCCTATGTACCCAAAACTTGAAATTATTGCATCCTTGTGAACTCAACCATAAACTTTTGAACCTCAATCATCATTTTCTGCAATGTTCGCATTTCTGACTGAGATGATTCCATATTGAAATATTTTTAATCTGTTAAAATACAACACAATATTTTGATATTAGCTTAATAGTTTAATGCTTAAAATTCATATTATATTCATCTTTCTTTCATTGACACATCCATATGCGAATAAACCATTAACAAATCCAGTTAGGTGTGAATCACTTTAACGCTTTCCTCCCTGGCTGTAGCTAAATCTAAAACTCTGTCTGTGGTTCTGCTAATTAACCCAGAACCCCTTCCACAATCTCCCTCCAATTAATATTTTTAATCCTCTCTCATCACCCTTTCAGAGATTACATTCCAGATTGTAACAATTCACCATGTGGCATGGTGGTTAGCACTGCTGCCTCACCAGGTTCGATTCTTGGCTTGGGTCACTGTCTGTACGGAGTCTGCGCGTTCTGTCCGTGTCTGCATGGGTTTCCTCCGAGTGCTTCAGTTTCCTCCCACAGTCCAAAAGACGTCTGGTTAGATGTATTGACCATGCTAAATTCTCCCTCAGTGTACCCGAAAAGGCGCCAGAGTGTGGCGACTAGGGGATTTTCACAGTAACTTCATTGCAGTGTTAATGTAAGCCTACTAATAAATAACTTTAAACTTAACAAACTTCTCATCTCACCACTGACTCTTCTGCTCATTCTCCTAAATCTGTGACCTTTGGTTACTGGTCCTTCTGGAAACAATTTCCCCCTATTTACTCAATCAAAACTCTTCATGATTGTGAATCGATTAAATCCTTCTTTGTTCTAATGTTCTTTAGGGAAGGAAACCTAATTTTCTTCCCCAGTCTATTGGCCAGATCCATGAAACCTTGATTGAATCTTAACTGCTGTTTGCTGTAGCAAGCCACAGTTTTAGTTAAATGGTTACAAGCAGTTCCCAATTTGTGACGATCTTCATATATCATGAGATGAAACACAAATTCTGGGCTACACAGCGACGTCTCTACCAATCAGAGTCCACCTGCCAATCAATCAGCACTCTCTTCCCATGCAGTATGAATTGTTGTTCCTTTTATCTTGGGCAGCTGTGCTCATGAGCATAAGACAAAAAGCTTTGACAGCATGTCCCTTTATTTGGCAATATTCCACATTTGTGGCCAATCCAATATAAAAATCCTTATATGCAACTGAAAAACATTCACATTGCAGTTCCCGATACCAACATTTCTTTGCCATTGCGAATCAAATATTTTTGGGTAACTATTTAATTACACTGTAAAAGCATGTTTGAACGAAACCTTTACCCCCTAATCTGTAAATGCAAACATTATAAAATTATACAGTTTAAAAAGGCAATATATTAAGTTCATAACATTTTGATTAACCAGCAGAAAAGCCGTTGTCTTTTTATGATTGGGTTACCAGCTCTGCAGGTATCTCTGTGATTGGCTGTTAACAGTGTCGGCACTGATGATTGGTCATCAGTAATGCAGATACTGACATAATGCAAAGATCTGGGAAACATAATTGTTTTTAGCAGGTTTTAATTAGCACATTAACATTACCCATGAGCTTACTCATTGCCCCTAGCGTTATGATCTTTTAGACTAAGGCAATTAATGAGACCTCAGTGGAACAATAAATTACGATGCCAGTAATTAATGCAATCATCTGTTAAGGTATCCTTGCCAATTATCGCTGCTGCAGGCTTTTTCAATTACTTTTAGCAGCTTTAGAAAGGCACTTGTATCTTCTACGGCATAATACTTCAGCCTCGACTGCACATTGTCTCACTGTTTTGTTTCCAACTTTACAACAGTGACTGCATGTCTAAAGTAGTTTACTGAGAAAGAAAACTGCTCTGGAGAGTTCTGAGGTCAGGAAATATGTGATATAAATGCAACTTCTTCCTTTGCTTTCTTCACATCAATCAAATCCTCCTAATGACAGTGCGAATACAAAATAGGATCTCCTCAATCGTAGATATGTTGCCTTGCAACTTAAAAAAATGCACCAGAGGATTTTTATTCCAAAGGTATCAGCACTTAGGCTTTGCCCTATGGACAGTGGCTGAGATTTAGCCACCAACTTCAAAGAAACGGCAAGCACCTTTCACCTCAAAAACACTACCCATAGAGTTTTAGCGCTGGACCTCTTATTTTCTGATGCCAGTTTGAGTTCGGTACTTTCTCCAGGGCACCTGCAGCATCCAGCAACTGGGCAGGCAAGAGATCAATCAATCAGATTGAAGAATTCAGACAGACAGCAAAGCAGGAAGTAAAAAGCAGGAACTATTAATCACATTTGAATCATTGTGTACATCCCAATCTTTCTGTACAAAGGACAAGGGAGGAACTTAAAAAGGAAGACATGAACTTAAAATATATATATTTTGTATTTTGAAAGAAATGAAATGTTTACATTTTCTTCTGAAGGAATGAGGGTCCACACTTGAAAAAGAATATGTTTTCTATGATGATGCCATCTGCAAAGATGACAATATCGGACACTGTGGAAGAACAGGATATCACCAACAGCAATTTTCAGTTTCCATCTCAAACCACACATGTTTGGACAAGAGGAGTTACAAATAGCTCCACTCAGTAATAACAGAGGCGTTGACAACCGTGTTGTTAATGCTACTGAAAATTTCTGGCAAGCGAGCTTTTGTTTGCTTTTTTAACCCTAATGCAAACAACTGCATGTTGACTTCCTCTTGCAATTAAACTGATTTACAATTTTAAAAAATGGGTGTGATCTTACGGCCTTGTCCCACCTGTCTTTCAATGAGGTAAGAGTATGCGTGAAGCAATATTTCAGAAACGCGCCTGTTTTCACGTTGGTTTCCATCTTACCAGCCACCTTTTCCAGGCATGAACATCTTCACGCCCAAATTGGGCAAGATATCAATCTGCATGTATTTAAATGGATTTCAGTATAATTAGTGAGTGCAGCACTCAATCATCCTCCTTCACTTACCTTAACCACTTTGTTGGTCAGAGGTCACATGGGTGAGAAATTACAGCTGTTCTATATAAGTGTGGTTCAGGTGCAGCAGTTATAAAGGTGAGTAAAGAGGTAAGTACCATTGAGCACCAACCTTGAAGCTGCAGGGGGCAGTCTCAGCCCTGGTCATGGTGCGGGTGGGGTGGGGGGTTTGCAAGGGTGCAGTGGCTTGGGGGTGCTTGTGCCGGCCTGGGAATCAGCATTGGCTTGCGCGCATACCCCCTGCCTGCTGAACAACCCCCAGGAGGGGTTGCATATGAGGTCAACCCCCAACCCCACTGATGTCGCCTTGGTTATCCTGCCATTGGTCCGCTAGTAAGAAGTCTCACAACACCAGATTAAAGTCCAACAGGTTTATTTGGTAGCAAATACCATAAGCTTTTGGAGCGCTGCTCTTTCGTCAGATGGAGTGGAATCTGACGAAGGAGCAGCGCTCCGAAAGCTTATGGTATTTGCTACCAAATAAACCTGTTGGACTTTAACCTGGTGTTGTGAGACTTCTTACTGTGTTCACCCCAGTCCAATGCCAGCATCCCCACATCATTGGTCCGCTAGACAGGCTCTGTGGCTGACTGCTGACATTCCGTCCCAGGTCCCACTAACAGTTACAAGCAAGGGAGCTCTGTTGGTGTTAACATGATTTGATTTGATTTGATTTATTATTGTCGCGTGTATTAGCATACAGTGAAAAGTATTGTTTCTTGCACGCTGCACAGACAAAGCATACCGTTCATAGAGGAGGAAACGAGGGAGTGCAGAATGTAGTGTTACAGTCATAACTAGGGTGCAGAGAAAGATCAATTAATGCGAGGTAGGTCTGTTCAAATGTCTGACAGCAGCAGGGAAGAAACTGTTCTTGATTGGGTTGCTACATCACCGGTGAGAGGCAGCAAAAATCAGAAGTTACGATCTCACCAGCAACATCTGAGACTTCCAAGTTTCGCTGAATTTTAAGCCCCCGCCGCCATTCCTGAGGACGGCGAGCATGGGCCCAAGATCATCCCTGAAGAGTTTGTTGTAAAGCATGATCTCCTTAGACAAGCCCATCCAGCTTCCCTCAGGCCAGTTAGTGCATGAGAACAGGGAATGAACTGGACTTTAACTGGGCAAAATAAATCTGACCTTCATAATGAACAATTAAATCATGCAAAGCACATGTAATGAGTTGTTTAATAGTACAGAACTTGAGAATTGCTGAAAGAAGACAATTTGTCCAAGCTTTTTGTCTTGCACTCATTGGGACAAATGTAGGAATGCCAATGTCAGAGGAAATAACAATTTTATTTGTGTGATCAAGTGCAAGACAAAAAGTTTTGACGATATGTATTTTTCCAGCTATTAACATGTAATCCTTCAATCTACAAAAAGAATTGAACATGGTGGGGGTGGGGAGTGGGGGCGCAGGGCAGTTGAACAGGTAGAACTATATAATGGCATGATATGAGCAAAACTGTCCTCTGAGACCCGTCCATAGCTGGTGAAAGTTCACTGCACAGCAAGTTGTTGTGATCTGGAATCCACTTCTTGAAAGAAGCAGATTCAATAATAATTCCCAAAAGGAAATTGGATAAATACTTGAAGGGGAGAAAACTTGCGATGCTATGGTGAAACAGCAGACACATGGTACCAGCTTCCCATCCATTGACTCTGTCTAAACGTCCTGCTGCCTTGGAAAAGCAGCCAGCATAATTGAGGATCCCAAGCACCCCGGACATTCTCTCTTCCATCTTCTTCGATCAGGAAAAAGATACAAAAGTCTGAGGTCACGTACCAACTGACTCAAGAACACTTTATTTAAACCGGATAAATGCGAAGTGATGCATTTTGGAAGAACTAATGTAGGGGGGAGTTATACAATAAATGGCAGAGCCATCAAGAGTATAGAAACACAGAGGGGCCTAGGTGTGCAAGTCCACAAATCCTTGAAGGTGGCAGCACAGGTGGAGAAGGTGGTGAAGAAGGCATATGGTATGCTTGCCTTTATAGGACGGGGTATAGAGTATAAAAGCTGGAGTCTGATGTTGCAGCTGTATAGAACGCTGGTTAGGCCACATTTGGAATACTGCGTCTAGTTCTGGTCGCCGCACTACCAGAAGGACGTGGAGGCTTTAGAGAGAGTGCAGAGAAGGTTTACCAGGATGTTGCCTGGTATGGAGGGTCTTAGCTATGAGGAGAGATTGGGTAAACTGGGCTTGTTCTCCCTGGAAAGAAGGAGAATGAGGGGAGACCTAACAGAGGTGTACAAAATTATGAAGGGTATAGATAGGGTGAACAGTGGGAAGCTTTTTCCCAGGTCGGAGGTGACGATCACGAGGGGTCACGGGCTCAAGGTGAGAGGGGCGAGGTATAACTCAGATATCAGAGGGAAGTTTTTTACACAGAGAGTGGTGGGGGCCTGGAATGCGCTGCCAAGTAGGGTGGTGGAGGCAGACACGCTGGCATCGTTTAAGACTTACCTGGATAGTCACATGAGCAGTCTGGGAATGGAGGGATACAAACGAATGGTCTAGTTGGACCAAGGAGCAGCACAGGCTTGGAGGGCCGAAGGGTCTGTTTCCTGTGCTGTACTGTTCTTTGTTCCTTGTTCTTTGTTCCCTGCTGCCATCAGACTTTTGAATGGACCTACCTTGCATTAAGTTGATCTTTCTCTACACCCTAGCTATGACTGCAATGCTACATTCTGCACTCTCTCCTTTCCTTCTCCCCTATGTACTCTATGAACAGTATGTTTTGTCTGTATAGTGCAAGAAACAACACTTCCCACTGTTCCCAACACATGCGACAATATCAAATCAAATCAAATCAAATCAAAAATTACTTTCACAAAGAATATAATGGGCTGAATGGTATTTTGTTTAGTCAGGAGACCAGAGATACCTCTCATTTTCTGATACCATGGGATCGATTCCAGATGTGGCCTTGGTTTGAAATGTCATCAAGAACAAACAGCACTCCTTTGGTAGTGCACTGGAGTGTTGACCTACATTTCTGTCCTCAAGGTCTGGAGTGGGACTTGAACCCTTGACCTTCAGATACAGGGCTCAACCAACCAACTTGGTCACAGCGGGTACAGTTAAAAGCTGTGGTTGGGGGACGGGGGGTTGTAGATGAGGTAGGGAAAATTGTCATTACGTTGAAGGGTGAATTTTAAAATATTGCATCTTTGCATTCCTGATGTGTGATTGAGAAAGTGCGGCTTGAAGAAAAAAATGCTGCTGAAATATGATTATAGACAGAAGGGGTTTGAGCAACTGAATTGATGAGTCGCAAAAGTAGGGAATAGCCAATCAAAACGTTTGAGAAACAAAGCTTCGGCCAACAAGGAAAATAAACTGATGCTCAAGCAAAAGAAAGTTGCTGAATATTCCCCACAGTATAAATATGTATTTCAATTAGTCAGTTAGCAGCTGAGCTAACAGACAAGGAAAGTCTCAGGTTCGATCCCCAGTCAGATCTAAGTTACCTGGTCTTAGCCGTAACAGCAGCAGAGCTGCCAGAATTGCTCCCCGTGCCTACCAAGGGGGAAAGGAAAATTGGTCAAGTTCACATTCCAAATAAAGCACTGTGGATGGACATCCGGCTTCAGAAAGAGCATTAAATCCTGTCCTGATACACATTGCCTGACATGCTGAATGTTTCATAAATGAAAGGCTTGAAGTAGGAAGAGCGTTTGAGGACTCTGGGGGCAGATTTTTCCCGTCCCGCCCGCCATGGGAATCATAGCGGGCAGGACAGGACCATGCAAAGGTCTGTTGACCTCGGACGGGATTTTCCAGTCTTGGGGCAAGCGCAGCCGGGAAATCCCATCCTGGGTCTGTGCTCGATAGAGTTTAGAAGGAGGAGGGGGGATCTCATTGAAACTTACCGAATATTGAAAAGCCTGGATAGAGTGGACGTGGGGAAGATGTTTCCATTAGCAGGAGAGACTAGGATCTGAGGGCACAGCCTCAGAGTAAAGGGACGACCCTTTAGAACTGAGTTGAGAAAGAATTTCTTCAGCCAGATGGTGGTCAATCTGTGGAATTCGTTGCCACAGAAGGCCAGATCATTGAGTGCATTTAAAACAGAGATAGATCGATTCTTGATTGGTAAGGGGATCAAAGGTCATGGGGAAAAGGGAGGAGGATGGAACTGAGAAACTTATTGGCCATGATTAAATGGCGGCGCAGTCTTGCTGGGCCGAATGGCCTAACTCTGCTCCTGTATCTTATGGTCTTACGGTTTCCAGCCTCCTCCATTTGTGGCTTTGCGATCCAGATTGTGACACTGCCAGAATGGAGGCTAGATCAGAGTAAGATAGGACTTAGCTGTGCTGACCCACACGGTAGGATAGCCAACTGACCCTCCCCCACCCCAACAAGGGAGGAAAGGACAGCGGAGGAAACTAGCAGCAACATTTAAAATTAGTTCAGGAATATCCACGTTAATTTCACTAATACACTCTTATTTAACTTGTTTAATTGGATATGTCAGGTTGCAGATTTCCAATTCAAGTGTAGAAAGGGAATGACAGGTTGTTCAACGGTAAAGGATATAAATGCCTCTCTTTCAATAGCACTAGCAGAAACTATTCTTCTCATGTACAGACCCTGAAGATAAAGATCAGAGCAGACCAGCCATGCATTGAAAGGCTAACAGACTGGATAGGGAGAGAGGGGGAAGGTATTCCCTATACATTGGTACTAAGATAGACATTGCTGAAGGCAAGGACTCAATGTACAAAGACCCCAGTGGCAGCACGTTATGAGGACAGCTGGAAACACTGATGGGAGAGCAACGAAAATTAATACCCGTAGGAACAGAACAAAGGAATTTGCTCAGTAGCAAAGGGAATATTCTGATAAAGAGAAGTTGATTCATCAAGGGTAACTTTTCAACTCCTGCCATTCATACGATAGACTGCAGGAGCCATTGTTTATCAAATGTGCATGATGAAATTGAGACAGAAACTCTGTTACTGTGAGGTTGACTGCCTGTGTAACGCTATATAGCGAGTTGCGGACCAGAACACAGCAAGTAATATTGAAGGATGTGTTTGATATTGAAGAGGCAACATCCTGTCAGGCTTTAAGAACTAATAATGTCAATCATGTCTAAAGAGTCATCCCATAAAATATTAGATGGAGAGCAAACATTGTCATAGTTTTTTTTACAGAATGTGTACTGTGTAAATGCATTGAATTAAGGATAGGGAGGGGAGAATAGGAAATAAGTCAAATAAACACTCAATCAATCACTTACTATCTAAGGTCCGCAGGACTTGGCAGAAGTCAAGCACTGATGCCTGAAACAACCTCATTAAACTATTTAAATTGCATCCTGTGTCATACTTAGGACTGTGAATCTTTCACTAGTTAGAGCTATCAGTTCATGTTTATAAGTTTACTCATTAGTGTCACAAGTAGGTTTACATTAACACTGCAATGGAGTTACTGTGAAAATCCCCTAGTCGCCACACTCCGGCACCTGTTTAGGTACACTGAATTTAGCACAGCCAATGCACCTAACCAGCACGTCTTTCAGATTGTGGGAGGAAACCGAAGCACTCGGAGGAAACCCATGCAGACATGGGGAGAATGTGCAAGCTCCACACAGACAGCAACCCAAGCCGGGAATTGAACCTGGGTCCCTGGCATTGTGAGGCAGCAGTGCTAACCACTGTGGCTGATGGTTGACAGGCCATTTGGCTTGCTATGATAGATCACCGCAACTCACATCAAAAAATGTCTCTTAAACCCTTTCGCTTCTGGGAATGATTTTGGAATCAATACTGAGACTGGGGAATTCAAATGTTGTTCCCAGCCAAGGTTTGAACCCTGCACTTTGCTAAATTTACTGCTCTCGGCTGATTCAATTTACTGACCAAAATAAATGCAAATCTATTCCAAAACAGCTGGAAAAGCCCAACAGGTCAGGCAGCAGTAGTGGAGAGAAAAAGTGTAACCGTTTCAGGTCAGTGACCTTTCATTGATGACCTGCTGATCTTTTCCACCTATTTTTGTTCTCATTTCAAAGAGAGCTTCCGCAGTGTTTTTGTTCTGGTAGAAATTAATTCCTTCCTTCCTTCCTTACTTTCATCAACAGTGACTTAAGACTTAAAAAAGAAAGAAGATAGCATAGCGGCACAGTGGTTAGCACTGCTGCCTCACAGCGCCAGGGATCCGCGTTCAATTCCTGGCTTGGGTCACTGTCCACGTGGAGTTGGCACGTTCTCTCCGTGTCTGCGTGGGTTTCCTCCAGGTGTTCCGGTTTCCTCCCTCAGCCCAAAAGAAGTGCCGGTTAGGTGCATTGGCCATGTTAAATTCTCCCTCAATGTACCCGGAGTGTGGCGACCAGGGGATTTTCACAGTAACTTCAGTGCAGCATTAATGTAAGCCTACTTGTGACAATAATAAATATATTTTATAGCACTTACCCCATTTATTGTTCAATGATCGCTGCTGTAAAATACAGATTTTTTTGCCACTAGTGAGAAAGATCAGCTGTGATACTCCCCATGGTCGAAAGACCAGTTGGATGAGAGAGAGCAGAAGGTGGAAACATGATTAAGCATCAGCACTGTCAATGTTGGTGTTGGAGAGAGGAAAAAATGCAATTGGTGCTTGGGGGGGATTTGTGATATTTATACTATAAGCATTAAAATAACACAAGGAAAAGATGATGAGTGATTTCAGTGATTGATTTTCCTTCCTATAGATTTTTATCAGGTAGAAAAAGATTTCAGGATGTCAAAAACTGCTGAACAATTCTAGAACCAAGAGAAGGCAAAATGCCAAAGATGTAATTAAGGAAGAATTGGAAATCACGAGTGCTGACCATCTCATATTCTGCCTCTTAGATGTTAAATATAAACAGCACAACATCTTATATTTATATAGCACCTTTAACACAATGAAACATCACATTGCAGGAGCTTTATAAAAGTATATATAACACCAAGCCATGTTGGGAGATATCAGATGAGCAAAATCTTGGTCAAAAGGAATCAAGGACTAAAGGGATCGTGGGAAACGGGGGGAAGGGTGATCAGGATATTGAATTTGGTGATCAGCCATGATCAGAATGAATGGCAGATCAGGCTCGAAAGGCCAAATGGCCTCCTCCTTATTCTAGTTTCTACGTTACAATGTTAGGCCTAAAGGCGGCACGGAGGCACAGTGATTAGTACTGCTGCCTCACAATGCCAGGGACCTGGATTCGATTCCCGGCTTGGGTCACTGCCTGTGTGGAGTCTGCATGTTCTCCCCGTGTCTGCGTGGGTTTCCTCCGGGTGCTCCGGTTTCCACCCACATTCTGAAAGACGTGCTGGTTAGGGTGCATTGACCCAAACAGGCGCCGGAGTGTGGCGACTAGGGGAATTTCACAGTAACCTCATTGCAGTGTTAATGTAAGACTTGCTTGTGACACTAATAAACAAACTTTAAAAATGGCAAAAAGAAGGAAAGCCAGACAGAAAGGTATAGAGGGTTAGGGAGAGAATTCCGGAGCTTAGAGCTTAGGCAACAGAAGGCATGGCTGCCAGTGGTAGAGTGATTGAAATCATCGATGCTAAGGAGGCAGGAATTAGAGAAGGGAAGGTATTGGGGGGGGGTTGAGGGATTGTTGGAGATTACAGAAATAGGGACGGGTGAGGCAATGGAAGGATTTGAAGACAAGGCTGAGAATTTTAAATCAAAACAGTGCTTGACTGGGAGCCAATGTAGGTCGATGAGCACAAGGGTGAACAGGACCTGGTTTGAGTTGAAGACGTGGGCAGTAGTGTCCAGGCCACGCCAGGAGTGTGTTTCAATTGTTCAGTCCGGAGGTGAAGAATACATGATTGAGAGACTCAGCAGAGGTGAGGTGAGATGGGGGGGAAGCTGGGTGATGTTTCAGAAGAGGAAATCAGAGATATTGGTGATGGCATGAAGGAGAGGACGTGACATGTGACATGATAAACATGACATGAAGGTTGTGAACAAACGGATTTAATTTCTGTTGCAGGCCCAAGTCAATAGCTAGGGAACAGAGTTTGCAGTGAAGATCGGAAGTGATGACTTCTGTCTTCCCAATATTTCATTGGAAGAAATTTCTCCTCATCCAGTACTGGATGGATCCAGTACAGCCTACAATCCATTGACTCTGTCTACGCTTTCCGCTGCCTCAGAAAAGCAGCCAGCATAATCACGACCCTCTCCCCCCCTCCCTCCCCCCCCCCCGCCCCCAACCTCCGGCATTCTCTCTTCCACCTTCTTCTGTTGGAAAAAGATACAAAAGTCTGAAAACACATACCAATCGACTCAAGAACAGCATCTTCCCTGCTGCTATCAGACTTTTGAATGAACCTATCATATATTAAGCTGATCTTTCTCTACACCCTATCTGTAACTGCAGCACCATATTCTGCATCCTATCCCTTCCTTCTTCCCTATGTACTCTATGAATGGTATGCTTTGTATAGCGCACAAAAAACAATACTTTTCACTGTATACTAATACATGTGACAATAATAAATCAAATCATAATGTTGGAAATGTGATCTGATAGTTTAGCAATAGTGGCGGATTCAGGTTGGTGGCAGTGAGACATAGCTGGGTGTTGTCAGAATTCATGTGAAAACTAACGCAATGCTTTCGGACTATGTCACCAAGGGGCAACATGTCGATGAGAAATAGGAAGGGACCAGGGAGAGATCTTTGGAGGACAGCAGAGGTTATGGTGTGGGGGCAGGAAGCCATTGGAAATGACCATCAGGTTAGGACGGGATGGGAAAAATGGAACCGGATGAGCACCGTCCCACCCGGCTGGGTGTCAGTGGAGAAACAGAGGAGGAGGATGGCAGGGCCAGCCATGTGAAAGACAGCAGGCAGCTCAGAAAGGAGAAGGAGGGACAGTTTACCCTTGTGACAGGCGATAGCAATGTGGGCTTTGCGGGTGTCAGGATGGGAAAACAGGATGAATGGGTTTTTGGATGTAGTAAAAGATTTTACTGCCACCCTCCGCCCCGATGGAAGGTTTATAGGTAACAAAAAAATTGGAAAAAACAGTAAATAGTGAGCAGGATTGTCATAGAATTCAAGAGGGCATCAATAGATTGATGAAATTGCCGTGTGTTTGTCAATTGAAATTTAATGCAGATATACAGGAAATATCTTATTTTAGAAGGAAGGATGAGGAAGAGGCAATATAAACAAAATGGGATAATTTTTAAAAGGATGCAGAGTGACCTGAGGCTCCCATCCATAACCATTTGAATGTGGCAGGACTGGTTGTCATATAAATAGTTGCATAGCGTCCAACAGAAAGGAACTTATGCTAACCCTTTCTAAAACACTGATTAGGCCTCAACTGGAGTATTGTGGCCAATTTTGGACACCACGCTTTGGAAAGGATGTCAATTAGAGAGGGTGTACAGGAGACTTCCCTGAATGATGACAGGAATGAGGAATTCAGTTGTGTCGAGAGACTACGGAAGCTGAGATTGTTCTCCTTAAAACCTAAAAAGTCAAACAGAGGTTTCGTAGTGATGTTAATAATTAAGAAACGTTTTTTGTGGATGGAAGGAGAAATTGTTTCCACTGCCAGGTCTGTTAGTAACCGGAGGACAAAACAGAATTCACCGCACCCCCCCCCCCCCCCCCCCCCCCCACCAAACCCCATCAACATTCTGGGGGTTACCATTGACCAGTAATTAAATTTAACTAGCCAGATAAGTACTGTGGCTACAAGAGCAAATAAAACACTAGAAATCCTGTGGCAAGTATCTCACTTCCTGACTCTCCAAAGCATGTTCACCATCAACAAGGCACAAGTCAGGAGTGTGATGAAATACTCTCTACTTGTCTGGATGAGTGCAGCTCCAACAACACTCAAGAAGCCCATCCTGGAAAAAGAAGGGCACTTGATTGGTACCCTTTCCACAAATATTCACTCCTTCCACCACTGGCGAACAGTGGCAGCAGTGTGTACCATCTACAAGATGTACTGCAGGAATTCACTAAGGCTCCTTAGGCATCACCTTCCAAACCTATGACTGCTGCTATCTAGAAAGACAAGGACAGCAGATACATGGGAACACCGCCATTTGGATGTTCCCCTCCAAACCACCCACCATCCTGGCTTGGAAATATATCACTTTCCTTCACTGTAGCTGAGTCAAAACTCTGGAACTCCCTCCCGAACAGCACTGTGGGTGTACCTGCACCTCAGGAACTACAACAATTCAAGAAGGCAGCTCACCACCACAGTCTCAAGGACAACTAGGGATGGGCAATAAATGCTGGTTTAGCAACAACACCCATATCCTGTAAATGAATGAAAATAAACAGATATCAAATAAATGATGAAAGGACCAGAGAGGGATAAGCAGTTATTTTTAATGCAGGGAGTTGTGGTGGTATGGTACATCGTGAAAGAGTGTTGGAGGCAGGTTCAAAGTACAATTTAAAAGGGAAATGATGATATATGTCAAAAGTAAAAATTTTCAGAGCTACAGGGAAAGGCAGGGAATAGGACCAATTAGATAGTTCTTTCAAAAGTATGGTACAGAAGTGATGGAGCAAGTGGCCTCATTCAGTGCTGTTAGATGTTAGGGTGCACAAGGAGAGAGGTGTGTATGACAACTCCATAATTTTGACTTTTTCTGATTGTAGACTATTGCTTCTTTGAAAGAAAAGTATGATAGAAATATTGACAAGTCGTGCAATGAAATAACTTCTTTCCTAGATGCCTTATGGTCTACAGCTGAAGTGTACAGGATAAGTAGGGTTACCAAACCTTGTACTTGAGTTTTCATACGAGTTACCTGCTTACTCCCATTCTAAATGGGTTTAGTATCTTCCAAGACTATTGATTTGATTTGATTTATTATGGTCACATGTATTAGTATACAGTGAAAAGTATTGTTTCTTGTGGACGATACAGACAAAGCATACCGTACATAGAGAAGGAAAGGAGAGGATGCAGACTGTAGTGTTGCCGTCATGGCTAAGGTGTAGAGAAAAATCAAATTAATATGAGGTAGGTCCATTCAAACATCTAATGGCAGCAGGGAAGAAGCTGTTTTTGAGTCGAGTGGTACGTGATCTCAGACTTTTGTATCTTTTTCTCGACAGAAGAAGGCGGAAGTGAGTTCAGGGTGCGTGGGGTCCTTGGTTATGCTGGCTGCTTTTCCGAGGCAGCAGAAAGTGTAGACAGAGTCAATGGATGGGAGGCTGGTTTGCGTGATGGACTAGGCTTCGTTCACGACCCTTTGTGGTTTCTTGCATTCTTGGGCAGAGCAGGAACCATACCAAGTTGTGATACAGCCAGAAAGAATGCTTTCTATGGTGCAACTGTAAAGGTTGGTGAGAGTTGCAGCGGACATGCCAAATTTCCTTAGCTTCCTGAGAAAGTAGAGGCGTTGGTAGAGGCAAGTAAAGACAATTAACTTTTGTTAATTGGATTTGGGCTTCTACTTATTCACTGGGATATTGTGGTGATAAGCCAGAAACGCACAACCTCTGCTTGGACTTCCTCCTCGATAGTTTTGTGATGATATTTTAGCCTAACCTAATCACTTTGACCTCCTGCTTTACACCCTGTCCAACATTCCTCTCCATTGTCTTCAATAGATTGGAGCTGGAGGGTGGGGGGCGGGGGGGGTGGGGGGGGGGGTGGAGGGGTGGGGAACGACTACCCTATTCAATTCCCATTCCACAAGTTAGCCTAGAATCACCGGCTTTATCCAATAGGATTTTTTTCACTTAATTTCCTTTAATTGCCAAGTTAATGGAATGCCGCATGATGCAATAATCTATTTGTAGTTTATTGTGACACACCTGCTAAAAGCAATTTTATTAGGTTTTGCAAGTCCATTATCAAACATTTCCTGACCTGTTGCCTCGAATCCCCACATAAACCTTCCACTGCCTTCGCTTGAAGCTGTTGACTTAATTCACGAAAGATTCAAGGTGCGCTGTTTCCTTCTTTGGGTTGTCCCGCCAAAATGAATTGCCTAACTTTCCTTATCCATGTCGTGCGTAAATGGGTTAGCTTCTGCGTTAGGAAGAATAATCTCTGGTTTCACTTCAAGCTGTTTATTATCGCATTCCAAAAGTGTTTTTGATGAAAATGTCACGCCGATCGCATGTTAAACATTTGTTGAAATGAATGCTTGGAATTTGTTGGCAGTCCTTTCATTTTTGTCAAGATGGGCAAATAAACAGCGCCAGCTGCGAAACCAGCTTTTCCACCTCAGAGGGCACCGAATGTTGCCTTCTCAACAGCAACACAGGCTCCGATTCTCCCAAAAGTGTTGAATTGGTGGGAAAACTGTTCTAAATCCTGACTGTTCTTCCAGTTCAGCTTCTCAACTGAATCTCCGCACTCCATGCACTGCAGAGGTCATGAATCTCATTAAAAACCCAGGGGGGGGCGGGTCCTATTCGCATCGGAGTTTGACAGTTCTGGAACTCTGCGCATGCGCAGTGGTCTCGATCTGTCAGTCTCCCCATTTGCTGGCCAGCCCGATCGCTGGCTAGCCCAGGACCCCCGCAGTGCTGCCCCTCCAGCCCGATCGTGGCCTCAACACCAATTCCGGGCCAGCCCTGACCCCGTCCCGGAGCGCCCCGATGCACATCCCACCACCCCCCCCCAGGGGTGGCAATCCCCCCATCCCCCTCACCCTGGCAGACTCCCCCCTGCTGAGCCCCCACCCCTCGGCTCAGACCCCCCTGGAGGCAGGCCCCCAGCTCTCCCCAATCACTGCCCTCCCTCCATCCCAGACCGATCCTGTCTGCAGAGTGGCAGCGGGACCCCCCAGACCCACTGATCACCCTTCGGCCCCACCCACACCAGGCCCCACCCCCTTGGCACAGCCCAATGCCTTGTGGGAAGTGCCAAGGTGTCCCCTGGGCATGGGCACTTTGCCACTTGGGCAGTGCCAGGGGCACAAGCTGGCACGGCCAGGGTGCCCATGCCCAGGGGGCAGCACCCACTGCCCGACCCCCTGGGGGGCCCCGATTGTCCCCCCTTCATTCCGATGGGGTCTCCTGCTGGTTCCCCGAAAGTGGGGAGCTAGTATGAACCCCGCCGGAATGAAGTACTCCTGGCGGGGTGGGAGATTCAATCGGGACCCGAAAGGTCCCGATAATGAACTAATAAACATATTTCAAATACATGCAAAAAAGGCTTTAAATGACTTACCTCTCTTCCCGCCGGTTTCCAGCACGGTCTGACTGACGACTGTCCGCCGGCTCTGGGAGATGTGCATGCATTGCCGGGTCATGCGCAAATCCTTGTCCAAGGCCGCAGACGCACTTCTCCCACTGCAACCCGTCAGAAAAGTTGCGAGTCGCAATGGGTGAGTCGCGGCCTCAGTTTCCACTTTGAGAGTTTTCTCATTTGCATTCACTTTTTTTTTCCCAGGGATGAGGAACTTCAGTTGTGAAGAAAGGTTGTTTTGGGAGAAGAGAAGGCTGAGAGGAGATTTGATAGAGGTGTTCAAAATCATCAGGGGTCTGGATGGAGAGGTTAGGGAGAAATAGTTCCGACTCATGAAAGGAACGAGAGAGCACAGGTTTAAAGCAAAAGAAGCGACAGCAAAATGAGAACAAAGGAATTCAAGCAGTGAGTGGTTAAGGTGCGGAACGCACTGCCTGAGAGTGTGGTGGAGACAGGTTCAGTCAAGGCATTCATAAGACTGTTCATTGAAACAGAACAATACGTGGGAGTTTCCGGTCTCGCTCGTCCAAAAGCTGTAAAATCCCACGTGAGGTCAACGGATCTTTCCACAGTCCGTGTCCTGCCCACTACGATTCCCGTGGCGGAAGACCGTAAAATGTGTCGGGTTATAGAACGAAGGAGGGAGAATGACACTCTGCTCATTCGGAGAGCCGGTGTAGACATGATAAGGCAAGTGGTCCTCTTCTGTGTTGTAACAATTCTGTGATTCTACAATCCTTCACAGACAAAGCTTTTGTGCATTAGGCCAAGGACCCATACCCTTTGCTTCAGGGTTGAGCATTTATCCATAAGAGTCTTATCTCAGACATTTTGATGTATCAACTAGAATAATTTTAGGGGTTTAAGTTAGAGTGCTGAATTCAACACATTTTCTTCAGCTGAGCCGTACAGCTAGAACACCTTTAATAAAAGTGCGCCTCTCCCAGAACCAGCGAACGGTCACTGGTCAGACCACGCTGGAAACTGGTGGGAAGGCAGGTAAGTCATTTGAATCTTTTTTAAATGTATTTTAAATGTATTTGGCAGGTCATTATCAGGAACTTTCAGGTCCCGATTGAATCTCCCACCCCGCTAGCAGTACTTCATTCCAGGGGAGGTTATACTAGCTCCCCATGTTTGGGGAACTAGCGGGAGACCCTGCCAGAATGAAGGGGGAGCAATTGGGGCCCCCCAGGGGGTCGGGCGGCAGAAGGTGGTGCCCCCTGGGCATGGGCACCTGG
This sequence comes from Mustelus asterias, assembly GCF_964213995.1. Classification (NCBI taxonomy): domain Eukaryota; kingdom Metazoa; phylum Chordata; class Chondrichthyes; order Carcharhiniformes; family Triakidae; genus Mustelus; species Mustelus asterias. Next base: position 40,587,755 of record NC_135819.1, on the reverse strand, counting down.
GCAGTGCCAGCCTGTGCCCCCTGGCACTGCCCAAGGGGCAAGATGGCCATGCCCAGGGGGCACCTTGGCACTGAGCATCGGGCAGTGCCAAGGAGGCAGGGCCTATTGTAGGTGAGATCTAGGGGCAATCAGTGGGGGTAGGAGGGTCCTGCTGCCACTCTGCAGACAGGATCGGTCTGGGATGGAGGGAGGGCAGCGTCTGGGGGGGGGGTGGTCTGCTGGGGTGGGGCCTGCCTCTGGGGGGGGGAGAGTGGGGAGGGGTTCTGACCCCGGGGGGTGGGGTCTGCCAGGGTGAGGGGGTTGGGGGGATCGTCACTGCTGGGGGGGCGGTTGTACATCGGGAGGCTCCGGGATGGGGGAGTCAGGGCTAGCCTGGGAATTGTTGTGGGGGTTGCGATCGGGCCGTGGGGCGGGTGCTGGAGGGGCAGCACTGTGGGGGCCCCGGGCTGGCTGATGATCGAGTTGACCAGCAAACGGGAGACTGACAAATCGGGACCACTGCGCATGTGCAGAGTTCCAGAACTATCAAACTCTGGCGTGAATAGGCCCTGGGTTTTTAATGATTATCACGACTGGGACCTCCGCAGTGCACAGAGTGCGGAGATTCAGGTGAGAAACTGAACTTGACAAAACAGTCGGGATTTAGAACAGTTTTCCTGCCAATTCAGCGCTTTTGAGGGAATCGCGGCCATCATTTGGCCTCTACACATCAGCTGTAGACTGGGAGACAAGTGGGCGAGTTAGCACCATCAGACAATTTCACTGCCTGAGTGTTAATATTTCTATCATGCTTCTCAAGAAGGCTTACAACACCAGCACCAAGACAGGACCTGGTAGAAAGCCAGAGAAAATTGCTGCAGAATTTCAAACACTCAGGCCTCCAGATCCACAAGCCATTAATGGTTTGTGAGGAAAAGCAACCATGGTCAGAATGTCAGTATCTGGTTTGAGAGGGAGAAACCAGAGTCACAAATCAAGCTTTTAATTTAAGTGAGCCAAGCATTGGAAGGATGTGCAATGAATTTGTTGCAGTAAAAAGGGCTGGACCACTGTTGCGTAAACTTGCAGACAAAGAAACCTATTCATTAAAAGTGTTTGTTACAATGCAAAACCTGTAAATAATCATCCCAGCAGACTGAGAACAAGAGGTTACAGAAAATTTAACAAAAGAAATAGGAAATAAATTTTCAAATGATATTGAAGCTAACAGCAAAGACCTTTGTACATATAAGAGAAAAAGTTAAAGTATTAGTCACAAGTGAGGCTTACATTAACACTGCAATGAAGTTACTGTGAAATTCCCCTAGTCACCACAGGCCTGTTTGGGTCAATGCACCTAACCAGCACATCTTTCAGAATGTGGGAGGAAACCAAAGCACCTGGAGAAAACCCACGCAGACATGGGGGGAACGTGCAGACTCCACACAGACAGTGACCCGAGTCGGGAATCAAACCTGTGCCCCTGTGAGGCAGTAGTGCTAACCACTGTGCCTCCGTGCTGCCTCAGAAAGAAACGTTGACACATCAATGATAGTTGCAAGCAAGATGATAATGGATGATTTAAAACAATGACATTCTTGTGAAATTATTATTTTGTTAGCATTGGCAGAGATTTAAGATAAAATATCCACAGTACAAAAGAACCTGAAGATAAGGCCAGGAAGAGATTGGATATGAATTTTTAATCGTGGTAATGGCAAAAATAATGGGGCTTAAGATTGGCAAATATCCTGGAGCTGATGGTTTCCACCACAGAGTATTAAAATAAATAAGGGAGGATAATACAGATGCATTAAACTATCATTTTCCAAAGCTTTTTAGATTAAACAATTGAGCCTTTGTATATTAAAGTTTATTTATTAGTGTCACAAGTAGGCTTACATTAACACTGCAATGAAGTTACTGTGAAAATCCCCACACTCTGTCACCTGTTCGGGTACAGTGAGGGAGAATTTAGCAAGGCCAATGCACCTAACCAGCACATCTTTCAGACTGTGGGAGGAAACTGGAGCACCCGGAGGAAACCCATGCAGACATGGGGAGAACGTGCAGATTTCGCACAGGCAGTGACCTAAGCCGGAAATCGAACCCGGGTTCCTCGCGCTGTGAGGTAGCAGTGCTACCCACCAGAAGGAATTGAAGGCAAGTAGAACATACTTCTGGGTTGTGTGTTAGCAGGTCACCCAAACATATCACCTATGCTACCCGGAGGTATGTGGCTCTCCTTCCAGTAGTTTTATTCATTTAATCTTCCAGAATAGACTGTCAAAAATCCCCAGCACAGTCTGGTCATCTAGGGAGCCTTCCCCAGACTTAACCTTTTCAAAGAACGTGCAATGAGGAGCTCGTGAGAATATACTCAGAATTTTCAGTGGGTGATGGCAGGATTGGCAGCGTGTTACCAGTGCCAGGCTGATGGCCTACACGATCCTCTTTGTGTTTCTGTGAAGGACCTCTATCTCAATAATCCTAAGGCAGGTATTTGCACACAATCTTAGTTCCTGTCTTCCTCGCCTGTAAATCCAGCATAGCGATAAGTACCCTAGTAGGAGAAAGGTGGTGAATTTGTGGAATCAACATCCAGAAATTTACTTGCCTAAAATAATGTTCTGATTCATACATGCACTGAAAATGACAAGGAATATCCAACTTGGGAGGTGGCGCAGTGGTTAACGCTTCTCCCAGCACCAGGGACCTGGATTCGATTCCCGGCTTGGGTCACTGTCTGTGCGGAGTTTGCACATTCTTCCCTAATCTGCATGGGTTTCCTTCAGGTGCCCACATTTTCTCCCACAGTCTGAATGGTGTGCTGGTTAGATGCATTGACCTGAACTGGAGCTGGAGTGTGGCGACTGAGGGAATTTCAAAGTAACTTCATTGCAGTGTAAGCCTTACCTGTGACTAATAAATAAACTTAAAAGTTTTAATTTATAATAATCTTGACTGAGTCAGAGCAGTTCCTGAAGGAAGTGTAATCTTTCAAATGAGGTTTTGAGCCAAGGCCTTGCCTGCCTCTTAGATAGAAATAAAAGCTCCTTTGACAGTATTTGAAGAAGAGCACATAGCTCTCAAGGTGCCTTGGTTAGCATTCATCCCTTACCCAGTACCTGCTGCATTAAGCTGCCAAAGGATAACTGTCATTAATTTGCTGCATAGCTCGTTGGGGTTCGGAGGGGTTCGGATTTGAAAACATGAGAAAAGCTGTATAATTGCTATATTTCTTTCTATAATGCAGCACTCATGGCCTATGGTCTGGTCTGTTGTGTATTAATATTATTTCTTGGTAGCCGAACGAAGCTGTGTATAGTTGTCTTTATGTATTCACCGGAAGTGACGTCACCAGTTGTTAGCACGAGAAAAATGCCAGAGTATTTTTAAAAAAGTTTATTTATTATTGTCATAAGCAGGCTTACATTCACACTGGAATGAAATTACTGTGAAAATCCCCTAGTTGCCACACTCCGGCACCTGTTCGGGTACACTGAGGAGAATTTAGCATGGCCAATGCACCTAACCAGCACGTTTTTGGACTGTGGGAGAGCACCCGGAGGAAACCCACGCAGACACGTGCAGATTCTGCACAGGCAATGACTCAAGCTGAGAATTGAGCCTAGGTCCCTGGTGCTGTGAGGCAACAGCGCTAACCACTGTGCCACTGTGCCCCAGTGAAGAAGTAGCCACATAGTGAACACCACCCTGTAAATAAAGCTCTATTAATGATGCTTCCTAGCATCATTACTCCAATACACAACATGGTCTATCTGTTTTTACAGTTATTAATCAAAATACATTTCTCTTCCAAATGAGTGTGGGTGGCACAGTGGTTAGCACTGCCTCACAGCACCAGGGTCCCAGGTTCAATTCCGACCTAAGGTGACTGTCTGTGGGGAATTTGTATGTTCTCCCTGTGTCTGCATGGGTTTCTTCTGGGTGCTCTGGTCTCCTCCCACAGTCTAAAGATGTGCGAGTTAGGTTGAGTGGTGGATGGGGATTGTTCAGGCCTCTGTTTGAGGAAGATGCGGAGATCTCTCAGGCCATCCTGGTGCGGGATGGATATATAAAGGGATTGGGTGATAAAGAGTAGGCATTTAGGACTGGGGAATTGTAAGTTGTTGATATGATGTGGGGCATCAGAGGAATCGCCGATGCAGGTGGGAAGGGACTGGACAAGAGGAGAGAGAATGGAGTCAAGGTAAGAAGAAATGGGGTCAGTGGGGCAGGAACAGGCTGACATAATGGGCCTACCAGGACTGTCCTATGTGTGGCTTTCGGGAACGAGTTGAAGCGGGTTGTCAGGAGTTGGGAGACTATGAGGTTGGAAGCTGTGGAGGGAAGACCTTCGGAGGAGATGAGGTCAGTTATAGTCCTGGAAACAATGACTTGATGCTCGGTGGTGGGGTCATGGTCCAGGGACAGGTAGAAGGAAGCGTGTGCAGGTTGGCACTCAGCCTCGGTGAAGTAGAGGTCAGTGCACCAGACAACAACAGCACCCCTTGTCAGTAAGTGTGATGACAAGGTCATGAGGGAGCGGAGTGCAGCAGGTTTAATTGGAGACAGGTATGTCTTTGGTTGCATGGCATTTTGGGAAATCCTGAGTCTTTGAAAACCACTATATTAATGCAAGACCTTCTTCCTTTGGTGTTTTCTGTCCGCTTTTTGGAATACAATCCTTTTCTTCATCCATTTCTCCCTCAACCCTTAGCATTGACATTGTGGAACTATGGGTTTTATTTCACTATTGTTTTTCATCACTTCACAAGAACTATGTTAAGTCATCCATTCACATCTATAATTGAAAATAGTCGACAATTTACTGTGGTTAGGAATCTCTGCCTGAGCTTTCGGTTTGTCCAGTCATAGCAGTTAGTATCTATGATCTGTTCTATAATGTGCAAACTAATGCCTAGAGGGTACTGCTCACAAGTCGAGAGGTGTACTTATCAGCTCCTTGGTGGAAATGAAAGATCTCAAAATATTGTCTTTTACACCATGAATCTCTCCCTCAAGCGGCACCTTGAGACTTTACTTCCCATTCCAAAGCTCTTTCTCAGATGTTTCAGATCCTGAGTACATTTATTCCTCTCAGTTGACCAAATTTGCAAGTTGTAAAATCAATGTTGTGGCCTGTATTTCCCCCCCATTCATTCCTGTGTTCTTCAAGAATGGTTTCCCCATGGCACATTTCAGGAGAAAAGCACGGAAATGTGAAGTCACATACATCTGCCCAGTTCACACTGATCTGGATAATGAAGCTGTCATTCAATCTACATCTTCAAACATTCTTCTCCTCATCTCTCCAAGGCACGAGAAGCAACCATTCTCCAGAATATTGACCTGGTTGCGAATGTGCGGTGATAGTATTTAGCTCCGTGAATACAGTTAATACATTTGTAATATTTTCTCTGTCCGTTATTTCGAGGCTGTAGCTGGATTGTGGGCGAACATGTGGGAGTGAGTGTGGGCTGTTGGTTTGGGTGGGGGTGAGAGGGGAATGTTGGTGGCGAACCTGCCAGATCAGGCAGCCAGGAGCAGTGCCAATGAGCCGATGCATACTGTGACAAGCGTGGCATTTAAAGGCCTTAAGCAAGGGAAAATAACAGCATCCCATCAACGTACAACTTGTAATATGGGACACTTGCCTCAATGACGGCACAGTGTTGTAAAATCTGGGATGGTTGACCAGTCTGCTCACAAATGGCTTTATAGGGATGGAACAATCATAACTCTTTAAAGGATAAGGGGATAAACGCTTGGGGTAGAATTTTAGATTCTGGAGACAGGCAGGGGAACATCAGGCAGAGCTGTCAGAGGCCGTCTGCAGACTGGACTGAATGATGGAGGAGTCCCTCCATGTTCTATATGCTGCTGTGGTCCCAGCATGCAAACACATCAAAGTCTCTCAGGGATGGGTGTTGGCCAACTTGGGGACCCAGGTCCAGCAGTTTGTGCTGGATTAGTGCTCGGTCCTTCACACCATCGTTCCAGTAATGACTAGGTGAAAGGGGGAATGGGACACCTTGAACCGCTCCACCGCCCCTCCCCTCCCCCACCCTTCAAGGTGCCTCTTCTCCCCAAGGAATCTGGGAGGGTCCAACTGGCAGCCGAAGGAGAGGAAAATACCTAACCAGGTACCCTAGGGGAATGCACCCAGGACACTCCAAGGATGCCCAACCACTCTACCTCCCCTCTGCCAGTGACTGTCTCCAGCAAGTCAGGCTGAGGAGGGACCACTTGTGTCTGAGCAGGAGACCCTTATCAGGCTGGGGCCCTCAAGGCCTCAGGCCATGAGAAGGTGCCAGCTGAAATTCATCTCAGACGACAGGGAATAATAGTCAGTAAACTGCCTCCACTCCAGATGCACCTAGATTACAATTAGGAAGATTAAGATTAGTTAATGCGCTCAGGTAGCATAAGTGTTTTGTCGTTGTGTTGACTCTTCATTTTTGTAAATATATGTTGCGTCTAACCATCTCCAAGTCTCATGGATTGTACTTATATTCAATTGTTTCCAGGTGTCATGGTCAATAAAAGGTCCAAAGTGTAGCCCTCACCGTAAAATCCTATCTCCATCTCCATCTCCATAGAACATAGAACATAGAACATTACAGCGCAGAACAGGCCCTTCGGCCCACGATGTTGCACCGACCAGTTAAAAAAAAAAACTGTGACCCTCCAACCTAAACCAATTTCTTTTCGTCCATGAACCTATCTACGGATCTCTTAAACGCCCCCAAACTAGGCGCATTTACTACTGATGCTGGCAGGGCATTCCAATCCCTCACCACCCTCTGGGTAAAGAACCTACCCCTGACATCGGTTCTATAACTACCCCCCCTCAATTTAAAGCCATGCACCCTCGTGCTGGATTTCTCCATCAGAGGAAAAAGGCTATCACTATCCACCCTATCTAAACCTCTAATCATCTTATATGTTTCAATAAGATCCCCTCTTAGCCGCCGCCTTTCCAGCGAAAACAATCCCAAATCCCTCAGCCTCTCCTCATAGGATCTCCCCTCCATACCAGGCAACATCCTGGTAAACCTCCTCTGCACCCTCTCCAAAGCCTCCACATCCTTCCTGTAATGTGGGGACCAGAACTGCACCAGAACTGCTCCAGGTGCATAAATTCTCACCCACTGTCTGTGTGGAGTTTGCACGTTCTCCCCATGTCTGCGTGGGTTTCCTCCGGGTGCTCCAGCTTTCTCCCACAGTCTAAAGATATGCTGATTAGGTGCATTAGCCATGCTAAATTCTCCCTCAGTGAGCCTGAACAGGCGCCAGAGTGAGACAACTGGGGGATTTTCACAGTAACTTCATTGCAGTGTTAATGTAAGCCTACTTGTGACAATAATAAATAAACTTTACTTTTTTCGCCAGAGCGAGCAGCCTTTAATTGTACATCCGTGACATCAGGAAATGCATCTTGGCTGCAACCTGCCCAGCAATACACCTGTCAGCCTTAAATCTCAGGCAGACACGCTCTGGGCTCTGGTGAAGTGTTTGTCAAGGTTAATGATATTGCGGCTGCAGTAGTACTGATATAGGTGGATGGCACAAGTAGTCTTCATGACTCAGGTTATATTTGTATTTCCAATGCAAAGTTTTCAATGGCAGTTACTTGATGAGAATCAGCTCCTTAAAAATAAAACTTCAAAGGACGTCGGCTTCTGTGCCTCTATGCAGGAAGATGTAAGGGGGGGAATTTTCCTTTCCCGCCCTCCACGGAAATCATAACAGACAGGGGGGGACAGACCATGCAAAGGTCGGTTGACCTCAGGTGAGATTTTCTAGTTTTGGGGTGAGCGCAGCTGTAAAATCCCGCCGTAGGTCGGAACTCTACCACCTCACCCACCCCGAAACGGAGTGGGCGAGACAATGGAAATTTCTGTTGACCTCGGGTGGGAGGGTGCTGGTAGGACTGGAAAGTCAAAACACTATCCATCAGAGTCAACATGGTTTCTTTGAGGATGTAACAAGCAAAGCGAATAATGGGGATCCTGTAGATGTAGTATATCTGGACTTCCAGGAGGCGTTTGATAAGGTGTCACACAAGGTTAATTCACAAGGTTAGATCACATGGGATTAGGGGTAATTTCTTAGCTTGGATAGGTGACTGGCTGATGGACAGAAGACAGAGAGTCGGGATAAATGTTTTTTTTTCTAGATGGCAAGAAGTAACTAGTGGTTGCCACAGGGTTCGGTCCTTGGGCCCCAGCTATTTACAATCTATATTAATGACTTGGATACAGGGATAGAAAGCTCTATAGCCAAATTTACAGATGACACAAAACTAGGTAGGACAATAAATTGCAATGAGGAAATAAGGACCTTACAAATGGATAAAGATGTAAATGGAGAGTGGGCCAAAATGTGGCAGATGGAGTTTAATATGGATAAGTGTGAGGCCATGCATTTTGGTCGGAAAAATGGGAAGGCGAGTTATTATCTAAATGGGGAGAGACTTTGGGGTGCTTTGGTGTAGAGGGATCTGGGTATCCTCATTCATGAGTCACAGAAAACTAGCATGCAGGTACAGCAGATAATAGAAAAAGTGAATGGAATGTTGGCACTTATAGCTAAAGGAATAGAATATAAAGGTAAGGAAGTTTTGTTGCAACTATACAAGACATTGGTGAGACCGCACCTGGAGTATTGTGCACAGTTTTTGTCCCCTTATTTGAGGAAAGATGCAGTGGCATTGGAGGCAGTTCAGAGGCGATTCACTAGATTGATTCCAGAGATGAGGGATTTGTCGTATGAAGAGAGGTTGAACAGTTTAGGCCGATACTGTATTGAATTAGAGGCGATCAAATTGAGGTATACAAGGTGATAAAAGGTATGGATAAAGTAGATGTGGAGCGGATGCTTCCACTGATGGGGCATTCTAGGATGAGAGGTCATAGTCTTAGGATAAGGGATAGCAGATTTAAAACAGAGTTGAGGAGAAACTACTTCTACCAAAGGGTTGTGAATCTGTGGAATTCGCTACCCCAAAGTGCAGTGGATGTTGGGAGAGTGAGTAAATTTGAGGAGGAATTAGACTGGTTTTTAATTGGTAATGGGTTCAAAAGATATGGGGACAAGGCAGGGAAATGGGGATGAGGAGCATATCAGCCATGATCAAATGGCGGAGCAGACTCAAGGGCCGAAGGGCCTAATTCTGCTCCTATATCTTTTGAACTTATGAGCTTATGGAAACGTTAGCTCTATTCTCTCTCCACAGATGCTGTCAGAGCTGCTGAGGTTTTCCAGCGTTTTCTGTTTTTGTTGGAGCCCATGATCTTTCTGCGTGTCTCTCCACAGATGCTATCAGTTGTGCTAAATACTTGCAGCACTTTTGGTTTTTATTTCAAGCATCTGTGGTACTTCACTTTTGTACTATGAACTCCTATAAATGAAACATTTTTGGATAAGTTACATATTTCCTGGGCCAATACATAATGACTCTGTTAGCATTTTTGACATCCCATGAAATTCAACATCTTAAATGAAGATTAGAGTCTGGATGGTTTAATTTCTGGAAGTCATGTTATAGTTAAATCTGCGACAGAGAGTCTTCACAGTGTGTGCTGACTTGGCGAGACTCTGAGCTGAGCATAATATAAATTGCTTTTGGCAAAGTCATGATTTGACCCTAGCTCTACATGGAGTATATTTCCTTCATTACTATTTTAACAAAGGTTTTTGTTTATTCATTTAAGGGATGTGGGCATCGCTGGCTGTGTCAGCATTTATTGTCCATCCCTAACTGCTCTCTATTTCAGAGGGCATTTGAGAGTCAACCACATTGGTGTGGCTCTGGAATCATATGTAGGTTATTCCAGGTAAGGGTGGCAGATTTCCTTCCCTAAAGCACATTAGTGAACCAGATGGGTTTTTACAACAATCGTTTCATCATCAGCATTAATTCCAGATTTTTGTTGAATTCAAATTTCACCATCTGCCATGGTGGGATTCGAACCTGGGCCCCCAGAGCATTACCCTAGATTACTAGTCCAGTGACAATACCACTGCACCACTGCTCTGAGGTGTTAACTCATTTGCAATACATTAACTGTAGGCCAAGCGATGGTTTCTGGCTTATTCCACAGTCTTCGATCCACACTCAACTTGCTTTACTCAGGAGGCCCTTGAGTTTCCTTTCCCACTGACAATAAACAGCAGCATTAGAGGGATTCTAAATTCTGTCAAATTGCTGCCTTCTCTAGAGAACTGGGGTGGGGTTATTGATTCCATTATGAGCGTTGTGATGCTTTGATTTGATTTATTATTGTCACATGTATTAGCATACAGTGAAAAGTATTATTTCTTGTGCACTATACAGACAAAGCATACCATACATAGGGAAGGAAAGGAGACATTACAGAATTTTACAGTCATAGCTAGGGTGCAGAGAAAGATCAACTTCATGTGAGATAGGTCCACTCAAAAGTCTGATGTCAGCAGGGAAGAAGCTGTTCTTGATTCAGTTGGTAAGTGACCTCAGACTTTTGTATCTTTTTCTCGACAGAAGGAGGTGGAAGAGAAAATGTCCAGAGTGCGTGGGGTCCTTGATTATGCTGGCTGCTTTTTCGAGGCAGCAGGAAGTGTAGATGGTGTCATTGGATGGGAGGCTGGTTTGTGTGATGGACTGGGCTAGGTTCAGGACCCTTTGTAGTTCCTTGCGGTCATGGGCAGAGCAGGAGCCATACCAAGCTGTGATACAACCAGAAAAAATGCTTTCTATGGTGCATCTGTAAAAATTGGCGAGAGTTGTTGCGGACATGCCAAATTTCCTTAGTCACCCAATCCTATTACTGAAATAAGGAGAATATGGATTTAGTCAATTACTATGGATGGAATTTTATAGCTCCATCATGGTGGGGGTGGGACTGGAAAATGCAGCGAGCCATTTAAAACTGTCCTGACCTAAGGTGGCGCTGGAAAATCCTGAGGCTGGAGGGGCTGTAAAGTTCTGCCCCATGTATCCAATTTTTGACTGCCAGCCAATCCTACTTCCCAGAAAATCGAGGAATTCCAAAATCTACAATCTCCTGGACATCAAAGAACATGCAGGGCCGGATTTTCAAGGCCGGGAATGTATTGCTGCCCACTATCAGTTAATTGGCTGGAGAAGGGCGCTCCCATCCTGCATCTGGGAGGATTGACCAGCAACTCTCAGTCTCAACAGACCCACAGGGAGTGCTGGCCACTGCTGGGGCCTACATTTAATCCCATAAGTCTCAGTTTTGGGTGCCCAGCGCAATGATAAATACAGCAGGAGTTTGCAGCAAGGACAGGAGAGGAGATCTTAAGAAGGGGTTAGGAGCCCCAGGTTAGGGCAGGTAGGTGAGGGGGGGGGGGGGGGGGGTCATGTGGAAAGATTGGGTTGAGGAGCAACCAGGCGATAAGGTGGGCCTTGGGAGCTGTGCCCTGATCAGGAAAGGGGTCTGTGATGGAGGAGTTCTCCCTTCCTCACCCAAAGCCCAAGCAGACTAAAGTGCCAAACATCCCCTCCATCCCTGACCACCTCTTTCTGATCACAAAATTGCAGTCGGCTTGGAAGCAGCCCTTAAATCGGCAATAATTGCACCAAATGCTGGAACATAGGATTCAGCTGGTGAGCTATATGTTGGGTGACACAGACACAATATGCCAAATGGCCTACTTCTGACGATGGATTGAATTTTGTGTTGCGGGGAGGTGTAAAAATCAGGGGCGAGCTAACTACTCGCCCTGCAACCACTCAACAGCCAACAGCAAATTAATTGGCTTGAGGTGGGAAATCCACCCCTCACAGGGGGAAGGAAGTACAGCCTCGGAAAGTTGCTGTACAATCAGAGGGCCAACAGCTCTCATGTGACAGCAGCACCACGTGGAGCAGAGCCAGCTAAGCCACGGTGGAGCCAGACTATAAGGTGAGTTCAGGATCTTGCCAGGGTAAGACTGGAAGACCTGGGCAAGGAAGGTTGGCAAGGTTGGCATAGTTGGAAAGGACAAGGGGGGGAAATGCCAGGAAAGGGGAGTGCACCTTGGGGGCCATCTGATGGACATGGGGTGCCTATCAAGGAGGCACCCCTGTTGTAATGTCTTCAAAGGACATCAGCCTGACACCACCCCAGTTATCTTATGAAGAGTGCTTAGATAAACTGGGCCTGTTATCATTGGAGGTCAGAAAAACGAGAAGTGGTCTTATCAATACATATATCCTGAGAAAACTTGACAGGGGGGATGCTAAAAGGATGTTTCACTTTATGGGAGAGACTAGAACTAGGGGACACAGTTTAAAAGTAAGGAGTCTCCATTTAAGACGGAGATGAGGGGAATTTTTCTCCCAGAGAATATTTGGAACTCTCTTCCCTGGGAAGCGTTGAAGTGAGATAGATCCTGATTAACAAGGAAGTCAAAGGTTACAGGTGTGGGCAAGATATGGAGTTGAGGCCACAATCATTTCAGACATAGAATCATAGAATCCTTACAGTGCAGAAGGAGGCCATTCAGCCCATCGAGTGTGCACTGACCACAATCCCACCCAGGCCCTATTCCCGTAATCCCAAATATTTACCCTGCTAATCCCCCTGACACGACGCTCAATTTAGCATGGCCAATTAACCTAAGCTGCACATCTTTGGACTGTGGGAGGAAACTGGAGCACTCAGAGGAAACCCACGCAGACACAGGGAGAATGTGCAATCTCCACACAGACAGCTACCTGAGGCCGGAATTGAACCCGGGTCCTTGGCACTGTGAGGCAGCAGTGCTAACCACTGTGCCATTGTGCCGCCCATGATCTTATTAAATGGTGGAGCACGCTCGAGAGGGCTGAATGGCCTGCTCCTGTTCCTAACTGAATTATATGTTCTCATACTTGTTTGTAATCTTGTTAAAACCTAACACACTCTGAGTGAAATTCCCATGATAACCAGTGATGCACTATCAATCAAGTCAAGACTAGTTGTGAGCAAGACAAATAGGCTTTTATTAGCAAGAACTTGGAGCCATCCCTGTCGGAGATCTGGTCTGTACTGAAGGCTAGGGGGAGGAGCCACCGCCTTTATACCCGGACCAGGGGGAGGAGTCTTGGGCAGAACCGACAGGGATGTGCCACATATACAGGTAATAATAAATACTAACTAACAGTGGTTAACCACCACAGATAACAGATAACAGTGGTTTACCACATTCACCCGCCAGAACGTTGCTGTCATCCGTAGTCTCGTCCGCTCGTTGAGTGCGTGGTGACGACTCCTGGGGCTCAGGCGAGCAGGGGTGAGAGGAGTGAATAGTGGTTCTGATGTGGTAGGGACAAGGTTGGGGGTTGGGGGTGAGGGGTTGGGGGCCATAGTGGTCCCTGAGTCACCTGCGGGCGCTAGGTCACGGATAGATACCGTGTCCTCCCGCCCATCGGAGTACGCCACATAGGCGTACTGGGGGTTGGCGTGGAGGAGTTGAACCCTTTCGACCAGGGGGTCAGACTTATGGGTCCTGGCATGCTTCTGAAGCAGGACAGGGCCCGGGTATGCCAGCCACGACGGTAGTGAAGTCCCTGAGGAAGACTTCCTGGGGAACACGAACATACGTTCGTGGGGGATGCATTGGTTGCCGTGCACAGGAGGGACCTAATGGAGTGTAGTGCCTCCGGTAGGATCTCTTGCCAGCGGGTGATTGGAAGGCCTTTAGACTGTAGCGCTAGTAAAATGGTCTTCCAGACTGTGGCGTTCTCTCTCTCCACCTGTCCGTTACCCTGGGGGTTGTAACTAGTAGTCTTACTCGAGGCTATGCCTTTGGAGAGCAGGTACCGTTGCAGTTCATCACCCATGAAGGAGGATCCCCGGTCGCTATGGATATAGCTGGGGAAACCGAACAGGGTGAAAACGCTGTGCAGGGCCCTGATGACTGTGGCCGAGGACATATCTGGGCAGGGAATCGCAAAGGGGAAACGTGAGTACTCGTCAATGACATTGAGGAAATATATGTTGCGATCAGATGAGGGGAGGGGGCCTTTGAAGTCGATGCTTAGGCATTGAAAGGGGCGGGTGGCTTTAATGTGGTGTGCCCTGTCTGCTCGGTAGAAGTGCGGCTTGCATTCCGCACAGACCTGGCAATTCCGAGTTATAGACTTGACATCCTCGGTGGAGTAGGGCAGGTTACGGGCTCTAATGAAGTGAAAAAACCTGGTGACCCCCGGGTGGCAGAGGTTGTTATGGAGAGCCTGTAACCAGTCCACCTGCACACTGGCACATGTTCCATGGGACAGGGCGTCAGGTGGCTCATTGAGCTTCCTGGGCCGATACAAGATATCGTAATTGTAGGTGGAGAGGTCGATCCTCCACCGTAATATCTTGTCGCTCTTGATCTTGCCCCGCTGCGTGTTGTTGGACATGAAGGCAACGGATCGTTGGTCCGTGAGTAGGGTGAACCATTTATCAGTTAAATAGTGGCGCCAGTGCCGTACAGCTTCCACTATGGCCTGGGCTTCCTTTTCGACAGAGGAGTGTCGCGTTTCGGGGCCTTGGAGGGTTCGTGAAAAGAAGGCCACGGGTCTGCCCACCTGGTTAAGGGTGGCGGCTAGGGCGAAGTCAGACGCATCGCTCTCCACCTGGAACGGGATGGATTCGTCTATAGCGTGCATCATAGCCTTCGCGATGTCAGCTTTGATGCGGTCGAAGGCCAGACGGGCCTCTGCCGTCAGGGGAAAAAGGATGGATTTTATAAGTGGACGGGCTTTATCCGCATAGTTGGGGACCCACTGTGCATAGTACGAGAAGAAACCCAGGCATCTTCTCAGTGCTTTGAGGCTAGTGGGGAGGGGAAGTTCCAGGAGGGGACGCATACGGTCGGGATCGGGGCTGATTACCCCATTCTCCACTACGTACCCGAGGATGGCGAGGCGGTGTGTACGGAACACGCACTTCTCCTTATTGTAGGTCAGATTAAGGAGACCAGCCGTGTGCAGGAATCTGTGGAGGTTGGCATCGTGGTCCTGCTGGTCATGGCTGCAGATGGTGACGTTATCCAGGTACAGGAAGGTGGCCCGCAGCCCGTTCTGGTCTACCATTCGGTACATTTCACGCTGGGAAGACCTGTTGGTGACGCCAAAAGGAACCCTAAGGAAGTGGTAAAGGCGACCATCCGCCTCGAACGCTGTATATTGGCGGTCCTCCGGGCGGATAGGGAGCTGGTGGTACGCCGACTTCAAGTCAATGGTGGAGAACACCCGATATTATGCAATCTGATTGACCATGTCAGATATGCGGGGAAGAGGGTACGTGTCCAGCTGCGTATATCGATTAATGGTCTGACTGTGGTCAATGACCATTCTGTGTTTCTCCCCAGACTTAACGACTACCACTTGTGCTCTCCAGGGGCTGGTACTGGCCTCGATGATCCCTTCCTTGAGGAGCCGCTGGACTTCGGACCTGATAAAGGCCCTGTCTCCAGCACTATACCGCCTGCTCTTGGTGGCGATGGGCTTGCAGTCGGGAGTGAGATTCGCAAACAAGGAGGGAGGGGCGATTTTAAGGGTCGAGAGGCTGCAGGTGGTGTGTGGTGGGCAATTTAGACGCCGTTGATTGCAGACGGAGAGCGGCGGAAAAGGCCCATTATACTGTATAGTGACACTCTTCAGGTGGGGCATGAAATCTAGCCCCAGGAGTACGGAAGCGCAGAGGTGTGGCAGCACGAGGAGCCTGAAGTTATTGTATACTGTGCCCCGCACCGTCAGGGTCACCACGCAGCACCCGAGGATATTTACAGAGCAGGACTGCGATGCCATGGAGATCGTTTGCTTGACGGGCCGCACGGAAAAGGCGTATCGGCGCATCGTATCAGGGTGAATGAAGCTCTCCGTACTCCCGCTGTCAAACAAACAATGCTCCCTGTGCCCGTTTACCTCAATGTCCATCATGGACTTGGCGAGTCGATGAGGCTTGGACTGGTCCAGGGTAACCGACGCCACCCTTGAATCCTGCAGATAGCCGTAGGGGGCTGATGAGGTAGGAGATGGCGGCCCCTGCTGGTCACTCGCGGCCGAGGTTGTCCAAGATGGCGGCCCCCGCGGGTCGCACACAGCTGGGGTCATCCAAGATGTCGGCCCCCGCAGGTCACACGCGGCCCTCGTGGATTTGGAGGTAGACTTACGGCAGACTTTGGTGTAGTGCCCCTTCTTCCCACAGGCGGAGCAGAATTACTCCCTCGCCGGGCAGCGTTGTCGGGGGTGCTTACCCAGGCCGCAGAAACAGCATTTCGGGCCTCCAGAGGCTGCTGCAGTGGTCAGGTCACCGGTGAGGCGTGGTGCGGCGTAGGTCTGTGGTCCTCCCGGTAGCGACGGCTGCGGTGTCCACGATGCGCCCATGTGGTCAGGTGAGTAGGCTTCGAGGTATTGGGAGGTCACCTCTAAGCATTCGGCCAGTTCCACCGTTTTCTTTAAGTCCGGCGGCACCCTGTTCCAGCAGCCGTTGCCGGATATAGGTAGTTCCGATGCCCGTGACAAAGGCATCCCTGATTAAGTCCTCTGTATTTTGGGTGGCAGTCACAGACTAACAGTTGCAGTTCCGGGCAAGCAGTTGCAACGCGCGCAGGAACTGGTCAACCGATTCACCTGGCTGCCGTCTGCACGTAGCGAGGAGGTGTCTCGCGTAAACTTCATTAGGCCATGTAATTATACTGGCCCTTTAAAAGTTCGATAGCGGCCGTGTAATTTTCCGTGTCCCGGATCGTCGAATATACTACATCGCTTACCCGGCCGCGGAGCACCTGTAGTTTGTCGGCATCTGTACGGACAGCAGTGGAGGCTTCGATGTATAGGCTGTATATAAAAGGCATATCTGGTGAGCATCAACAACTTAGAAGCGAGTAGATACTGGTTTGGTCTTCCTTAAATCCCCAGGGAGGCCTCACTGAACCATGAAGCCAAGGGTTTGGTTTCTTTGGTCACCACTCAGAACCAGCACAAGCCAACACACTTGGCCTGCAATGAGTGAATGGCTGTGTGGGTGTCATTTAGATATGGCACCAGGGTTTTCACGCCAGGAGGGTGGCACGGTGGCATAGTGGTTAGCACAACTGCCTCACAGCTCCAGGGACCCGAGTTCAATTCCAGCCTTGGGTGACTGTCTGTGTGGAGTTTGCACGTTCTCCCCATGTCTGCGTGGGTTACCTCCGGGTGCTCCGGTTTCCTCCCACACTCAAAAGATGTGCGGGCTAGGTTGATTGGCCATGCTAAATTGCTCCTTAGTTTCAGGGGGATTAGCAGGGTGGATATGTGGGATTACAGGGATAGGGTGGGATTGTTGTCATTGCAGGCTCGATGGGCCGAATGGCCTCCTTCTGCACTGTAAGGATTTTATAATATGGGATTCTACAAACGGCAAGACATACTGTCTTCGCAGGGACACAGCACTAAAAAGATAAAATTATTTCATTGTTGAAGTTTATATTTTCTTACTTCTCATTTTAAACGGGTGATACATATTGTGAACCCTTTTGGATTTGTGTCTGGTAAACAGTGAAGTGTTGGATTTGTGAACATTTCCAGTACCTTTCCGTAAATGATATTACATTGAATCTTACAATAGGTAGCTTGGTCAATGGCAGCGAGAATGATTGTAGCTGGTAATGGGATAAAGCATCGGACTGTCAACTTTCACATCCTCCCAATACAAATAGGGCATCTATTGTCCATTGACAGCTGTAAATACCAGAATAAATGTAGCAGCAGGTGAGAAGCTTTTGGGCCTCACCACAGAGCATAATGTAAGAAACATGCACGGAGCGCAGAATAAAAGGAAAGCTTTTTTTTTCCAATATCCTCCAGTCAAGTGATGGGAATATGAGAATCTGTTGAAATCAAAACAGCCTCTAGTCAGAGTTAGCTGAGTGAGGACTATATACAGTACAAAAGTGAATATGATGAGGCTGTTTCCTTTCAACATTCTTTCAATCATTAGTGTTCATTCAGCTGCATTTAATTTTGATTTAATTTTATCAAGATTAATTCATGTGTCTGAAGTCACAACAAGTGGTATCAGCTGGATAAACAGAAACCTGTGTGGCACATTGATTATGGAGGATAACTGAATATTTAACATCCATTGCGGAGAATTGTGCTGTTGTTCCATTAAATTAAACACCACTGCTCTTCATGATTAGAATTTCTTTCTTTCGAGAGATGTTCAGAGCTAAACTTCAAATAATTCCAACACGGTTTTCAATCCTGAAAAGAAAACTCCAGATTATCATTCTCCATAAATGTCAGTGCAAAATGGTCAAGTATTTGAACCGTGCGTAACTAACTGTGAGGTACAACAGTGGCTTCCATTAAAAAGAAAATGCTTTTCACAGATGTGCCTTGTAAATTCCTGAAGATATTGCAAGTCTTTAATGTTTTACGAATCAAAAAGAGAAAAAAAAAAAGTAGTCCTGGACAGTGGGAAATCGTGGTGCTTAGGTTAGCCAGAGTTTGTGAGGAAAATGGAACCATGTATTGAGGGGAGCAGTGCCACGTCCGCAAGGGGGAAAGTGAGGTCATGCACAGAAGAGAATGGGTCCGGGTACTAAGCAGAGCGAAGTCACATAATGAAGGGAACAATGGGGCGGCTCGGTGGCGCAGTGGTTAGCATTGCTGCCTCACAGCGCCAGTGACCCAGGTTCAATTCCCGGCTTGGATCACTGTCTGTGCAGAATCTACATATTCTCCCCATGTCTGCATGGGTTTCCTCCAGGTCCTCCGGTTTGCTCCCACAGTCCGAAAGACGTGCTGGTTAGGTGCATTGGCCATGCTAAATTCTCCCTCGGTATACCCAAACAGACACTGGAATGTGGCAACTAGGAAGTTTTCACAGTAACTTCATTGCAGTGTTAATGTAAGCCTACCTGTGACAATAATAAAATAGAACCACGTTGGGAAGTGAGTGGAGCAATACACCACATTGACGGAGAATTTTAGATTTAAAAGATATGTTTGCTATAGGACAAAGGGGTAAAGTTGAATGTATTTACATTTACATTGTTTATCATTAAGCATAATTAGCATTCAGTTTTAAATTAGCTCACTGTCATTCAAAGCATGGCTATTAGAAAGACCTGAACTCTCAAATGCAAAGGAACAAAGTGTCCCAAAGTACTTCACTGGGATGAAGGGAATAACTGAACAACAAACAGTGGAGGAGGAATAGGAGTGTTGACTGAAGGTGAGTCCAAAAGATAGGTTTTAAAATGCTGGTGAATGATGGGGTGGACATCTTGTGGCACAGTGGTAGTGCCCCTACCTCTGGGCCAGAGGTTCAAGCTTCAGATCCCACTTCATTCCACAGAGTGCATTCAGAAGGTGGCCTGTAATCCTTCCAATCCATCTGATGGCGGATGGTAAGAGCAGGAGTTTCCTAATCAGCCAAACTGCAGAAGACCACTGCAATTGTGGATCGACCCAATGGAAGTCCATGATGGCCAAAGCCATCTTAGGGCATGGTAACCAAAGGAGTAGGATGAAGGAGGGGAGTGAGATAGTAAAGTGAGAAAGACTTAGAGAGAGAGAGGGGTGAATATCTGTGGACCTTCTTGCAATTGCCAATCTTAAAGTCTGTAGAAGGGCTGTGGAAATGAGGGAAATTTACCTGCGAGTGTTGGAGTATGGAGCAAAGAACTGTGACGCTGGAGTCAAAAGATTGAAAGTAGGGCAGATTCAGAATGGCACACAGGAACACAGAGCTAAGAAAGGTCATAGAGTGAGGGATGAGGTCATGGGTGTATGTGCAGATAAGAACATCTTTGAAATCGTGCTTTAAAGGAAAGGCAGTAACAAAGTTTTGTCAGGTTGGGCTGATGAGGAAATGGTACTTAGGATGGGGTGGTGTGTGAACAGCAGAATTTTGGATAAATTGTAACTTATATTTTAACCAATAGTACAAACCTCTGAATATAATACATTTTCCGAGTCTTTGGGTGGTTCGCTGTAATCGAGCAGCTTAAACTTCAATGTGAAAAATTCATTTTAATGTCCATTGTAATATTGATGCCAGTAACTCTCAATGTTTATTAAAGACTCCGTCTGTTCTTTAAAAAGCTGTGATTATATTTGAGTTGTCTCATTTCTTCTTTCCTCTTTATATGCGTCCTTCCTGTTTCTATAATGCGATTAATGTACTGAGATTTACTTTCGCATGATGGTTGTAAATACCACAGCCCTGGTGTGAGAATAGTCAAGATACAGTTAATGTGGTCTATGATGTAGATGCATCTGTCCTCTCAGAGTAGACTGCAGAGCACTTTGTGGCTCAAGTCTTAATGCGGAAGGTCTCCCAGCACATGAAAAATGGACGTAAGGAATTTGACCGTTGACAAACTTGGAATCTTGACTGGGACTGTAAAATCCAGTAAGAACACCAGGTTAAAGTCCAACAGCTTTATTTGGTGGCACAAGCTATCAGAGTGTCGCTCCTTCTTCAGGTGAAAGCTTGTGCTACCAAAAAAAGCTGTTGGACTTTAACCTGGTGTTGTGAGACTTCTTACTGTGTTTACCCCAGTCCAATGCCGGCATCACCACATCACTGTAAAATCCACCAGAGTAGCTGGTCTTAAAGAGCCACAGCTCACCATGAACAGGCAAGCTGTGGAAGTAGAATGCTTATTCATAATGGTATCATGAAAGCATGTGAGTAGCCCTATTTCATACCAAAGATTTGAAAGCCATAACTGCTAGAAGGTGCCCCAAATAGGTTTTGCCCCCAGTTGGGGTAGAAAGCAACCCTTTAGAAACATAGAAACTAGAAGAAAAAATAGACCATTCGGCCCTTCAAGCCTGTTCCGCCATTCATAATGATTATGCTGATGATCAAATTCAATATCCTGATCTCCCTTTCCCTCGTATCGCTTGATCCCTTTAGCCCCTCGAGCTATATCTAATTTCTTCTTGAAATCAGACAATGTTTTGGCCTCAATTACTTTCTGTGGCAGTGAATTCCACACATTCACCACTCTCTGGGTGAAGAAATTTCTCCTCACCTCAATTCGAAAAGGTTTACACCTTATCCTCAGACTTTGACCCCTAGTTCTGGACTCCCCTACCATCGGGATCATTCTTTCTTAAAGTTTAAAGTTTATTTATTAGTCACAATTAGATTTACATAGTCACCACAGTCTGGCACCTGTTCGGGTACACTGAGGGAGCATTTAGTATGGCCAATGCACCTAACCAGCACGTTTTTTAGACTGTGGGAGGAAACCGGAGCACCTGGAAGAAACCCATGCCGACATGGAGAGAACGTGCAAACTCCGCACAGACAGTGACCCGAGCCGGGAATCGAACTCGGGTCCCTGACATTGTGAGGCAGCAGTGCTAACCACTGTGCCACTGTACTGTCAAAATTTTATAAGCTTCTATGACATCCCCTCTAACTCTTCTAAACTCCCATGAATGTAATCCTAAACAACCTAGTATCTCCTGATATGACAGACTTGCCATCCCAGGAACCAGCCTGTAAACCTTTGCTGCAGTCCCTCTATAGCAAGGATATCCTTCTTTCGATGAGGACATCAAAACTGCACACAATACTCTAGATGTGGCCTCACCAAAGCCCGAGACAATTGCAGTAAAATATCCCTATCCCTATATTCAAATCCTCTCGCTATGAAAGCCAACATACCATTTGCTTTCTTTATTGTCTGCTGTACCTGCGCACTTACTTTCAAGGACTGATGCACGAGGACACCAAGGACTCTTTGAACACTGAGATACAAACCGCTTAACTGAAGACACTGGAAGGAAGATGTACTTAGTTTTGCACACATTTCTTGTGGAGTTACAAAGCATGACACAAACCCAATTACAGATCATTGCACTTGTTGGGAAGTATCCTTGAAAACATCGTGTGCTGCCCTTGTCCTTTCACCGAACATCCTTTATTTTGTCCTAACTTCACAACTAATGTTTCCTACATTGGCCAGTTAAAAAAGAAAGGTTTAATTTTCCCCCTCTGGTCACCTGCAAAGTTCTGTTTATGCATTCCTGACAGATGAGTATTCCCTATGGGAGCACAAATTCGCAAAATTGGCCTCGGAGATGATTGGGAGGAACACATTTACTTACCTATTACATCATGATGAGTGAGTGATGAACATTGATTGTTTAAGCAACAGATTCATTCAAGCAACTATGAAACATGAAGGGCACAAAGTTATAACTTCATTCACCATCTGTGCTTGGCAAAGCAAAGACAGTATGTGGTCCACTTTAAAAAAAATCAAGAACAGTGCTATGGAAGACTCGCCAATATTAATAATTAATGGCATTATTAGATGAGATCTGAAGGTAAAACCTGCTTTAAACATCCCTAAAAACGAGATGAACTTTAATGGAAAAGCAAGGTACAACAGATGCTGCAAATTTGATTAATTCTTATGAAAAAAATGTTAATGCTGGTAAAACCGCAACTAACTTTGGTGAATTTCTGCCCCTCAGTTGCTGTGGGTCCTGTTGAACCAAATGGTAAAGTCTTGAGATGAGACTCCATTAAACTGCAACAACTGAAGAAGTAACCCCACTAAACTTGAATCAATCATGAACAAGCGGCATAGGAATAGTTGAATGAACTGAAGAATGCTGCGCACAGGTTTAGTCTCCAAATTTAAGAAAGGATATGCAGGCAAATGGAACAAACGTTCACTAGATTGGTCCATGGGACTGGAGAGTTGTTCTATGATGAGGAGTTGACTAAATTGGGCCTATATTCTCTAGGGTTTAGAAGAATGAGAGGTGGTCTCATGGAAACATACAAGATTCTGAAGGGTCTTGACAGGGTAGACATTGAGAGGTTGTTTCAGCAGGCTGGGGAATCGAGAACACGAGGGCACAGCAGTCTCAGATTAAGGGACCAATCATTTCAGACTGAAATGAGGAGGAATATTTTCATTCAGAGGGTTGTGAATGTTTGTAATTCTCTACCCCAGAGGGTTGTGGATGCTCCCTTATTAAGGTGGGACAGTCAGATTCTTGGTCTCTGAGGAAATCAGGAAAAATGGGAGTGGCGAGAAAGTAGACTTGAAGCCAAAGTTCAGCCACGAACTTACTGAAGAGCACAGCAGTCTCAACAGATCACAGGGTCTACCCCCACTCTTATTTGTTATGTGCTCAGTGAATTAGTGAGATGTGCATGTGAGAATAATAAAGAAAATATGGAAGTAAAGTATCTAAGAACTAATACAATATCTAGCTTTTCTACTGCTGGTGTCTGGGACAGTCTAGTGGAAAGACAACTAAAGACTCAATAGATTTAAAGTGCTCACCAGTTTGGCCAAATGGGCACTTGAAGGCTCCAGGTCAGGTCAAATGCATTTCCTATTTTGTCCATGTATTGGAGATTAATGAAGGACAATCTCTGGGAGAGGATCCATGGGACCTATTTTACCATCAACGGGTGCGAAAACATGGTAAAGTCGGGTGAGAGGCCATTAAAGCGATCCGCACCCGCGTCTGCGCAGATTGCCACTTTACCGAAACCCGGGAATGGAGGCAATCCGCTTCGCACCCAAAACGGGCGCAACGGTGATATAAATGCATTTGCATGCATTTAAATTGAATTAATGAACTGCCCGCCCAACTCTATCAGCATTTCCCCCTTGACCACCGAGTATGCCATAATGGACCTGCTGAATAAAAGTCTGAATCAGGCGCTTCATCAGTGAGGGTCGGCGAGAGGTAAGCATATGGCGTCCAACGGCTCTCCGCTACTCACGGGTGTCCTGTTGTTGCGGCCATTTCGCTGTCTCGGGTCGGTGGCGGCTCTGCGGGTGTGTGGGGTGGAGGGGGGGGCTGCTGCTGTGCACGATCTCCAATGTTTTTCTGGCAGCACGGACCCGAGTCTCAGCACTGACCTCGGGTCCTGCAGTGCTGCTGGGTCCTAGCACCGCAGCTCACTTCAGGCTGAAGGATGTGCACAAAGCCCTTGCAGGTAGCACTGCTGCAGCCCCCCAACTTTACCAGGAGCTGTGATTGTGTGGAGCATGTGGCTGGGGGGATTGGGGGGCATGGGGAGGGCTGTGATTGTCGATGTGCTAGGGGCAAGCAGCATTGCATGACTTCCACATTTGTTCACCTCCACCCCCCCCAACCCCCCCCCCCCCCCCCCCCCGCCTTTCAAAGTGACGAGATGCCATTTGCAATGCAACCAATCGATCTTGCTGTTCTCTTGGTTGCTGCTGGAGCTGAGGAGGAGGATGTGGAGGAAGAATTGTGGGCACGGGGGGCCCGGGCCGTACCACTTTGGCCGTTTGCACATTCTCCTCGTGTCTGCGTGGGTTTCCTCCGGGTGCTCCGGTTTCCTCCCACAGTCCAAAGATGTGCTGGTTAGGTTGATTGGCCAGGTTAAAAAAAATTGCCCCTTAGAGTCCTGGGATGCGTAGATTAGAGGGATTAGCGGGTAAAATATGTGGGGGTAGGGCCTGGGTGGGATTGTGGTCAGTGCAGACTCGATGGGCCGAATGGCCTCCTTCTGCACTGTCGGGTTTCTATGATTTCTATGATTTCACTTGCAGGACCGGAGGGAGACGACCATCAGAGGCAGGAGGTGGCCGCCATTCACCCAGAGCAGGGGCTTCGGAGAAGGAGGGAGCAGAGACCCCGGCAGTTCCTCGTCCTTCGAGGCGATGTTGGACACCGTGTGCCGCCGACGTCTCCGACTCCGAAAGGATACCGTGCAACACCTGTGCAACCTGTTGCAGGACCTGGGGCCCAGGGGCAGGGAGGGGCACCCACTCTCAGTGGCTGTCAGATTGACGGCTGCACTGAACTTCTATGCGACTGGCTCCTTCCAGAGCCCGAGCAGAGATGTCTGTGGCATCTCCCAGTCTGCAGTCCACACCTGTGTCAAGCAGGTCACTGAAGCCCTGTATGCCCGGGCTGGGCAGTACATTAAATTCAACCTGGACCAGGCCCATCAGGAAGCCTGGGCTGCGGGGTTCGTTGCAATTGCGGGGATGCCGAATGTGCAGGGGGCGGTCGACTGCATCCATGTCGCCCTCAGGGCCCCCCTACAGGATCCACAACAATTTGTTAATAGGAAGGGGTTCCACTCCCTGAATGTACAAATCGTGTGTGACCACAATAAGACCATCATGCACGTCTGCACCAGACATCCAGGCAGCGTGCATGACAGCTTCATTGTCAGGAGATCGGACATCCCGCAAGCATTTGAGGAGGAGCCCAGGCTGCGGGGGTGGCTCCTGGGTGATATGGGTTACCCGCTTCGGACATGGCTGATGACACCTGTGAGGAGGCCTGTGACTGAGGCGGAGACCCGCTATAATGAGGCGCATGTAGCCACCCGCGCGACAGTAGAGAGGTGCATTGGGCTCCTCAAGATGCGATTCCGGTGCCTGGACCGATCCGGAGGGGCCCTCCAGTACAGCCCCCTGATCTCCTCCCGCATAGTGATGGTGTGCTGTGCCCTGCACAATCTGGCTGTGCAGCAAGGTGACCTCTTGGAGGAGGAAGAGGACGTGGAGGATGACCAGCCGGCCATCACTGGAGGGGATGACCAGCAGGAGGAGGAGGAAGGGGAGGAGGAGGAAGAGGAGGATGAGAGCATCTTGGAACACCTGCCAGGTGGTGCAGGGCTGGCATTTCAGCTGAGGCATGCGAGGGGGGCTAGGGAGGCTCTGATAACCAGGTGGGTCAGTCGCTAGGGGATGGTGATTGTGGGTTCCATTCCCGCCCCCACCCCCACCCCACCCCCACCCCCGAAAAATGCCTTCCATTTATCCTGCACATAGGCACACCAGAGTGGTGGGCCTGGGTACCCTGAGTTCGTGATTCTTTTTCCAGGCAGGAGGGTGATGATGACTCGCTAAGCACCATTCTGATGATGCCCTGGTGCAAACCAGTCTGACTGCTGCCTGAGAGCCACATGCACGCTGGCACCTGGGCCCACGCCTGTCTAGTGGGTAAGGGATCCAAAACCCCCATACAGGGCCCTGGGGCGGGTGGGTTGGGGGACGGGAGGTCATCGCTCATGGGGTACGAGAGACCAATGGCTTCCTTTTCTCAGTGACACCGCATTGAGGGGCCGCCCCAACTGATATCACCATGAGGCATCCATCGGGTGATCGTCAATGGGGCAGGAATCCTTTTCGAAACAACCTATTCACAGGTGGTTGTGGAGAAAAAACATTTATTTACAATAAAGGTGTTCAGATAAGCTGGTGAAACACAGAAACTTGCGAAAAGAAAACAGTAAGGTGCCGACAGTCCTTTCTAACCAGTGCAGCCCTTCACCCATGCCATCTCAGTGCAACTACAACTTCCTAATCTTATGCTGCCTCGCACTGCGCCTCAGTGACTCCCCAGAATGTACATCGGAGGTGGAGGGGGCCAGCTGCCGACCTCACCCCGTGGCCTGTGATGCGCGACATGGGCATCCTCAGGAGGCCCTGGACCTGGAGGGCCCTGGCCAGCTTCCAGGTGTCTGGGATGTTTCCATGACATCCTCTTCATCCCGCTGCCCTGAGATGCCCCAGTGTCAGGAAGGGAGGAGTCGGAAGGTGTTGCCATAGCCACAGGTTCCTGGCTGGAAGGCCCCGGCATGGGCCCGCATCCTTCCTCCTCCCTTGGGGTCCCTTTTGGCCCCTGGGTCACTCCATGGGACACTGGTGCTTCTGCAGTGAGCTCCAGAAGCTCCGGTGTCACCTGGCACTGCCAGTCCTGGAGGACCACCTGCGTCCTACCCATGGTGGTCGACCCCTCCGCGATGGCCACTTGAGTCGTGGGCCATCTCTCAATGGCCGCAGCAAGTGCCCTCTGAGAGTGGGCCATGCTCTGCAGGCCCTCAGCCGTGGCCCTCTGAGATTGGGCCACCTTCTCAACTGTTGCTGCCATTGCCCGCTGTGTCTCAGTGCTGTCCCTTTGGGTCTCCTGCAAGCTCTCGAGCCTCTCAGCCACGGGCCGCAGAATCTCAAGAAGCCTGCTCAGTCCCTCCACTGTGGCCTGCTGTGACTCGGCCATTGCTTGGAGCCTGCCACCCATGGTGAGGATCCCCTGCCCCAGGCTTTCCACTGCAGACGCCACTCTTGCAGTGTTGGCATTGGAAGCATGCATGACAGGCAATAGCTGGTCCGCCTGAAAGCTTTGGGACTCCTCCCAGCAGCCTCGCAGTTGGTCCAGTGTGGCCGTCAGCCCCTCCTGCATTCCCTGGCTCTGTTGCTGCATCTCCAGCAGCTGAGGGAGAAGTGATCTCAGAGGCCCAGCATGTAGCCTGGGGCCAGCTGTGTCCTCGCCTCCAGCAAGCCCCCGCATGCCAGAGGCCTTGGATGTTTCCTCCTCTACCCGATGTACATCAGCAGATGTGTCGTGCTCACCAGAGAGTGACCCAGAAGCCTCAACACTAACTGGACCCACCGACGTGTCTGTTTCTGCAATGGTGATTTGTGAGGTAGAAGCTGACGGATAAACGGTGCCACCCTCGGAGGTCCCTTCACCCATATCCTCCGAGGACTCGTCCGAGCTATCGTCCCCAGGATGGATGGGAGCTGTAGCCGGGGCTTGCGGTCCAGAAGGCCCCGGGGCGTCAGGATCTGTCCCTGAAACACAGGACACAAGGTGCAAGGGAGGGAGAGGAATCCGGGATGCCAAACACATGAATCACATGGCTCCCTTGAACATAGAACACTGAACCCAGACAATTACATCACAGGAACAGGCCCTTCGGCCCTCCAACCCTGCAGCGATCAGGCTGCCCATCTGATTTGTTTGCCCCCATATGCCTCTGTTCCCATCCCATTCCCATTCCCTGGAGGTCTGGCTCACCACCCCCTGTCTTCGCCCTCTCATGAGTGTTGTGCTCAGTCTTCTTCTGTGGAGACACAAGGAACCATGAAATAAATGGTGGCGTGACTCATGCAGAGAATCAGGTGGTGACCCTTAGAGGGCAAATACAGTGGGACCATTGGGGGGGAAAGGAAGGAGGTGCTTTGGGGGTCAGGAGCTGGAAGCATGCAGGGTGCTGGGAATGGGAGGATTTGGGGGAGATATGGGGAGCATGCTGAATGGGGTTCAGCACTCATCCTTACTGCACGGATGAGGTCACTGATTTTTTTCCGGCACTGTTTTGCGGTTCGGGGGGCCAGTGCCCTGGCACTGACCGAGGCAGCGACTGCCTCCCAGGCCGCATGGCCATCAGCCCCCCTGGGTCTGCGTCCTCCTGGGAGAAAGAGGGTGGCCCGCCTCGCCTCAGCTACACCCAGCAGCCTCCCCAAGTTGTCCTCAGAGAATCGGGGGGCTGGTTATGCGCACATTGTCCTGCACTGCCTGCCTGTCCACTCTGGAGTTTTTTATGGAGCTGCCCCTCATTAGGGCAGATCAGCTGCAGGCGGTTTGACAGAGCATTCCAGCAAGTTCCATGCAGTTTGCTTGCTAGCATTGGGGGAAAGCAAGTGAGCACTTGCAGTTGTGCTGCTGGGGAGGGGCGGGTGGGGGCGGTGGTGGTGGGGACAGGGGAGAGAGAGGGAGGAGTCACACAGCCATCGGAGTGTAGGTGGGATGGGGCCTTGTGCGGGAGGGTCCGGGCTGGGAGTGAGGGGAGCCACTCTGCCTGATATCTGTAGGGTGGAGGAGGGATCTCTCTGCCTGAGATCAGTGAGGGAAGGGGGAGGGTCCGCTGCCACTCTGCCTGAGATCGGTGGGGGGAAGGGGGGAGGGATTCGCAATTGTTCTGGGTGGTGGAGGGTGGGGGGATAGGTGGGTCTGTAATGCTGTGGGGGTGGGGCAATGTCTGTGGGGGAGGCATTATCCGGCCCAGGAGTGATGTGACAGGCACGCTTTTTCAACTTTTTTTCCAACTGCGCATGCGCAATTCAGAGCTCTGATCGTTTTGGCCGCGCTAAGCCCCGCCCACAGCGCGAATGGGACTGGAGATGGCTGAGTGCGTATGGGGGCGCCTGAAAGCAGATTTCTAAGTCGGATCTGCATTACGCCCAGATTCAGCACTTAGAATGAAAATGGTAAAATCAGGCCCGATGTGCCAATGTTGAAATGTCTATTTGTCAATGTTGAAATGTCTATATGCCAATGTTTAAATATCTTTGTGTGAATGTTTAAATGTCGATATGTCAATGTTCTAATGTCTATGGGCCCGATTTTACCATTTTCATTCTAAGTGTCGAATCTGGGCGTAGTACAGATCCGACATAGAAATCCGCTTTCAGGCGTCCCCATACGCTCTCAGTCATCTCCAGTCTGATTTGCGCTGTGGGCGGGTATTAGCACTGCCGGAACGATCGGAGCTCTGAACCGTGCATGCACAGTTAGAAAAAAATTGGAAAAAGCGCGCCCGTGTCAGGTCGCTCCCGAGCCGCTGAAAGCGGAGAAAGTGGCCCGGGAGTGACAAGCGGGAGCGAGGGTGTATCTCGGGGTGGGAGGGGACGGGGGCGCAGATGGATCTCTGGTCGGGGGAGGGGCAGATGGATTTCTGGTGGGGGTGCGGGCGGCGCAGGGGGATCCGCTGCCACTCTGCGGGCGATCGGTGGGGGGGAGGGGGGCAGGGGTGGAAATCGGTCTGGGTAGCAGGGGGTGGTGGATAAGGGGGACAGTAATGTGTGTGTGCCCCCCTTGTTCCCCACCATTACCCAGACCGATCGCCACCCCTGCCCCCCTCCCCCCCACCGATCGCCCGCAGAGTGGCAGTGGACCCTTCTGCCCCCCACCAGAGATCCATCTGCCCCCCCACCAGAGATCCATCTGCCCCCCCACCAGAGATCCATCTGCCCCCCTCCCCGAGATACATCTTACCCGCCTCCCTCCTCCCACCCCCCGCCCCTGCCCAAGACAAGACAATGATCTGGCCTCACTCCCTCCCCCACCCCCCCCGAAGACAACGATCTGGCCTCACTCCCTCCCCCGACCTCCCCCAAGACAACGATCTGGCCTCACTCCCTCCCCCCCCTCAAGACAACCGTCTGCTCTCACTCCCTCCCCTCCCCCAGAGAATGGTCTGGCCTCACTCCCCCTCTCCTCCCCTCCAGAGGAACATCTGACCCGCCTCCCCCCTCACCACCAGACAACGATCAGCCCTCCCCCCCCACCAGACAATGATCGGCCCTCCCCCCCCGCCCCCCCCACCAGAGATACATCTGACCCGCCTCCTCCTCCTCCCCCCCCAACCAGACAACGATCTGACCTCACTCCCACCTCCAACCAGACAATGATCTGACCCACCTCCCTCCTCACCCCCCCCCCCCCCCCCCCCCACCACTGATCTGAGCCAAAGAGCCGTTGGAAGCTCTGAACACGGTCTTCAGAGGCTGGAGTGCCCGACTCAGACTTTTATTTGGCAAGTCCCTAAAAGCGCAGTTCCAGATCGGCAAACGCGGTGGTAAATGGGGAGATGCTGATAGAGTTGGGCGGGTAGTTCATTAATTCAATTTAAATGCATGCAAATGCATTTGAATCGTCGTTGCGCCCGATTTGGGCGCGGAACGGATCCCCTCCATTCGCGGGTCTCGGTAAAGTGGCGATCTGCGCGGGTGCGGGTGCAGATCGCGATAAAGGCCTCACACCCGACTTTACCGCGATTTCGTGCCCGAAAACGGGCGCAAATTGTTGGTAAAATCAGGCCCTATGTGTCAATGTTTAAATGTCTATGTCTCAATGTTCAAATCTTTATGTGTCAATGTTTAAAAGTCTGCGTCAATGTTCTAATGTCTCTGTCTCAAACCTCTAATGTCTATGTGTCAGTGTTTAAATATCTAAGCGTCAATATTCTAATGTCTACGTGTCAATGTTCAAATGTCTATGTGCCAGTGTTTAAATGTCTTTGTGTCAATGTTTAAATATTTATGTGTCAGTGTTTCAATGTCTATGGGCCCGATTTTACCATTTGGTTGCGCCCGTTTTTGGGTGTGGAAACGTGGTCAAGTCGGGCGTGAGGCCATTAACGTGATCCGCGTTCGCGTCCATACAGATGGTCACTTTACTGAGGCCCGGCAATGGCCGCGATCCGACTAGCGCCCGAAACGGGCGCAACAGCGATTTAAATGCATTTACATGCATTTAAATTGAAT
The DNA here is from genome assembly GCF_964213995.1 of Mustelus asterias. Taxonomy (NCBI): domain Eukaryota; kingdom Metazoa; phylum Chordata; class Chondrichthyes; order Carcharhiniformes; family Triakidae; genus Mustelus; species Mustelus asterias. Next base: position 40,556,732 of record NC_135819.1, on the reverse strand, counting down.
TAATGAACAGCCCGCCCAACGTTTTCAGCATTTCCCCCTTTACCACCGCGTTCGCCGATCCAGAATCGGGCCGAAATGGACATGCTAAATAAAAGTCTGTTTCGGGCACTCCAGCTGCAGAAGTGGTAATTTCAGAGCTTCCAAAGGCTCTCTGACTCAGATTGGTGGTGTGGGGGTGAAGGAGGAGGGCAGATTGTTGTCTGGTTGCGGGGGGGAGGATGGCATATCGTTGTCTGGTTGGGGTGGGGGACGGAGGGAGGCGGGCCAGATCATTCTCTGGTGAGGGGGTTGGGAGGGAGCAGGAGGCAGGGCAGATGTACATCTTGGGGTGGGGGGGGCGGTGGAGGGGATGGGAGGCCTGATCATTCTCTGCAGGGGAGGGGAGCGAGGTCCGATCATTCTCTGGGTGGGGGGGGGGGGGGCAGTGAGGCCAGATCTTTCTCTGGTTTGGGGGGGGAGGAGGGAGGTGGGTAAGATGTATCTCTGGTGGCGGGGGCGGGGGCGGCGGGGGGGACGGAGCCCTGATCACTCACTGGTGGCGGGGGAGTGGGGGGTGAGGACAGATGGATCTCTGGTGGGGGGGACGGGCGGGGCAGGGGTCCGCTGCCACACTGTGGGCGACCAGTAGAGTGGAAATGGGCAGGGTGTCAGTGTTTAAATGTCTAGAGTCATAGAGGTTTATAGCATGGAAACAGGCCCTCCGGCCCAATTTGTCCATGCCGCCCTTTTTTTTGAAAAACCCCTAAGCTAATCCCAGTTGCCCACATTTGGCCCATATCCCTCTATACCCATCGTACCCATGTAACTATCTAAATGCTTTTTAAAAGATAAAATTGTACTCGCCTCTACTACTACCTCTGGCAGTTTGTTCCAGACACTCACCACCCTCTGAGTGAAAAAATTGCCCCTCTGGACACTTTTGTATCTCTCCCCTCTCACCTTAAACCTATGCCCTCTAGTTTTAGACTCCCCTACCTTTGGGAAAAGATATTGACTATCTAGCTGATCTGTGCCCCTCATTATTTTATAGACCGCTATAAGATCACCTCTCAGCCTCCTACGCTCCAGAGAAAAAAGTCCCAGTCTATCCAGCCTCTCCTTATAACTCAAACCATCAAGTCCCGGTAGCATCCTAGTAAATCTTTTCTGCACTCTTTCTAGTTTAATAATATCCTTTCTATAATAGGGTGACCAGAATTGCACACAGTATTCCAAGTGTGGCCTTACCAATGTCTTGTACAATTTCAACAAGACATTCCAACTCCTGTATTCAATGTTCTGACCGATGAAACCAAGCATGCCGAATGCCTTCTTCACCACTCTGTCCACCTGTGACTCTACTTTCAAGGAGCCATGAACATGTACCCCTAGATCTCTTTGTTCTGTAACTCTCCCCAATGCCCGACCTTTAACTGAGTAAGTCCTGCCCTGGTTCAATCTACCAAAATGCATCACCTCGCATTTGTCTAAATTAAACTCCATCTGCCATTCGTCAGCACACTGGCGCAATTGATCAAAATCCCGTTGCAATTGGAGATAACTTTCTTCACCGTCCACTATGCCACCAATCTTAGTGTCATCTGCAAACTTACTAACCATGCCTCTTATATTCTGATCCAATTCATTAATATAAATGACAAATAACAGTGGACCCAGCACTGATCCCTGAGGCACACCGCTGGTCACAGGCCTCCAGTTTGAAAAACAACGCTCCACAACCACCCTCTGGCTTCTGTCAACAAGCCAATTTTGTATCCATTTAGATACCTCACCCTGGATCCCGTGAGATTTAACCTTATGCAACAACCTACCATGCGGTACCTTGTCAAAGACCTTGCTAAGGTCCATGTTGACAACATCAACTGCACTGCCCTCATCTACCTTCTTGGTTACCCCTTCAAAAAACTCAGTCAAATTTGTGAGACATGATTTTCCACTCACAAAGCCATGCTGACTGTCCATAATCAGTCATTGCGTCTCTAAATGCCTGTAGAACCTGTCTCTCAAAATACCTTCCAACAATTTACCCACCACAGATGTGAGGCTCACTGGTCTGTAGTTCCCAGGCTTTTCCCTGCAATCCTTTTTAAACAAAGGTGCAACATTTGCCACTCTCCAATCTTCAGGCACCTCACCCATGACTATCGATGATTCAAATATCTCGGCTAGGGGACCCGCAATTTCCTCCCTAGCCTCCCACAATGTCCTGGGATACACATCATCAGGTCCAGGGGATTTATCTACCTTGATGTGCTTTAAGACTTCCAGCACCTCCTTCTCTGTAATATGTACACTCCTCAAGACATCACTATTTATTTCCCCAAGTTCCCTAACATCCATGCTTTTCTCAACAGTAAATACTGATGAGAAATATTCATTTAGGATCTCACCCATCTCTTGTGGATTCGCACATAAATGACCTTGTTGATCCTTGAGAGGCCCTACTCTCTCCCTTGTTACTCTTTTGCCCCGTATGTATTTGTTGTCTTTGTGTCAATGTTTAAATGTGTGTGTCAATTTATTGCAATGTGTCAATGTTTAAATGTCATTGTGTCAATGTTCAGATGTCTATATGTCAATGTTCAAATGTCTATGTGTCAGTGTTCTAATGGTCATGTATCAATGTTCAAATGTCTACGCGTCAACATTCTAATGGTTATGTATCAATGTTCAAATGTCTATGTGTCAATGTTTAAATGTCTTTGTGTCCATGTTCAAATGCCTATGTATCAATGTCCAAATGTACTTGTGTCAATGTTGAAATTTCAATGTGTAAATGTTCAAATGTCTACATGTCAATATTCTACTGTCCATGTGTTAATGTTTAAAAGTCTATGAGTCAATGTTAAAATGTCAGTGTCAATATTCAAACACAATGTGTCAATGTTCTAATGTCTATGTGTCAATGTTCTAATGTCTATGTGTCAATGTTCAAATGTATATGTATATATGTTCTAATGTCTATGTGTCAATGTTCAAATGTATATGTATCAATGTTCAAATTCTGTGTCAATGTTCAAATGTCAACGCGTCAATGTTTAAATATCTATGTGTCAATGTTTGAAAGTCTATGTGTCAATGTTGGAACTGTTTATGTGCCAATTTTTAAATGTCTATGTGTCAGTGTTCTAATGTCTATGTGTCAATATTTTAATATCTATGAGTCAATGTTTAAATGTCTATGAGTCAATGTTTAAGTGTCTATGTGTCAATGTTCAAATGTCTATGTGTCAATGTTTGAATATCAATGTTCAAATGTATATGTATCTATGTTCTAATGTCTATATGTCAATGTTCAAATGTCTATGTTTCAATGTTTAAATGTCTATGTTACAGTGTTCTAATATCTATGTGTCAATGTTCTAATGACTGTATGTTAATGTTCTAATGTCTATGTGTCAATGTGTAAATGTCTAGATGTCAATGGTCAAATGTCTGTGTGTCAATGTTGAAATGTCTATGTGTCCATGTTTAAATCTCTATGCCTCAATGTTCAAAAGCCTTTGTGCAATGTTGAAATGTCAATGTCTTAATGTTCAAATGTCTATGTGTCAATGTTCTAATGTCTATGCATCAATGTTCAAATGTCTATGTGTCAATGTTCTAATGTCTATGCATCAATGTTCAAATGTCTATGTGTCAATGTTCTAATGTCTATGTGTCAATGTTTAAATGTCTAGGTGTCAATGTTTAAATGTCTGTGAGTCAATTTTACATGTCTACGTGTCAATGTTCTAATGTCTATGTGTCAATATTCGAATGTCTATGTGTCAATGTTCAAATATCAATGTGTAAATATTTAAATGCCTATCTGTCAATGTTTAAACGTCTGTGAGTCTATTTTAAATGTCTACGTGTCAATGTTCAAATGTCTATATGTCAATGTTCTAATGTTTACATGTCAATGTCTAAATGTCAATGTGTCAATGCTCTAATGTCAATGTGTCAATGTTCTAAAATCTATGTGTCAATGTTTAAATATCGATGTGTCAATGTTCAAAAGTCTGTGTGTCAATGTTCTAATGTCTATGTGTCAATGTTTAAATGTTTATGTGTCAATATTTAAGTGTCTATGTGTCAATGTTTAAATGTTTATGTGTCAATATTTAAATGTCTATGTGTCAATGTCTATGTGTCAATGTTAACATGTCATCCTAAAATGTCTATGTGTCAATGCTTAAATGTATATGTATATGTGTCAATGTTGAAGCCAAGATACAGAGGTTAAAATGAAACGGAAAAAGAAGTCTTATCGTACTTGTGAAGTGAATCATAGAATTCCTACAGTATAGAAGAGGCCATTCAGCCCATCGAGTCTGCACCAACTCTCCGACAGAGTCTCTTAACCAGGCGTTCTCTGCTGCCTTATCCCTGTAACCCCATACATTTACCATGGCTAATTCAGAACATTAAGGATCAATTTTGCATGGTCAATACACCTAACCCGCACATCTGTGGACTGTGGGAGGAAACTGGAGCACCCAGGGGAAACCCACGCAGACACGGGGAGAACGTGCAGACTCCGCACAGACAGTCACCCAAGGCTGGAATTGAACCCAGGTCCCTGGCATTGTGAAGTAGCAGTGCTAACCACTGTGCCACCATGCACCACTAAAAATACATTAAAGAACCAACCTGAATGTAGAAAGTACAGAGGCGATCTAAAAGAAAGGAATAAGAAGGGTAAAGAGAGACTATGAGAATAGATTAGTGGTGAGCATAAAAGGGAACTCAAATCTTTTGCAAAAAGCTTTTAATAAAATAGCCATGTGAAGTGAGGCCAATTTGTAACCAAAAAGGAGATATTGTTGTGGATTCAGGGAGTATGGCTAAGGTATTACATTTACACTTTGGGCCAGATTTTGCCATCCTGACACTGAGTAAACACATGTCAAATGGTCAGAATTGAAGGTAGGGAGATCATAAATTCAATTTTCCCACTCGAATCCCATGGCTTGTTTTGAATGACACAGGATTGTGGCAACCTGGCACTCAAAGTGACGTTGGGTTCAACCTTTTAAATGCCTGCCTCAACTTTGAAGTTCCTTGACTTTGATATCTCTAGTGAGGTAGGTGAGTTCCTGAAGGCTGTGTGAAACAGATCATATCAGCCAGTTCATGAGCTCTGGGGGAACCTGTTGTGGATTCAGGAACTTTCAGATAGGTCAGCTTAAAAGATCTTGTCAAATTCAGATTATCATATTTAGATGCTCTTTGATAAGTTCAGTATGTTTTTAATGCAGTGTTTGAGCATTGGGGTTCTGTCCTTAAAAGGTAAATGATCATGAAATGGAACGGCAATGTGCAAGTGTTCAGATACATTTGAATACTTTATTTAGTGGATAACGTGCTGTTATGCATTTAATGTTATTGATAATCATATATTAAGGTGTCATGGGTACTATGTTTTGATTGTTACATTGATTTAAAGTATAGACATCTGATGCACCTTTGAAATAGCTGAACAGATGCCTGAATTCTTTGATTGAAAGTCCATCTCTTGAGCATTTGAAAAGGTGAACAGAGCCATCTGTTCTGACCGCTTCAAAGGCAGCATTGTATTGAGCTCTGGAGAATTTGTTTATTCAGTTGTGGAATGGAATCTCATTATGGATGCTTGGCTGAGTTCCAAGTCTCACTAATTGATTGAGGATTTTGTCTACACAGCTGTGAAGGGGGCCAGGATCTTTGTTTGCTTGTCTAGTCATATGAGCAATTAATAGGATTAAAGTGTTTTGAAGTTTTTTTAAATTGTTATTTGTTTACTTTGACAGTTTTGAGTACTTAAAAGGAGTGAGTTTTCTTTCAAGAGGAGTCGAAATGGCTATGTTTGACAGTTTTATGAATTCCTAAGAAAGACATTTTTTTACAAATGGAGCTTAAATGCATGATTGTGTATTTATTTATTTCATTAGCATTTCGAAGATTTCCCAGTGCTATTATCGAGCTTATGAATTCTGTCCATAATGAATCCTGGCTGAGTGGATATAAAGTGTGCATAGAGTGGGGGTGGGGGTGCATAGAGGGATAATGGAAGATATAAGGAGTATGGCGGGGGTATGGAGGCTATGGAGGAGCATGAAAGTTATGTGGAGATATGGAGGGTGGGTGGGGTGGGCTGGTTGCTAAGTAGGGGTGAGGGCAGGGGAGACTAACAGTTACCCCACAGAACTGGACCAATGTCCCAGGGAAAGGAGGTGGACCTTCTAAGCTCTCGGTCTCAATATACACCTGCCTATATTCCCATCTTCAATCTGCTTCTGGAGGCAGTAGCCCCCTGAATGCAGCTAGCCCTTATTCCACCACCAACCCCACCCCCATCTGGGAAAAAAAAACATGTGTGTGGGCTAATTCAGAAGTGAGGTATGCAACTTTGGGAAATGGCCCAACTCAATTCCTGAGTCTGCCAAGAAAATATTCCCCTTTGCTTCTATTTTTACTGGAGAAGGAGATGGTGCCAATGGAGCAGTAAAGTGGTGGTGGGGGAGGGGCAGTAGTCAAAATGGATTGAATTAAAATAGATAAAGTGGATTTACTAAAAAGATTGGGAATCCTCAAAGTTGAAAGGTCACTTTGTCCAGACTGCATGCATCTGATGTTACTGAGGGTGAAGGACTGAAATTGTGAAGGTTCTGGCCATAATCTTCCAATCATTCTTGGATATGGAGGTGGTGCCAGAGGACTGGAGGTGTGAACATGTTACACTCCTGTTTAAAAAATGGACAAGGATACACCCAGTAATTAGAATCTAATAATGATATTGGAAATCCTTTAGAGAAAATAACATAAAACTAATTGCATAGGGAATATTACAGGTTGATAAATGATATTTAAAACAAATCACGTTTGACTAGCTTGACTGAGTTCTTTGAAGTAATGAAGTGGGTTGATAAAGGTAACGTGATTGATGCTGTGTACACAGATGTTGAAAAGACATTTGACCAAGTAACATGTAATGAATTTGTTTCCAAAATTGTAGTCCATGCCATTAAAGGGATAGGAGCAACATGGATATAAACCTCTGGACTAGACAGAAAGCAGAGAGTAGTGGGAAATGATTGTTGTTCATTCTGAAGCGGGATGATCAATTCTCTGGGTTGGCACCGTCTTAAAGCAGGAGGGTAATGGCTGGTGCTCAAGTGTGTGGTTATTTTCCAATGTGTCCCTGGGACAGCTGTATTTTCCAGGCTGTGCAAAGGGGAGTCAAAGAAACAATATGAGTACTTAAGCACATTATCGATTTTGTGTTCGTCGGTGCACTCTTAGTGTATAGTGGTCGTTTTCTGCTTTGCTTTAATCTTTTCAATCTCCATACTTTCCACTGGAGGAATCAATGCTAGCTTCTTCATTTAGACTAATTGTTAACAGTCACAAAGCAAATTTCTGTTCCGTGCTGACCCTTCCTGTTAAATGCCAGGTATAAAAATAGTGGTGAATTGAGTCTAGATACTTTGGGACATGGATATTAATAATTTACACTCTATTGCTTTTTTTTTACTTCAACATCAAATTTATTACCTTAATTCTTAAAGTCACACAATCCTTTGGTTCTGTGAAAGGTTTGTTCCGATACAAAAAGGGCATTTCTTCTATTTTGCAATGTGAAGGGGCATTGGGCCCTTTGTGAATTTTGGACTGGCAATTCTCTGTATTGCTCCTTCTGTGGCCATCAGTAATAATGTTAGCAAGGGGGAGGGGGGTGTCTCTTCAATATTAGCGGAGGGAGTTAGTAGATTTAATGTGACAGGTCCAATGATTTTCCCTTGGGACAATTATCCCCTGTAATGAATCCCCAGTCTTTAACTAGCTCCACCTTGGCCAATGCCTTGCCAGTACATGATCCCAGGATTTAAAAGGATTTTTTTTGAAGAAGGCTCTTAACACCTAAATACTGCACATGTATCATCTTGTGCCATTTCATGTGTTTGGAATATCAGAGACAGATGGAATTTGACTTGTTCAGGTTAAATTTTCAGAATTCACCGTTCAAAGGATCAAACCCACTGCAGCAGAGGCACAGAATGGAAGGGTAAATTGGGAGGTTCATATAAGGTTCCACCAAACCGCTACCGCCCATTTTGCCACTCTGCCAATATTGAATTTAAACACTTTGGTGTTATTTTAAGATTTAAAATTATCTTTTATTTATGCATTTTTGCCATATGGGCATTGCTGACTAAGCCAGCATTTATTACCCATCCCTACTGTCCCTTGAGAAGGTGGTGGTGAGCTGCCATCCTCAACCGCAATGCTTGTGATGTAGGTGCACCCACAGTGCTGTTAGGGAAGGGGTTCCAATATGTTGACCCTGCAATAGTGAAGCATGACGATATATTTCCAAGTCAGGGTGGTGAGTAACCTAGAGGGTCATGGCGTTCCCATTTGTCTGTTGCCCATGTTATTCCATAGGGTAGAAATTGTAGGTTTGGAAGGTGCTGTCTAAGGAACCTTGGTGAGTTCCTGCAGTGCATCTTGTAGATGGTAAATACTGCCGCCACTGTTCATCAGTGGTGGAGGGAGTGAATGTTTGTGGAAGGGCCAATCAAGTGTGCTGCTTTGTATTGAATGATGTTGAGCTTCTTGAGTGTTGTTGGAGCAACACTGATCCAGGCAAGTGGAGAATATTTCCTCACTCTCCTGATTTGTGCCTTGTAGATTTTGGGCAGGCTTGGGGAGTCAAATCTTCAGAACTATCGCTGGAATATTGTCAGGGCCCATAACCTCTGAAGTACCCAGTGCCTTCAGCTGTTTCTTGATATCACATGGAGTGAATCGAATTGGCTGAAGACTATCTGTGAAGCTGGGGACCTCCAGAGGAGGCCGAGATGGATCATCCACTCAGCACTTCTGGCTGAAGATTGTTGCGAATGCTTCAGCATTATCTTTTGTACTGATGTACTTGGCATCGCCGTCATTGAGGATGGGGATATTTGTGGAGCCTCGTCCTACAGTGGATTATTTAATTGTCTGCCACCATTTGGGTGAACGTGGCAGGACTACAGAGCTTAGATCTGATCCATTGGTTGAGGAATCACTTAGTTTTGTCTATTACTTACTACTAATGCTATTTGGAGCTTCGCCAGGTTGACACCTCATTTTTGGCTATGCCTACTGTTGCTCTTGGTATCCCCACCTGCACTCTTGATTGGACCAGGGTTTAATCCCTGACTTGGTGGTAATGGTAAAGTAGGGAGAAGCCGGTCCATGAGGTTACAGATTATAGTTGAGTACAATTCTGCTGGCCCACAGCACCTCATAGATGCCCAGTCTTGGATTTCTATATCTGTTTGAAATCTTTCCTACTTAGCACAATGGTAATGCCACACAATATGATGGAAGTTATCCCCAATGTGAAGACAGGACTTCATCCTCACATGGACTGTGCAGTGGTCACTCCTACCAAAACTATCATGGACAGATGTATCCACGGCACACAGGTTGGTGTGGATGAGATCAAATATATTTTTCCCCTTGTTGGTTCCCTCATCACTTGTCACTGTCTCAGTCTGACAGCTATGTCTTTGACCCAGTCATCTCAGTCTGTGGTGGTACTACTGAGCCACCTTGGCGATGGACATTGAAGACCCCACCCAGAGTACATTCTGGTCCCGTGTCACACTCAGTGCTTCCTCCAAGTGGTGTTCAACATGGAGGAATACTAATTCATCAGCTGATGGGGGACAGTATGTGGTAATCAGCAGGAGGCTTCCTTGCTCATGTTTGACCTGATACTATGAGACTTCATGGGTCTAGAATAGATTCTGAGGACTCCCAGGGCAACTCCATCCCAACTGATCAAATCAAACCAGTAATCCCATGACATTGCATTAAACGGTTAAAATTCAGCAATGCAGGATTGAAGAAAATCTTACGATGGAATTCTCCGATGGCTCTGCCCATGAGTGGAAAGGAGGAGAATTCGGTGGGAGTCTGAAAGTAATTTTCTTGTGAATTTCCCATGGGATTTTCCATTTGCGCTCATCAAGGCAGAACGGGAAATCCACTGGAGGTCAGCGTGAAACTGAATTGCATGATGCAAATAATATTCAGATGAAGGATCGACCGGAATCTTCCCCCCCAATCACGATTCCCTGTGACACAAGGGGGAAAGCATGCCGGTCTGGAACACATCTGGAACAATGTGGCGTGCAAGAATCGGGACTCTCCTACACAATGCCTGGAGCTGCCACCAGAGGCGAGGACAGAGGTTAGCAGCAAGCTGGGACCACGGACCACCACTGCAGTGGGTGGAAGGAGCATCCTTCAGGTGTGTCTCCCAGCTACAGTGACATCAAGAAGGTTCATCTTCCAGTGCTCCTGGATATCCATCTTTTTTAGAAGGATCATCTTCTTTCTTCAATGGTGGTTCAGTTACATTAAGCGTGTTTTCAATATGGCACCTAGATTACCATTCCTGCATCACCACAGAATATGGTGCTGTTAAACCCATATGGAGTTTAGGATGAGATGGGGATCAGCCATAATCATATAGAATGGCGATATGGGCACAAAGGGCTGAATTTCCTACTCTCACTCCTAATTCCTATGTTCCTAACCTCTCGAGTTAGTCTGCGAGGGAATTTCACCCTCAGAGTTAGAAGTTTCCCACATCTAGTGGTGCATGAGGCAGATGGAGCACATGCTTATAACTGTCTCCATTGTTAGTTTTTCCTGAAACAGGTTGTCAGAAGCTATAGCTTGAAGGACATCTCTCTCAATCACGAATGGCTGACCAAGGAACTCTTCTGCTCTCTCCATCCACCAGAGGTGGGCTTGCCCGTATTTGGATTTTGTCACCAAAGTGTAATTATCTTTAATTTACAACCAGTCGTGAAGATCCCAAGATGGGGTGGCACCGTGATTAGCATTGCTGCCTCACAGCGCCTGGGTTCGGTTCCTGGCTTGGGCCACTGTTTATGTGGAGTTTGCACATTCTCCCTGTGTCTGCGGGGGTTTCCTCCAGGTGCTCCGGTTTCCTCCCACAGTCCGAAAGAAATGCTGGTTAGGTGCATTGGCCATGCTAAATTCTCCATCAGTGTACCTAAACAGGTGCCGGAGTGTGGTGACTAGGGGATTTTCACAGTAACTTCATTGCAGTGTTAATGTAAGCCTACTTGTGACACTAATAAATAAACTTTTAAAACTTTTAAGGTGTACTAGAAGGATATAACAGTAAATAACTAATCTGTTTGTCACATCATCAATACATCTTCCATGACCCTGAGAGTGGGTAGCTCTCAAACACAAAGTTCCCGGTTCACAGGCAGGGATGTTATCCATTACAAAACCTCCCCATATTTACAAGATAACGGATTATTTAATCAGCATATAGTCCATCTATGAGGAAACTTTTACCATGTACAATTGATAGTCGTGGAATCAGTCTAAGATGTAAAAAGCAAAAATCTCCACACATTCTATCTAACAATCTTTGTGTTTGAGCTGTGGTTGGGTGGCAAGGGCCTCGTGTGTACATGTGTCCAAATCTTGGGATGGGATTTCATCTTTGGACACAGGATTCAAGTGCAGCCAGAAAAGATTTCCTCTCACAGACAGCTGTTTAAAGTTACAAGTGCAAACAAAATCTACTTCTGTTCTCAGCGAGACAGTACCACTAATTTTGTACAATCTGCCAAATGTTAATCTGAGGGTCCAAAGACTATGAGTGCAGAGAATGGAAGCATCTCTTGGTGTTGAAGGTATTCTGGCAAAGTTCCAGTAGATGTACGCTGTCAGGACGAGTGAACAAAAGGGCTAAGTCTGTTAGCTTGGGAATTCTGGCTTTGCTACCTTGGTAAAGAGTGAAAATTGTTCTCTTTTTAAGAGTATTATTCTCCACAGAGAATTGTTCCGCAAGGAAGAGTGGGGCACTGTTCTGACGCTGTGCCTTTGAAAGAATTGGACACGTGCACAGGTCTGGGCTTTACACTCCATGCCAACATGTTTTGAGGTGGGGGAGGAGCATGAAATTGCATGGATGGGATTCCCGCCAGGATCCCGCTGGCACCACCCCGGAAATTATTTACAGTGGGGCCGGGAAGCCTGCCCTTGCCCATATTTGGATTTTATCACCAAAGTCTAATCATCTTTAATTCACAACCTGTCGTGAAGATCCCAAAATAGAAAGCAAGAAGTTGCATTTGTATGGCACCTTTCATAACCTCGACCAATAATGTACATTGACGTCTAGTCATTTGTAATAAACAGACATTTAATCAGTAAGGGAATCGAGGGTCATGGAGTTAAGGCGGCACAGGGAAGTTGAGGATTATTGTATCAGATCAATCATGATCTCATTGAAAGGCAGAGCAGACTCAATGGGCTGAATGGCCTGCTTGTGCTCCTATGTCTTACGTTCATGTTCATGGAAGGGTCTTTTCCTGCCCAGCCTCAATGAGAGTGGGAAATAGAAACAAAATCACTGGTCTCAATCTTGGATGGGGTGGGGGGGAGCACGGTGTGCCTCCATTGGAAGAGTCCCTCTGTCTGGGGATGCCCTCCTCTCACAGAATGAAAACCTCCTGACCTCCCTCCCACCCCTGGCCAATCCCCCGATTACCACCCCAAGACTCTCCAGGGCATTCCTCATCCTCCCTTCACCGGGACCCCTGCCTCTTACCCACACTGGCTCCCCACGATTAGCCCCGGGCATGAAGCTGCAGTACCTCTTCTGACCAGTGCAGTGCTGTATCTGGATGGGCTGGAGAGCTGTCAGCCTGTATGATTGGCTAACAGCTCTCCAGGGTGTGACTTCCTTCCACGTGCAGACAGAGTTCTTCCTGCTGCCATTTAGCGCTCAGTAGATGAAACATTTTGATGAAATTTATTTTGATGAAACAGTGAACAGAACCACCCACATTCAATAAATTCTCAGTGATTAATTTAAAGGATTATTTTATTCTTTTGGTTCAACATAGATGAGTAAAGAAGATTGATGAACAGTTTTTCACCTCCCATATTTACTCTGATCAATAGGAGATGTGCCCCTGATTTGAGTAGTTAGTTATATTAGTTAGAAGGTAGGACAGTGGTTCGCACTGCTGCCTCACAGTGCCAAGGACCTGGGTTTGATTCCCGTCTTGGGTTACTGTCCGTGTGGAGTTTGCACGTTCTCCCTATGTCTGCGTGTGTTTCCTCTGGTTGCTCCGGTTTCCTCACACAGTCCGAAAGATGTACTAGTTAGATGCACGACAAAATTCTCCCTCAGTGCACCTGAACAGGCACCGAAGTGTGGCGATTCGGGGATTTTTCACAGTAACTTAATTGCAGTGTTAATGTAAGCCGACTTGTGACACTAATAAATAAACTGTAAACTTGAACTTAGTTACAGTGAATGAATAGCCATTATTATTTGGCAAATAATTTAATTACTCAGCGAATTAAATCAGACATTTAAGCAAATGGACACGATTGCTGCAATACTGTGATTCCATGAGATATCTCATCAGGTTTTCGATACTAAGTTCCTGCCTAACCTATTGCACAATGTTAATCACCAGCTGAATCATAATACAATACAAACGGATGTGGCTGAAACTAATTCACCGAGTTTGACTTAAGAATGATTCTGTCAATGGGCAAACTTTGCATGGTGTGACATTGACAGAGAATCCTAGTCAATGCAGTTTATGAGTTTCTGTAACAGAGCCAGCATCGCACACCTGTACTTGCCACTCCTGACCAACAGCTCCTCAGAACAGAACCTTGTTCCCCCAGAAACTGGATTCTTCCCCTGCTGTTCATGAACACACTGCAGAGTCCATTAAATTGAAAAGACCAATATCATAGAAACCCTACAGTGCAGAAGGAGGCCATTCGGCCCATCGAGTCTGCAGCAACAACGATCCCACCCAGGCCCGATCCCCGTAACCCCATACATTTACCCCGCTAATCCCTCAGACCTACACATCCCGGGACACTAAAGGACAATTTAGCTTGGCCAATCAACCTTACCCGCACATCTTTGGAGTGTGGGAGGAAACCAGAGCAGACCCGGGGAGAATGTGCAAACTCCACACAGACAGTGACCCGAGCTGGGAATCGAACCCAGGTCCCAGGAGCTGTGAAGCAGCAGTGCTAACCACTGTGCTACCGTGCCGCTCTCAATGAGAGAAGATTTCTGATATTTGCAAATTGCAACAACAATCTCAAATGTGTGTGTGTTAAAATACATTTACAATTTCACCACAATTAGCAGACCGAACGTCTATTCCTTTTTTTTTATGGATTCATTAACTTTTCCCCACCTATGCACACAAAATTCCTTTATTATCGCCTACCACATTGTGGAGATACTCATGGATTGCAGGCAATTCTGGGCCACTGATGGGTTTTTGGGTTACATTAATCAAGTGTTCCGCACAGCTAATTGTCTAAGTGTAAAAACAACATGAGCAATCATGCACCATGTGCATTCCGGTCCGTCTGCATCAAATTTGAGAATGTGAAGATGGGTGTTGTATAAAAAGAGTATTGGGAGTGTGAATTCATGAACGTGGGGATGAAGATGTCAAAATAGAATCAAAAAAGCTTCTTGAGAAAATGAGAGGAGAAAGCAAGTAGATTGCCAGAGGAGCCAGGTGTTTTGCACTGAGGATTCTAAGATTCTCTGAGTGCATTTCTGACCACCACACTGAGAATCTTAGAATCCCTACAGTGCAGGAGAAGGCCAATCAGCACATTGAACCTGCACTGACAACAATCCCACCCAGGCCCTATCCCCATAACCCCATGCATTTACCCTGCTAATCCCCTAATGCTAAGAGGCAGTTTATCATGGCCAATCAACCTAACAAGCACATCTTTGAACTGTTGGAGGACACCGGAGCACCCGGAGGAAATCCACGCAAACATGGGGAGAACGCACAAACTCCCCACAGTCACCCGAGGCTAGAATAGAACCCAGGTCCCTGGCGCTATGAGCCAGCAGGGCTAACCACTGTGCCACCGTGCTGAACTCATTGGTGATAGGCTTGAGGATGGCATGACTGAATAGAGGGCTAAGCTTAGTCATTGAGTAGTCACTGATAAAGGTGACAGAGTTGATGTACGTTTTGGAGTCAACAGGACAGAAGATGGAGAAGTTTGAAAATACAAGTAGGGAAAGTTAAGGGTACCACCTACCCCTCTGGTCTCTCCAGCATCTGGTGCTACTTTGCCTGCCCTCATGTCCTCCTCCATGACTTTCTCCAGGCGCCTCCCAGTGAGCTGGAGAAGCACAACACTTACTCTTTTCAGGTGAAGTCCTCAGAGAATTTCTGGGAATAAATGGTGCTCGATCGTTGGTCAAGTCCTGATGAAGGATGGAATTCTTCAGCTGCACTAGTCTAAAAGCCGGAAATGCCTCCCCGACCGTCAATGGCATTTCACATTCCCCGCAATCCGCCCGCTAAAATTCCAGTGGCGGGCGGGTTGGGAGAAGTGTCCCAGAAGACTTTCCTGATGTGTTTCAGAAGTTCGCTTCACAGTTCCAGCAGCAATTAGGGATGGGTAATAAATGAGGGCCTTGTCAGCAAAGCTCACAACCTGTTCAGGAAGAAAAGAAAATGACCATGAAATGGTAAGTATTTTAAAGCTTTGAAATTGGCA
Organism: Mustelus asterias; assembly: GCF_964213995.1. Lineage (NCBI taxonomy): Eukaryota > Metazoa > Chordata > Chondrichthyes > Carcharhiniformes > Triakidae > Mustelus > Mustelus asterias. The sequence continues at coordinate 40,541,144 of NC_135819.1, read as the reverse complement.
CCCTTGCAATGTTTATTCCCAAACAGTTAGTCACCATTAGCAGAGGGCTTACACTGAAATGCTAGCCACCAAAATGTCGTGCAGCCTCATTATTGAGCACTAGTCGACAAGTTAACCATCAAAAAAGCTGCTTAACAAATGTCTGGCCAGCTGTTCCTCATGTTGGCTTCATTTCCTTTACCAAGATGGTGCCTTGCAGGAACCACAAACTAAACCAGCTTAAAACCCCATCCTGACCAGCACCCATTGAAAAACAAAACTCCCATGCAGCATCTGTGGTTACACTGTAATTGCAGGTTCTGTAGGATCTATTTTCAACTGAAAATTCTGCAAAATAAGTTTAGTGTGCCATCTGTTTGAAATATGTTTTACAATGAAGATGGGTTTCATCATGTGCATTTCAGCCAGAAATAGGTCACCGAATGGCCTACTCCTCTTTTGAGTTTCTATGCCGAGGTAAAGTGGGGCCACAGTGCACTTACGCGCAGGTGGAATGCTGGTTTAAACACAGCTTTGATGTTATGCCTGCATCTAGCCTCATGAAACATGAGAAAGTCCAACCACCACCTTAAAGGAATACCTGGAATTTAAAGGAATGCGCACCGCGAGGTTTAGTGCTCTTCACTCCCGGGGAGTAATCATATATAATCCCTACAGTGCAGAAGGAGATCTTTCGGCCAATCGAGCCTGCACTGACAACAATCCCACCCAGGCCTCATTCCCATAAGCCCATGCACTTAACCTGTTCATCTCCCTGACACTAAGGAGCAATTTAGCACGGCTAATCAACTTAACCCGCACATCTTTGGAGTGTGGGAGGAAATCGGAGCACCCGGGGGTAACCCACGCAGATACGGGGAGACATGCAAACAGTCACCCAAGGATGGAATTGAACCCGGGTTCTACAACAAAGATTGCATAGTTTGCTATAATTTTGCAAACTATCTGTCCATAGGCATAATTTTTAAGCTGCAATGATTTTTATTACGCTTTCCTTGAGGAGTAATTTCTCTGCGAGTAGCCTCCAGAATGTGACATAGCTTTGTGACAACTTCCATTCTGAAGGAGGCACTGAAAACAGGCATCCTCCAACATCCCTGTGAACTCTGCCTGGGCAAATCTATATCAGGCAGTTGAAATAGGATAGGCGTCGATATATACATCAGGTATAGTCAGACCCGCCTATCTTTTTACCTCAAGAACTGTTTGATCTCTTCAAAACACAAATTGAGACTGCAAGCGGGATCACCTTCTGCCCTGTTTTGATTCCTGTCCAGGAAATTGCAGCTGGGAGAAACACTGGAGTAAGAAGCAAATTTGCAGAAACAGGGAGTGCATCACGGTTTTCATAATCTGAGAGAAGAGCTTGGTGCAAATTGAGCAGTTTGAGCTGGAGAGCTGTCCGCCAGGTGTGCAGACTGCAGGGTATTTCTCTCTGCCTCCTGCCCCCCCCTCCCTCCCTCCATGCAAATCCCATTCATTGCATAAAAGGACTCAAGGTCTGAATTTTTGTCTCTGATAAGTGGGCCAAAGTCAGGAAGATCAGTTCCCTGTCTGTCACCAGCATACATGGGAAAACTGCAGATCCGTCCCCCCTCCCTCATCCACTTCCATCTATTTGCTTCAACTCTATCCTTCAGCCATGCCTCAGTGTGTCTCATCACTTTATTTTTAACAACATCCTTTCAATAAAAGTTGACAAAAAAGTAATACTGTGAATAAACTGTAAAACACCAGACTCTATTAAACCACGTGGTGCATTTGGTTAACACGTTATGGAGACACGCTGCTGCCTCACAGTGCCAGGGACCTGGGTTCAATTCCAGCCTCGGGTCACTGTCTGTGTGGAGTTTGCACGTTCTCCGTGTGTTTCCTCCAGGTCCTCCGGTTTCCTCGCACAGTCCAAAGATGTGCAGGTTAAATGGATCGGCCATGCTAAATCGCCCCTTAATGTCCAAATATTTGTAGGTTAGGGATATTGGCGGGGTTACAGGATGAAGCCTGGGTGGGATGCTCTGTCAGAGAATTGGTGCAGACTCGATGGGCCAAATGGCCTCATTCTGCACTGTAGGGAATCTATGATGATTCTCACTTTGCAGGTCTCATTCCCTTAAATGTTCTACTTTTGTGTGCCCCTGTTTTAGTTCCTGATGGAAGGAAATAGGTGCAGATTATATGATGATTATTGATGTCACCATGGTAGATAATCCATTTTTCTTCTTCACTCAATCTTCTCTAAGCATCAAAGCAATATTTCAAATTGGTAGCATTTAACACAGGCCAGGTGTTTGTAACAAAGCTTTAACATCCATTATACCAACAAATGTGTGCAGTCATCAAATCTGATGAACAATATTTTATCATTACGATGGATTTACAAATAGGCTCAATAAGCTTTTGAAAGAAATGACAAAGTCAAGGTAAACGGGATTAAAATGACAAAGTAATGTAAAGGCAGAACATGCTGAAAAATCTCAGTAGTTCTGGCAGGAAAGAGAAACAGAGTTAATGGGTGGAATTCTCCACTTCTGACACTAAATGCGACATTGGGCACCTTTCCCGCTGGCCAGAATGGCAACATCCCATATCTGATTCTGTGCCCGGAATCTCATTAACTACACAGAGGCGAGTTCCCTTCAAAATCATCTGGCAGCTGATTCATCCACTCACTATTAGCTGGTGAGTTTGAGGGTCCCGGCGCCGTATTTAAACGCTAGTCTGACACACTCATATCACTCTCTCCAGCCCACCGATCTACACCAGTCCATGCAGGAGTATCAGCAACCCAGAGAGCAAAGCCCAGCAACCTCAAGAAGAAGTCTGTTCCTCGATTCAACCATCCTCCCCCCCGCCCCCACCGAGCCCACCAACTGCGAGACACCCACACCCTACTTGGAACCCTACCCACCGTGTATCTTCGTGTATCCTCTTCCAGTAAACAATGTGGTGCCCCTTTGACCCTCTTTCTCGTGAGTTTTTCATGCAGCCTTGTCAGGGGCCAGCTTCCTTCCTTGTTTAATTGAGCATCAATGAGATACGGCGTTCACACCACCAGCCAGTGGGAAGACCGACCCACCATTGCAACGAGCTTATACGCCAGTGGATGTCTACTGTTTTGGCTCCCGTTGGATTCTTTGTTCCTGCCTGCCACTGAACCTGCTGTGGGTGAGATGGGAGAATTCTTCCCAAGTTTCAAGTCCAATCTTCGGTGCCTTATACTGTAGGAGCTGTGTTCATGATATACTAGACTGCAATGGTATAGAATATATTGTGCCCAAATCTAACTTTATCCTCTTTGTTTAATTCATTGCTTATGGTTGTAGTCCCACTAAAAAGAAATGATTTACAAAATGGCTAAAGCAGTGTCTGGAACCCCTGTGATTTTATTATGACTTCAATATATGAGATGGAAAGACAAAATGAAGGAAAATTGATCTCTTGTCTTAAATGGAAACTTACTGGGGTTGAAATTTGTCTCAGACACGAGGTGAGTTTCTTCCCACCGACTCTGCATATAGAAAGAAAAGGACAAAACAAAATATCTTTCAAATAAAGGAATTTCAAGTCACGTGAACCCATTGATTCAAATGCAGCATTCATTTATTTTCCTAAAACAAAATTGAAGTCTTAACTCGAAACCAATGGAGCCCTGACAGGGATTCATTTCCAGGTAATATTTATGACACATGATGCCAGCAGATGAATTCCTGAGGTTGTACAAGGCAAGGATTCATAAAAAGACCAAATAGCAGCAACATTAAATCCAACAGCGCTGGAATTCAATTCAACTTCTAAAAACAGAGATGGAGGCTCCAAATTAGGGATATTTATTGTACCCATTGGGAATGGATGGGTTACGCATTGAAGTGCCACAATGGCTTTTGTTGTGGATTTCTGTCCATTGAGCAAAATAATTAATGTCCTGTTGGAAATACCAATGAGTTCAGTGAAACAGATGTAGATTTTTAAAAACCCCTGATCAGGGAACGATTTGCTTGTTCTGATAATAATTCTACAATAACAGAATTGTAACTGCATAACCTGACCCTAATTGCAATAGATCCCATTAGGAACAATGTATAACTTTAAGTTGAATTTATATTTTTGTGTTAAGAAAAGTGGGCCGCGATTCTCCCAAAAGTGCTGAATTGGAGGGAAATCTGTTCTAAATCCCGACTGTTTTGTCAGTTCAGCTTCTCACCTGAATCTCCGCACTCTGTGCACTGCAGAGGTCCCAGTCGTGAATCTCATTAAAAACCCAGGGGGGCGGGGCCTATTCGCGCCGGAGTCTGACAGTTCTGGAACTCTGCGCATGCCCAGTGGCCCCGGTCTGTCAGACTCCCCGTTTGCCAGCCAGCTCGATCGCTGGACAGCCTGCGGCCCCCACAACAATTCCTGGGCTAGCCCTGACCACCTCCCCCCCCCCCCCCACCTGCCTGCCCCCCGCCCCGGAGGGCCCCAATGCACAGCCCATCCTCCGCAACAGTGCCGATCCCCTCACCCCAGCAGACCCCCCACTCCCCCGCTGATCACCCCCAGAGTCAGATCCCCCCCCCCCCAGTGGAAGGCCCCCCTGGCAGACCACCACCCCCCAACTTGCCCGAATCACTGCCCTCCCTCCATCCCTGCCCGATGCCTGATGGGCAGTGCCAAAGTGTTCCCTGGGCGTGGGCACGTTGCCCCTTGGGCAGTGTCAGGGAGCCCATCCCCAGGGGGCACCACACCCCCGCCGCCCGATTCCCTGGGGGGCCCCGAATTGTCCCCCCCTTCATTCTGGCGGGGTGAGAGATTCAATCGGGACCTGTAAGTTCCTGATAATTAGATTTAAAACATACTTAAAATACATTTTTAAAAGATTCAAATTACTTCCCTGCCTTCCCGTCAGTTGTGGAGATGCCGGCGTTGGACTGGGGTAAACACAGTAAGGAGTCTAACAACACCAGGTTAAAGTTGGTCTTGAGAGCGCGGATGGCATTTTAACCTGGTGTTGTTTGACTCCTTACTGTGTTTTCCCGTCAGCTTCCAGTGTGGTCTGACCGGCGACTGTTCGCCAGCTCTGGGAAATGCGTATGTGTTCCCGGCGCATGCACAAATCCCGGTACAAGGTTGGTGACGCGCATCTCCCACCGCGACCTGCCAGAAAAGTTGCGGGTCGGGATGGGAGAATCGTGGCCATGGTTTCAGTTTTATCTTTGTGAGCTTCATGCTGGGAGATCAGAAGGGCCTCCAAGAAAAAAGGTCAGGTTTTCTGGATTTGTTTCTATTAACATTCATTTTTAATGTGGTTTTACAACCCTTGAAGTGAAGACATGGGGTCCAGTGACACACAGAGGCATGGAGGAAGACAGAAAAGATGTTTGCAGGCCAAAATTCCATGTTCAAAGAGTGGGTTCATGCCCAATCTACAGTCACAGGAAATAGCATGAGAAGACTTTGAGCGCAAGAGCCAACTTCTTTGTCTTGCACACGACATTGTGGTCGTTATGCACACGAGTTGGTGGCATCCTTGCTAACAAGTAACTGGGCAATTAAACCCTTGAAGAGGGGCAATTGTTGGAAATTTTATGTGGCCCTGTTGTGCTTTTGGTTGGTCGATGAGCCAATCGGCCCTGCAACCTTCACATTTTCACTTAATACTCAATTCAGGGGAGGTTAAAGTGTCCGGGATGAAGAGGCCGGAATTCTCCCATCCCGCCAGCCACTGGAATTTTAGCGAGTGGTTTGTGGACAATGTGAAACCCCATTGACAGTCGGGTGGGAATTTCTGGGCTATTAGACCAGTGCGGCTGGAGAATTCTGTTTGGGTTGAGTTGTTACGCTGTTAGTTGCTTGAAATTGCATGGTAGAGAGAGGTTGTGGCATCTTTTGGTGTAAAATTCATTGGAACAACACTTCAGCTCCCTGAGGGAGCTCCATGTCAACTGTCAGCCTTCAGGGGGTTTATTGGAAATGCTCACCTGCACCCTCATTACTCTTGGCACTCAACCTCTTCCAGTACCTCTCCCCCAACCTGCTGACAGTATGGAGCCTCTCTCAGCACGTGTTTCACTTTGACTGCCAATTAATTGGCCAGGCAGCATGAAATTGCATGTCATTCGCACTTGTGGGTGGAAACGCGTTTCGCGTCTGCTTTCAGGCCTGCCAACTGCACGCACACAATGAGTGTGAAATTCCAGTCTGACTGTGGATGTCAGAGAGGGAAGAGTTCTAAGCTCTCCGATAAGAAATACTACAAGGTTGCTAGGGGACTGAGTTTAGGGAACTTGTGTTGGGCAGCAGCTGGAGTCAGATGGCATCAGCCTCTGGTTGAGATTGTTTCCAGTGCCATGGCCAACATGCAGCATGGCATGTGGCTTGGGCTGTCGTGAATGGTGATCTACTTTGCACTCAACTGCATTCAATGCTCCCATTTTAACTTGGTAACAGTGGAAGACTCAGAACTTGCAGTACATGAGATATAAGAATTCCAAAAATAATGGGATTGGGATAGTGGGTTCAGAGGAATGAAGATTGCGGGGAAGATTTAGAATTTCAATACAATTATGGGAAAACCCTCAATATAAGTGCTACTACCCAGTTTTTCAATTTAATTTGACAATGAAGCATTTTGGATTTGAACTCTCACACCCAACGCACAAAATGTGCACAAATTAGATGTGAATGGGGAGTATTAATGTATTCAAGTCATTAAATACAATAATGACTTTGTATTGTAGATCAGGAGATGTTTAATCAGAACATTCAAAATCCTGGTCGCTTGATTATACTTATATACCAAGTTATTACATTCCTTCTGTGGTAAGCTTATGAAATTGAATTACTTCTGCCACTATGCTGAGTTTGGAGATGGTGTTTTCTTTTAATTTCTTACTTTTGGAATGCTTTTTACCTCATTAAATGTATGCTAGCTGTGCCTCAAGCTCTTTAACAATTGGCTTCAGTCTCTAGAGTTGCGGTGACAAGCATTCCTGCTTTCTCGATGAAGAGTGTTTCAAACCCAGAAGGATTGTCCAGGAATCTCCCAGAATCTAAAGATGGACACTGCTCCAAACAAACCTGGAGTATAAATTATAAGATTGTGAAAAAACTAAGTTTGCTCTCACTTGTTTTGAATCCATTTATTTCTTATAGAAATATTGGAGACAGGAATGTTGTTCGGTTGGGTGAAGTCCTGCTAATTGCGTCGTAATTCTCCACAAGTCTCCTTTCCACTTGCTTCCGTGTATATCCAAATCTACATTAATTGGCTTCTGATCAAGAAATGTCTTATTTTAAAATTCTCTTCCTTGTTTTCAAATCCCTTGGCTTTTACAATCTCCTCCAACCAACAACTCTCCTGTGTTCCTCTCATTTTGGCCTCTTGTGCATTCCCAATTATAATTCTTCCACCATTGGCACAGTGCCTAGGTCCTAAAGCCTGGAATTCCCTCCTGACACCTCTCCATTTCTTTATTTCATTTTTCGCCTTTACTTGATTTTGATTTGATTTATTATTGTCACATGTATTAACATACAGTGAAAAGTATTGTTTCTTGCTCGCTATACAAAGTATACCGTTCATAGAGAAGGAAACGAGAGAGTGCAGAATGTAGTGTTACAGTCATAGCTAGGAAAGATCAACTTAATGCAAGGTAAGTCCATTCAAAGGTCTGACAGCAGCAGGGAAGAAGCTGTTCTTGAGTCGGTTGGTACGTGATCTCAGACATCTGTATCTTTTTCCCGACGGAAGAAGGTGGAAGAGAGAATGTCTGGGGCGTGTGGGGTCCTTAATTCTGCTGGCTGCTTTTCCAAGGCAGTGGGAAGTGTAGACAGAGTCAATGGATGGGAGGCTGGTTTGTGTGATGGATTGGGCTACATTCACGATATTTTGTAGTTCCTTGTGGTCTTGGGCAGAGCAGGAGCCCAGACCAAGCTGTGATACAACCAGAAAGAATGCTTTCTATGGTGCATCTGTAAAAGTTGGTGAAAGTCGTAGCTGACATGCCAAATTTCCTTAGTCTTCTGAGAAAGTAGAGGCGTTGGTGGGCTTTCTTAACTATAGTGTCGGCATGGGGGGACGAGGACAGGTTGTTGGTGATCTGGACACCTAAAAACTTGAAGTTCTCGACCTTTTCTACTTCATCCCCGTTTATGTAGACAGGGGCATGTTCTCCTTTACGCTTCCTGAAGTCGATGACAATCTCCTTCATTTTGTTGACATTGAGGGAGAGATTATTATTGCTGCACCAGTTCACCAGATTCTCTATCTCATTCCTGTACTCTGTCTCGTCATTGTTTGAGATCCGACCCACTACGGTGGTGTCGTCAGCAAACTTGAAAATCGAATTGGAGGGGAATTTGGCCACACAGTCATAGGTGTATAAGGAGATAGTAGGGGGCTGAGAACACAGCCTTGTGGGGCACCTTGTTAAGACACTTGTCAAAAGGTCCCGTGTTTGGCCAAGCTTTTAGTCACCTAACCTAATACTGCTACATGTGGCTTGCTGTTATACTTTTAATTATAATGTTCTTGTGAAGTACCTTTGGGATGCTTCATTACGTTAAAGGCACTATATAAATATAGTGTTGAGTCCTGCTCCAACAACACTCAAGAAGTTTGACATCATCCAGGACACAGCCGTTTGATTGCTACCCCTTCCACAAACATTCAATCCTTCCACCACCGATGAACAGTGGCAGCCATGTGTACCACCCAGAAGATGAGTGGCATGGTGGCACAGTGGTTAGCACTGCTACCATAGCGCCAGGGACCTGGGTTCAATTCCCGGCTTGGGCACTGTCTGTGCAGAGTCTGCACCTTCTCCCCGTGTCTGCGTGGGTTTCCTCCGGGTGCTCTGGTTTCCTCCCACAGTCCAAAGATGTGCTGCTTAGGTGCAGTGGCCATGCTAAATTCTCCCTCAGTGTACCCGAAAAGGTGCTGGAGTGTGGCGATTAGGGGATTTTCACAGTAACTTCATTGCAGTGTTAATGTAAGCCTACTTGTGACACTAATAAATAAATTTAAAACTCACCAAGGTTCCTTTGGCAGCAACTTCCACACCCATGACCATCACCATCTAGAAGGGCAAGAGCAGCAGATACCTGGGAACACCACTCCTGGAGACTGCCCTCCAAGTCACTTACTATCCTGACTTGGAAATATATCAACGTTCTTTCAATGTCGATGGGTTAAAATCCTGAAACTCCCTCCCTATTAGCACTGTGGGTGTATCTATACCTCAGGGACTGAAGTGGTTCAGCTCACCACTACTTTCTCAAGGGAAAGTAGGGAAGGGCAATAAATGCTGGTCCACCCAGCAAAGCCCACATCCTATAAATTAATTTTAAAAAAGGATGCAATGTGATGAAACCTTCAGGAATATGTCAAATTAGAGGTGGTAATCCTAATTATGGGGTGTTGATTTGTCTGTACAGGTAAGTTTTTAAGCATCAAACCTATGTTATTTGAAATGATTTTATTATTGTCACATATATTCGTATACAGTGAAAAATATTGTTTCTTGCATGCGATATGGACAAAGCATACCATTCATAGAGAAGGAAAGGAGAGGGTGCAGAATATAGTGTTATAGTCATAGCTAGGGTGTAAAGAAGGATCAACTTAGTGTGAGGTAGGTCCATTCAAAAGTCTGATGGCAGCAGGGAAGAAGCTATTCTTGAGCCCGTTGGTACGTGACCTCAGACTTTGGTACCTTTTTCCTGACGGAAGAAGGTAGCAGAGAGAATGTCCAGGGTGCGTGGGGTCCTTAATTATGCTGGCTGCTTTTCCGAGGCAGCGGGAATGGAGACAGCATCAATGGATGGGAGGCCAATTTGAGTGATGGATTGGGCTTCATTCGTGACCCTTTGTAGTTTCTTACGGTCTTGGGTAGAGCAGGAGCCATACGAAGCTGTGAAAAACCAGAAAGAATGCTTTCTATGGTGCATCTGTAAAAGCTGGTGAGAGTCGTAACGGACATGCCAAATTTTCTTAGTCTTCTGAGAAAGTAGAGGCATTGGTGGGCTTTCTTAGCTGTAGTGTTGGGGGGACCAGGATATTTTGTTGGTGATCTGGACATCTAAAAACATGAAGCTCTCGACCATTTTTACTCTGTTTGGCTTTGCACCCATCCTTCTGCTTAGCCACGCGCACACATGGCAATCCCTGTTAATATTAGTGACTCACTGCCCAGAGAAAACTCCACCGTGGGATGCGTTTCACATTTGGGCACTCCCAATCCCCGCTGAGGAACTTTATTCACAGAGAAAGGTGGTATAATTATAAATGAGCACATCCTGAGAGAAAGGAGGTTGCAAACCACCACTGGGAGCTACCATTCATTCTCTGGTTTAACATTTAACCAAAATGTTCACTGCGTGTCGTGTAGGTAACTTAATTCATCTTTATTACAATGCAGCACATTTTAACTATGCACAGTTGTGGATTAATTTCTCTGCTTTTCATCAGAACATAGATGAATCGACATATCATGCATTGTATTACTTTATTACTTTGCATGATGCCAGCAAGCTGAACTACAGCTTCCCATTTCCCACAATAGTTTCTTCAGGCTGATTACTTGCATCGTATAGGGGGAGTACACCGAAGGTTTACCAGGCTGATTCCTGGGATGACAGGTCTAACATATGAGGAGAGACTAAGTCGGTCAGGGTTATATTCACTGAAGTTTAGAAGAATGAGAGGGGATCTCATAGAAATTTATAAAATTCTAACAAGGTTAGACAGGATAGCTTCTGAAAGAATGATCCCAATGATGGGGGAGTCCAGAAGGGCGGCACAGTGGTTAGCACTGCTGCCTCACAGCACCAGGAACCTGAGTTCAATTCTGGCCTTGGGTCACTGTCTGTGTGGAGTTTGCACGTTCTCCCTATGTCTGAGTGGGTTTCCTCCCACAGTCCAAAGACGTGCTGGTTAGGTACATTGGCCATGTTAAATTCTCCCTCAGTGTACCTGAACAGGCACCGGAGTGTGGCGACTAGGGGATTTTCACAATAACTTCATTGCAGCGTTAATGTAAGCTTACTTGTGACTAATACTTTAACTAAGGGTCAAGGTTTGAGAATAAGGGGTAAACCTTTTAGAACTGATGTGAGGGGAAATTTCTTTGCCCAGAGGGTAGTGAATGTGTGGAATTCACTACTACAGGAAGTAGTTGAGGTCAAAACATTGCCTGATTTCAGCAAGAAATTTGATCTGGCTCTTGGAACTAAAGGAATATGTGGGGTTCTGGGAATAGGGCCTGGGTGAGGTTCTGGTTGGTACCAACATGATGGGCTGAATGGCCTCCTTCTACGCTGTAGGGATTCTATGATTCTATGAATCAGGGGATTGGGGGGGAAGGATATTAAATTTGATGATCAGCCATGATCAAAATGAATGGCGGAATTGGCTCGAAGGGCCGAATGGCCTACTCCTGTTTCGAGTTTCTATGGGTGGAATTTTACTGGCATGTCCGCCTGAGATTCATACGATCCTGCCCGAGGCCAACAGAGAATTCCATTCTCTGAGCCTCACCCGCCCCTGGAATCGGGGCTGGCGTGCCGGTAAAATTCCGGTCTATGCTTCTGTTAACATATTATAATATTGTCCTATATTTCTTTCTGAAGTCATCGTTTCAGATAGCAATACTAATGAAGAAAAAAAATCTTCTCGTGTTCAATTAGATTGAATGTCAAGCAGCTTGTTCGATCATCTTCCTAGATTCAGCACGTGAGCTGCACGAGCTATAATTTCCAGTATCAAAGGCTTGTATTCGGTTCGTGATTCTGTGGCACAAGCTGCAACAGGCAGGACCCGGGTGGGAGACTCAATCCTGTCTACCAGCACAATGGCCGTGAGATTCAGCAGTTTCGGGTAAACGTTACAGGTCTGCAGAGAAAATGTGCGATCCTGTGCATCCCTTCATATTTCTCTTCATAAACAAATTAAAATTCGGAAACAGCAATATCATCATTATGGCTTCCAGATGTTGGTTTAAATGAAACCGTGTGCACACTCTCCTGATTAGTTGCATAGTGGGGTCCTGACACTAAAACAAACTACTGTAACTCTGGAGTTTATTATCAAGGCGCTCAGGACATGTTTCATGCTGCTTTCAAACTATACATGATACAAGGCTGCAGAATGAATACCATTTGTGAGTTCCTGCCTCCCTGTCCTCTTGGTTCTGAAAATTTCTAATTTTTTTTCACCTCTATAACTAATGAAGACAATATGTTGTGGGAATAACATGTGACATTAAATACACTGTTATGCAGCAATAGACATTCCAAAAGTCTGCGTGAATTATATAGGCCATGCGATCAGATGTTTAGTTCCTGCGACATTTGCCTGTCTCGCTACAATTTTTGTACTAATACACGTCTTTTTAAAAAATCATTTCTGGTGACGTTTTTTTATTGTGGGATTCTAGAATCTGTACAGTGCAGAAGGAGGCCATTTGGCCCATTGAGCCTTCACCGACAACAATTCCTTGCAAGCCCTAACCCCGTAGCCTGCTAATCCCCCTGCCACTAAAGTGCAATTTAACATGGCCAACCAACCTAACCCACACATCTTTGTTACCTATTAATACCGCCTGACTACTGGGTGTCATTGTTCTATCCTTGTTGGTCCCATTTACTTTTAGGTGGCCAAGCATAACAGTGTAAGTGTACATGCATGAACTTAAATATCCACATATAAAAAGAAAGAAAGGTGTGAATGAGCATCAAGAGTTATCACCGTACTCATTAGGAGATGCAACCTTACTCACTAACCTTCCTAACCTCCACTAATACAGTCCTTAATTCCACAATTCGATAACCCCCATTAGAAATGAACAGAAAAATTATAGTTGCAAAAAAAATGCATTCACTTAAAAATAATAAATAACAGAGCAATGAAGTAAACTGCTGAGGGCATTTTGCGAGTGAGGTGCATGCATTATGATGTACGACACATCGCAACTGTGTGGGGCAGGCTGGATGGAACAATAAGCCACTTTCTGCCTGTAACTCATTATAAAGTGGGATGAAGTTTGGGAGAGGGGTTATCTCAGATTGTACCCCATCAATAGCACCTTCTTCTCAAATGGCATCTCTAGGGAGCTTTACCACACAGTTACCAACTGCTGCATGGAGAGATTATAGCCAGGGTTCTCCAATCTCCTTTGTCCCGCCAACACTGCCAGCCAGAACGGAGAATTTAGCGCTCAGCCAAAACTCCATTCACTGCAGCAGGATCGGGGAATCCCAGCCATGGGCGAGGTCAGAGGATACCGGCCTATATGTTGGCATGTGTCTCCCTTCAACATTGCCCTTAGTTCTAGTTTATCTTATCATAGAGTCCCTACAGTGCAGAAGGAGGTCATCAGCCCATTGAGCCCGCACCGACCACAATCCCAGCCTGGCCCTATCCCCATAACCCCATGCATTTACCTGAGCTAGTCTCCCTGACACCAAGGGGCAATTTAGCAAGGCCAATCCACCTAATTGGCACATCTTTGGACTGTGGGAGGAAACCGGAGCACCCGGAGGAAACCCACGCAGACACGGGGAGAATGTGCAGACTCCAGACAGACAGTGACCCAAGCCAGGAATCAAACTCAAGTCCCTGGCGCTGTGAGGCAGCAGTGCTAACCACTGTGCCACCATGCCGCCCTTGAATGTCATTAGTGTCTCATGAAGATCATTTACAAGATGAAGCAGAACTTGTGCCTTTCCAGCAGAGGTGACTTTTATATTTCTTTATGATTTCTGGACTTTGTGCTTTGTGTTTTTTTTCCTTTTGGTGCTCAGATACATTTTAAAAATATCAGTCAAGACACTGGGGACGATTTTGAGCCTGAGTTAGCGGTCCGTGGGATAACCGACATGGGCGGAAAATCCAGAGAGATCACGTTTCCCAATTTCCCACAACCCTGGCCAGTGATGTCAGGAGGTTCATGGCCACAAAGGTCGAGAACCTCATTTTAGTGGATTTAAATGAATTTTAATGTGATTCCCCAACCCAGGCATGATGGGCGATTAGCAGTTATGAACCAGGAGATCTTTTCCTTCCTTTCTTGGGTACCAGGCCTGACATCGGCCTTCATGCACAATTGCGTCAATGACCACCCATCAAACTTGACGCAAGGGGAGTCTACAGTTGATGACTGCACATCTGACAGGAGTCACGTGGCCTTCCAACCTATTGTATGTCATCCTCAGGACTTTTCACCTGCACTCTCTGCATGACTGAGAGAGAGGGTAAAGATATTTGATATTTCCAGGGGAGAGATAAAACATGGAATGTGTTCAGCAGCAGAAATTCGCAGCAGTGTAAACATGAGTCATGTTGCATTTCTATAAAGAGTGAACAGTTCCAGCACACGGGGCAATAATCTAATCCGGTTAAACTGCAAGTCGTAATGTTCACAGACACGGTTGTCTTTTACGATGGGCAGTTTATTGTGTAAACTCATACATATCGATGCTGTTCAGTAGGCCAGGCCTTAACTACCTCCATATGTGGCTCGGCTGGTCGCACTCTTGCTTCTCTGTTGCAAGGTTGTGGCCTCAAGGTCTGCCCCAGATACTCTGAGCACCAGAATCCAGTTTTGATGATCTGACGCTGCGCTGCGAAAAGTACCGTCTTTCGGATGAAATGTTAAATCAGGTTCCTGCCTCAGGCAGATGTACAAAAACAAATCCCATTGTGTTCTTTTGAAGAAGAGTCCAGGAGTTATTCCCAGTGTCGGGGCCAATACATCACCCTCCACAAAATCTGGTCATTATCCCTTTGCTGAATGAAGGGGCGGCACGGTGGCACAGTGGTCAGCACTGCTGCCTCACAGCGCCAGTGATCCGGGTTCAATTCCGGCCTCGGGTCGCTGTCTGTGTGGAGTTTGCACATTCTCTCCGTGTCTGCGTGGGTTTCCTCCGGGTGCTCGGGTTTCCTCACACTGTCCAACGGTGTGCAGGTTAGGCTGATTGGCCATGCTAAATTGACGCTAGTGTCAGGGGGATTAGCAGGGTCAATATGTGGGGTTACGGGAATAGGGTCTGGTTGGGATTGTGGAGGGTGCGGATTTGATGAGCCGAATGGCCGCGTTATGCGCTGTATGCTCTGCAGGGATTCTATGATTCTATCTCGGGATTCTATGAGCTGGCTGTTTACAGTTTAACTGCCACATTCCCTACATTACAACAATGCCTATGCGTTCAAAATATCTCATTGTGTTGTAAAGGGCTTTGGGGCATTCGAAGCTCTGCATTAATGCAAATTCTTCACATATGCAATCATTATTTATTTCTTTAGGAAAGAAATTTAATTGATGGCTGAATAGTTAGTGTTGGATTATGTGGCAGTTGAAAATGAAAGGTGCACCTTGGCCACCCATTACCAGTCAAGGATTACGGGACATTATGTTCCTGCAGGCAGGACCACAATGCGCAAAACAGCCAGCCCACCTAAAAGAGACACAAGGCTGCTAAGATTCAGTCGTGGGACTCTAATTACAAAACTCAGGTGCAGAAACGCAGTGTTTGCTCGGAATTGCTCCACCCAGTTGTTTCAAAGATTAAAGACTACTGTAGGCAGTTCAGAAAAAAGCCCCAGGAAATCTTGAGTGCTTCTCCTGGGCTTAACATGTATCTTTTGCATGTCTGACTGTATGTTAGAGGACACATCTCTCCGTCCGCCCCCCCCCCCCCCACCCCCTGCCCACTCAGCCCCCTACCCTCCCTCCCCCCCATCCCCTCCCCACCCCACCATCTTCTGCAATTATATTTCCTCCACTTCCCACAGCCAGCGAACTGGAGTGTCATATGCCTGCATGGGAACTGCAGTTTTCAGGTAGACTTAGATCAAACCTGAACTCAAAATCGGACATCACCACAGGCAAGTCCTGCGAGGTTAGAACAGTTCCTCTGTTGACACTGTGAATTTTCAGCACCTATTCTTTTCAGAGATCGTACTTGTGATTCACATCCACATTATTAACTGAAACCTGAAATGCGACTTGAAAGTTTCAGTTTAAAGTTTATTTATTAGTGTCACAAGTAGGCTTACATTAACACTGCAATGAAGTTACTGTGAAAATCCCCTTGTCACCACACTCTGGCACCTGTTTGGATACACTGTGTGAGAATTTAGCATGGCCAAAGCACCTAACCAGCATGTGTTTCAGACTCTGGAGGAACCCAGAGCACCCAGAGGAAACCCACGCAGACACGGGGAGAACATGCAGATTCTGCACAGACAGTGATTCATGCCGGGAATCGAACAAAGGTCCCTGTGAGGCAGCAGTGCTAACCACTGTGCCACCGTGCTATCCGGGTAGATGGATAGACTCAGGGTAAATGGGAAGGATACTTGTGCACAGCTGAGGGGGAGATCTGGGCCAGTTTAACTGCCTGGCCTCTTTTGCCTTTCTCTGGATCACACTTCCCCAAAGCTGGTGGGAATAATGTGGCAGCGAGTGTGTGAGAGCAGGTAATGAGGAAGGAGTCCACCGCCCCTCAAAGGATTGGTCTCCGTGAAGATAAATGTGGACGTGTAGTGTTTGAGCAAATTGTGGCTGGATAAAGGGGCCAGTGGCAGTGGAGAAGCAGTGCAGGGATTCTTGCTGGATCAAAAAACACTTACCATAGCCTCCCCTTGCCTAAGTCTGATTGGCATCAGCTTCAACTGTTCAATTTAACACAATGTAGGTCATAGGGTTAAAATCCAATCCCGCTATCAGTAGGTCATCAGCTTACAACATTCCCATTTCAATGTTTCAGGTAGATGCATCAAGACCAGGATAAAATTCCAGGCTCAAAGCGAAAAAAATTTGAAAGAAAACTTTGCCTTTCACGTCCTCAGGATGTCAAAGTGCTTCATAGCCAATTAATTCTTTTTCAAATGCAGGTATTGTAACGTGGTTAACCACAGCAAAGTTCGCCAAAAAGCAACTACATAAATTATCTCTTTTGATTGAGGGATAATTGAGCCAGGGACTGGAAGAATTTCCCACTCTTCTTCAAAAAGGGATGTTTACAGCCTCCCGAACAAGCTGATGAAGCTTTGGTTTCAACACTCATCTGAAGACACTTAGTCAGTGTAGGATTGCCTCTTAAACTCATCATTAAAAGCATCAGGGTGATTTTAATGCAATCATTGCACATGTTCCTTGTCAATAAGAGCTTCAGGCCAAAAACACAATTTCCAAAATCCTACCGCTATAACATTGAGTCATCGAGTTATACACCACAGAAAAGGTCCTTCGGCCCATCGAGTCTGCACCAGCAATATCTACCACTAAAGGCGCGCTGATCCCATTTTCCTGCACTTGTCCCATATCCAATATTGTGATATTTCAAGAACTCATCCAGATATTTTTTAACGGTTGTAAGGTTTCTGACCTTGGCTCTCTTCCCAGGCAGTGCATTCCAGATTCCCACTTCCCTCAGAGTGAAAAAGGTTTTTCACAGATCCCTGAAGTCGGCAGAGCAGGTGAATAAGATAGTTAAGAAAGCATATGGGAAACTTGCTTTCATCAGTTGTGGCACAGAGTATAAGAGCAATGGTTCAAACTATATATTTTCTAGATTATATTTTGAGTGAACTTGAGTTTGAATACAATGCTTATATTACTCCATCAAATGTGCATGTTTTTTGCTGAATAAAAGGTCTCTTAATTTGGTGCTAAGGAAGCAAATTTGTCTAAATTGACTTGTCGATAATACTGTAAGTGGCAATTAGAAAATGTATCAATTTACTGGAGGCGTGTACTGGAAAGGACACAAAATATAGGTCATGGGCTTGGAAGAAATACAAAGAAGAGTAACCAGTTGACTGGGTTTGAACATCTGAGCTTCCTTACTCAGAGAGTGGTTAGAATGTTGAACTTGCTCACCCATGAGGGAAATGTGGCAAATAGAAGGGGAGGCTCAATGAGTCTACAAGGGAGAAAGGGGTAAATGGTTATTTTGCTAGACTCAAAAGAAGTAGGGTGGGCGGTGACGAGCACAAAGCAGAAATATCAGCACAGACCAGATGAGCCAACTGGCCTTTTCCTGTCTACAAATTGAATGTAATTTGATGAATTCTAAGGAAAGGCTATGGGTGGGATTTTACAGTCTCGCTCGTCCCAAAACTGTAAAATCCGGCCTGAGGTCAGTGGACCTTCCCATGTTCTGCCCCTCGCCCGCTCAGATTCCCATGGTGAGTGGGGCAGTAAAATTCCAATCTATGGGTACCAGAAGAAAAAGCTTAGAGAAATCCTTAAGTCAAGCTCCTAAGGGATAAATTTGCAAACATTTACTCCTGGCATGAAATCATAACCTCCAGAGTCACGTACTGCCACAATACCGTGACTTTTGCATGAGTGATATTAATGTATAATTTAACTGGCTGACTAATCTCAATTGTTCAAAAAGGACTTTTGATAGACAAGTAAAGACACTGAATAATGATGGCTGCCACGTGCCACCTGATGTCTGGGTAGTGCCAGTAATCAGTTTCTGGAAAATTCCAAAGCGCAATACAATTCAGACATGTAATGGCACCCTTCTCTGGAATTGCACACCTGAGGACATCAAGAACCATTTCAACGAGAGCCACCGAAACATTTCTATAAGATTACCGCTCCAGCAAAGGTAGTAAGTCTGCTGGAACAATAGATAAATGAAAGATATTCTCATATCTCACCAAGATGGTTAATGACTCCTTCACGGGTTACTGGCTAGGACCTTACAGAATCTACTCACTCTGTCCTTGAAACAAAAGCACCATCAGTTTAGACATCAGATAAACAAACACCTGCTAAAATCATTATGGGGGAGAGGGGTCATGAGACTAAAGTAACCATTTTGAAATCTTTTTAATGCAGCATGCTAGCTGTAAACAATGGTGAGTACTCTGGAAAAGCTGCTAATGCAGCAGCAAGGAGCTCTCTTCTCTCCCCTCCCAACTTAAGAATCTATCTCTTGCAGTTTAAAAAAATCTAGCCCCGAGATCGTGGATGAGATTTTCCAACTCTATGCATCACTGGCATTGTCCAGTACTGTTGCAAGTCAATAGACTCTCGGTTGGCACTTCCTCTCCCCATGGTGAGTCCCACCAGGGCCAGGTTGAAAAATTCCAACCTGTGAGTTGTCCATTGAAAGGAACCTCAGGTGCAAAGCTCATTGGGTGCAATTTTACCTGCACTGCTGCAGCGTGGTCGGAGAATTTGGTGGCCTGCCAAATCTCCATTCACTGCGGTGGGATGGGAAAATCCCACCAGTGTGAACGGTAGCAAGATTCCAGAGGCTGACCTTTTGGAAAAGACGGATTACATTTTTAAAAAAATTGTCTCTGCAATTGCATGCTGGTGTGTGTGAATGTGAGTCACAAATGTTTGAGAAGTGTGGGTTTACCTGTTTAAATATTTTGCTATCTTTCCTGGGTGGGTTTTTAACCCAATAAAAATAACCCCTTTTTCTTTTAAACCTCAAGGCAGCATGTCAGACTAATTTCTTTGCAATCATAGTATAAATGGTTAAACACAATTATTGAGAAAATTCCTTCAGCTTTCTAAATTCTTTAAGGAACCTGTTACTGTTAGACTTGGGAAGGCAAGACCGGGATGTCATATTTTACCTCTACCTCCACCGAACCCTTTCAATATCGAGGCATTATCAGGTGGCGAGTCACCAGAGGGCACCTACTTCATGTTCCCAATTGGACATGTAAACTGCCTAATCTCTGCGTTGCACATTGCAGAACTCCAGAATCTTTCGACGGGAATTTTCAGAATTAATTACATGCCACAGGAGCAATTAAGGGCTGCATTAATACAATTTCTTCTCAGAGTTAATAAGTAGTTACAAGCTACAGATCTATCGCATTGAACAAGGACAGCTCACATGCCCCCTCATTCAAAACCAATGACCTCAGCTGCCCAAAGTCAGAAAAATAAACACATCATCACAAAATTTATTCAGCGCAATGATTGAAATATGTGGATTCACTCACTGAAGTTTTATTCCCTGAGATGGGCACATTCAACAGCTGCGACATAATATAAAATCACCATTAGCAACCTCAGAATAAATACATCTTTCTTCAATCACCACACATGAATTGTGAAAAAAAGGCCATATGGTATTGTGACATTAAAACTATTATCAATGAACTTTAATTGTAAGCAATCAATGAAGTCATAACTGTTGGCAAAGAGTTTAAGACACAATAAAATCAGACCACAGATTCTGCTTGTCTGGAGCATCCTCCATAAAAAAGATATTCTGTTTTTAATCTCATCCAACCCCTGTTAATGTGTTATACACAGTTAGCAAAAGTAGGTCACAGAAGTCACTCAGTAAGAGGCCATGTTCAAGAACAGTACGATTCAAATTCACAATGCTGTTCATTTTTCAGCCAATTCAAGTAGCCGTTTGGGTTCATTTGTAGCACCTTTGCTTGAGTTAATAGGTTGTAGGTTTGAGGCCTACTCCAAACCAATCTAGGCTGACTCTCCAGTGCAACATTCAGTGCAACACTGAGGGAGTGCTGTATTGTTGGAAGTGCTGTCTTTTAGAGGAGATGTTAAATTGAAGACCCCCAGGCCCTCTCCAGGTAGACGTAAAAATTCCATTCTGCTATTTTGAAGAGGTGCTGGGGAGTTCGCCCTCAAGCAACATCGCTGAAACAAATTACCTGGTTGCCACCACATTGTTTCAAAAGTTTATTTATTAGTGTCACAAGTAGGCTTACATTAACACTGCAATGAAGTTACTGAGAAAATCCCCTTGATTCGTACAGAGAAGATTCACCAGGATGTTGCCTGGGATGGAGCATTTGAGCTATATGGAGAGACTAGACAGGCTTGGATTGTTTCCTCCAGAGCAGAGAAGGCTCAGGGGGACATGATTGATCTTTATACGATTATGAATGGGGTATGGACGGGGTGAATAGGAAACAGCTAGTCCCCTTGGATAAGGGGTCAATCATGAGGGGGCATAGTTTCAGGGTGAGGGGCAGGAGATTCAAAGAGAATGACTATGACTCCATGACATTACATCCATTGAGATTCTTTTGGAGTACTATTTTAAGAAATGCGGCAACCAATGCAGCGAGACCCCACAAATACAGTGGCACAGTGGTTAGCACCGCTGCCTCACAGCACCAGGGTCCCGCGTTCAATTCCCAGCTTGGATCACTGTCTGTGAGAAGTTTGCACGTTCTCCCCGTATCTGCGTGTGTTTCCTCCGCTACCCCATCTAGTGCAATTACTTCCTATAGTGAGGTGATCAGAACTGCATGCAGTACTCCAGCTGTGGCCTAACCAATACTCTGCACAGCTCCAACATTACCTCCTTGCTCATTTACTCTATCCATTACTGGTAAAAGCAAGAGTCCCCTCTACATTCTTCTATCCTATTCACATGTTCTGCTGCCTTCTGGGATCTATGAATAAGTACCCCAAGATCAATTTGTTCCTCTCAGCTTCCCAGTGTCCTGCCATTCATTAAATACTCCTTTGTCTTGTTACTTCTTCCAAAGTGCATCACCCTCCACTTATCAGGGTTAAATATCATCTGCCACTGCTCTGCTCATCTGACCAACCCATCTAGATCTTCCTGTAACCTACAACCTTTATTCTTCACTTTTAACCACCCTCCCAAACTTGGGTGTCATCTACAAACTTGCTTATCATTCCCCCTGACTTTATCAACAATAAGTCCCAGCACTGAACCTTGTGGAACGCCACTGAACGCTGGCGTCCAGTCACTCAAACAACCTTCTACCACCACCTTTTGTGTCCTATTACAAAGTCAGTAATGCGTTTTGGCCCATCCTGAGCCAAGAAAACTGCTAAATAAATGCAAGTTCTCTCCTTTGCCACTAAAACGAATAACCAGAAAAGTCAGGAATCAGTCATGAATCAGTGGTGCTGATCTTCACATCTGATCCTGTAATTACCACTGGTATCATACCTTCACATTATTCAATTCTAATAACTTCACTGCTTTTGTCTGCAAAGGAAAAAAAAATCTACATTTCCTAAATGTAAAAATAATTTATGAGGTAATTAAGGAAAAAGTTTGCAATTTTGCCTCAAACTTAAAGGGGGCAACCTTTCCCTGAGGATCCTATATAGATGCAAAGCTTCCAAAGCAGATTCAGTTCTTCCTATAACATTCTTTTGTCGCTCCCTACCAGTGGATCTTTAGAAAAAAAACTAAGGGTAAATTTTCCCACTGTTTCATTGTAGCGTTTCCACCACCAGGTGCACAAATAGGGAAGTCACGCACCAGCAGACCCTAATTTTCTGTACTTTAAAGTGAATAACTGGAAAATTGGGGTTGTGAGTACACAATGTCATTTTTCTGTCTAATTCAGGCTCCCTTGAGGAAGGGACTGTTTACTATGTTGAAGGAGCTTTGTTGTTGGTTAGCCAGTCTATACTTAAATCAAGCAAGACTTCAACTCTGGGAGTGCAAAAGTGGAACAGTGACCCATAAATTTTTCATTTTATGCATCCATCAAAGTTTTTGGAAGGAATGTGGTGCAGACTCATTTGTGTTCCGAGACTGATAAGCACCCCCCCCCCCCCCCCCCCCCCCACCGAGACTTAGTAATACAGAAAATTCGCAAATTCAGGGTCTGCAGGTTCTGCTTTCATGGTCTTTTATGTAATTACATCAACTAACTTAATGGAAATTGGAAACTGGAGGAACATTCTGACTTATTGCTGAATACGTAACTTCGCTCTGCGCCCATGGAGGTTTCGTTAGTCAGGGGCAGTGATAGTGGGTGGGTGTATGATGGAGTGTGGTACTTACTGGAACTTGCCGGGCTGT